>NW_003805452.1:618460-975329 GCF_000255335.2 Galendromus occidentalis
CATCCTCGAATCTATCACTCTCCGAATGGTCTACGTCAACGTGCTACGTACGTCGTATTTTATCGTGGAGCGAGATGGCCGACAGCTGCGCGGCCTCGCCGGCCGCCCGCTCACGGCAGACGAGAACGAATGCATTGATCCGCGGCGCTATCACCTAGCCGCCCTGCCGGTCGCCGTCACCAACCAACACTACCACCGCCAGCAGAGCAGCACCACCAACAACATTGAAGATGGCGGTGGATCAAACTCTCCTTCGAACGGAAAAATCACTTGGTTTATTGACAACCAAGTTCGTAGACCTCTTGAAAGAAGCCCCAGAAGGTGTTCTAGACCTCAAAACAGTAAGTGGAGGCGTCGCGGGGCATCGGATCCGAAATGACACCGCCTGAAGGAGACTGTCCTTCGGCGGGAGGGGATTCAAATTTGGGTTGGCCGCGTCTAGACCCGAACGAAACCGCCAAGTTCAAATTGGTTGAAGAATCATGTTCATCTCCGAATCCACCCACCGTTGCCATATACTTATCGACTCATCGTTGCCTGATCGAATCCTCCCACGCCCCTGGAGCGAATTGCGATTCGATTATTCAGTCTTTCCGAGTTTCGTCGCGCCTCCTTCGCATCGTCTTGCGAGCCGGTCGCAATTTTCTTCTACGGGATGAGTTTCCTTGCCTGGCTGCGATTTCGGACGCCCAGCTATCGGATGGGCTGGGGAGCCGGTCTAGATCTTCAATCACGATCGGATGGGCGATTCATACACGATCAGGGGACAATGAACATACAGCCGCGACTCCCGCCTCCGAATGTGTCCGGCGCCACGCTCTCTAGATCCCGAGGGCGCGCTTCTCGAATATAATTTTCTGAAGCTCAACGCCGGCCACCGCCAAATACTTACGATAAAGCTGAATCGATTCGCAGGCAGTCGAGGTTCTCGAAGTACGTCAGAAGCGACGGATATACGATATCACGAATGTACTCGAGGGCATCGGTCTCATCGAGAAGAAAACCAAAAATTCAATCATATGGAAGTGAGTATAGGTTCTTCACATTACCGATACCGCACCGATGTGCACAAAAAGTGATCGCCCCTGTGACAGGGATCCTAGTCGGGCTCTGCGTAACGACTCTATATTTTGAAGGGGAGGCGGTCCGGGATGCAATACGGAGGAACTCACGCAGCGCCGGCTGGAATTCTCGGCTCAGGTCGAGGAGTTGAAGAAGATCGAAGATGCCTTGGACGATCATCTGAAACAGGCGAAACAGTCTGTTGTCAACGTCAAGTGAGTGATAGATGAACGAACCAAACCCTCATTCTTTTTTGTGTTGCGCGGCCGGAATTTCTCCCCGGGGGTGAATGGCGCCACGCATCGATCTCACCCGCCTAAATCCACACAGGGAGGATATATCGAATCGGGGGAAAGCCTACATATCGTACAGAGACTTGTGGGACGTCATGGAAGCCGGGAGCATCTTGACGATTCGCGGACCTGCCGACACGACCCTGAAAGTTTTCGATCCATCGAGTCACCGTGAGGAAGAGACAAACTCGTTTTATGTCCACTGTAAAAGCGACCACGGTCCCGTGGAGGTCCATCTGATAGACAAGGAGCCCAATCCGTTGGGCACCAACGTCGCGAGGCTCGAAAAAGATGAAGAGAAGGCAGTTGTGAACGTGGGCGACGCTCTGGAGAGTTTGATCAAGGAAACGATCACAGAGGAGAGTGAAACGAAAGAGAAACGAACTCTTAGTCCGGCGAAGAAAGTACGTCCAGAGGAAGAACAAACTCCCGTGAGTATTGGCTTCTTGGGGGAGTCCCCCGCGCATCGCTTCAGAGACATTTCTAATTGTTATCTTCGCAATGTGCTCTATGAGATCACCGTTTTCCATAATCCCCTCTCTCATCAGACGCCCGGTCGGAAAAGAACACGAGGCAACGGCGCATTGTCGGCCTCGACCCCGACGGCCATAGATTCATCAAAACCTCCCAAACAATCGAAGAAAGACGAGGCGATTATCCCAATCACAGAAACCGAAGAAGAAATCGATATATTCAAGGTCAGCATCCATGAGGGACATAGACGCTCGATGTCGGCTGTGCTCGGAATTGAGTGATCCATTTCTCCCCTTACTCCTTGCAGGATCTGAAAGACTACGATGATCTCCTGATGAAATGTACGCCACCGTTCACGAGTTTGTCGCCCCCGCTGAGTGAATATGACTTCAACTTCACTCTAGACCCAGAAGAGGGGATCTGCGAATTGTTTGGCGAAGAGTAATGAAATACTATCGCGGTCGGGAGGAATACATCATCATCATCACCATCATCGAGAAAAATGATTAGGACGCTTTTCACCGCGAGAGCTGTCACCGTTAGAGACGTGCGAGCTCTCTAGATGTGAAATTATTCGAAGACCCACAAATAGGAGCGCGTGTGTGTTCAGTCAACGCTACATCATTATGTCTGTACAAATCGAGGAGAAAGCGTAGCATAGGTCAACTCCGCAGCACCAGAGAAAAGTGAATAAAAGGCTTATCTGCGGATTCGAGCATTCCTTCAGCGGGTTGCTGGGCAACACTCACGGATGCCGGCGGCTGCATTGACATCGGGACTGCATTGACGACGAAAATCAGCGCTGGGTTGAGACTACATGAATGCGAAAACCACGTGAAGTTCGCTCGAATTTTTATAGGAGTTTCTCGAAAAGTAACGAGCCCGAGCCACAAAATCATTGGCACTAATATAGCCAGAATCGTCAGCAGTATCAGAATCTACACAGCTCCTTTGAAAGGTTCCACCGAAGATTTGAGGTCTGCACGACGCCACCCAAACGGAGCGAAACTTTAGATTAGAGTGCATCGTTTCGTAGGGTTGCGTATTTATGAGCAACTGGCATTGCTTGGTCATTTCGCGGTGCCGCAGAGCTCAGGAGACTGTTTGTCTCCTCCTGGGTCCTTATGATGGTCGCATCACAACGACCGTGCCCGAGAGCGACTCATATACGCGAGACAGTTCGCGTCGTGTCTTCAGAGAGACGAACCGAGAGACTGATCCTCTTCGCAGGAGGAGGTGTTGACGTAGAAAATATTCTGCGGTAGATTAGGATCAGGCAATGCTGGAAGCAGAATACATTTGTGACGGATATTCTTGAATGGATCAGGGACAGCAGGAGTGAGGTCTCTCGTGCACCTCGGAGTCGCAATTGAAATTGCATTCTTTTGTCTTCTTGCAAGTACATCCATTGCGCGATTTAGACAGCCTGCGCCATCACGAATCTTGTCGACGGGAGCGAACTCGAAAGAATCAGGTTCCCTTATTCGGGGCGGGAAAGGAAATTTCACAGCAGTCAGTGTCGAGATGATCTTCGCTCGAAAAATCGCGCATCGATACGCGCGGATCATCCTACGCTCACCAAGTTTCATCTAGGAGGAAGGAGGAAGCCGTCCCAGACAGCGCGGCAATGACCGTTAGATTGGGCTGATTGGGCTCCTCACCTCCCTGAACCCTGACCTTTTCATTCCCCTCTCGGTAGATTACTGCTCCAGGCTCACAGCCTCTGTCCCTTGTTCATCCGACGCTAATCATTAAGATCGTTCTGATGTCTTCTTGCTCGAGGCTACCTTCAAGGTTTTGTGCCCTCATTTCTCCCTCTTAGTCTTTCTTTCGACATAGGAACATTTCGGCGCCTGATGCTCTTCGACATCAGTCCCCAATTTTCTCTGGAGTCTAGCATCGTTGCCGTATTACTCGGTTCCGTGATGGGTATTCCTTGAGCAGTGAACCCTTTGAATTTAAGGATGGTGTGATCAACATCTTCTAACTGAGCTGCCTGTTTCGCTTGCCAGGCACTTCTCTGATTCCGCTCTTTCGAAGCGATGCACGTAGCTGCGAAACTTGATGCGGCGAGATGATGACTGGAAGATATCCCGCGATGTATATATTCGGGGAACAGCCGCAGCATCTCGATGTTGAAACGTCTTAAAAATCTAGGGGGATTATTCCGCAGAAATTCTTCTCCATGGAAACGAATCTCGTCCGCTTTTGCAGCACTATAACTCATGGAGTTCTCCACTGATTCCCGCTAGACAAGTGTCAGAGGATTGCATAACGGGAGATGAAGACAGACGCAGGACAATCGGTCCTGTATCCTTGCGATGCTTCTTCGGCTCGATTCTTATCCCCCCTCGTAGAGTCCTGAGAAAGCTCATGAATAATTGTTGATTCAATTTCGTGTTTAGAAAGATGAGCTCTCGTATCGTCATCAGCCGTCTCAAGTGGAGGAGATGGTGTGGTTTGCGCACGCTTCGGAGTTCGCCGATGGCATCTCTCGTCAGGTGGGCGAACGAAACAATGGTTAGTACACCATATTCCGAGTTTCTCTCGAGGGAAGACTGCCGTAATCCTCGTAGACATTCGCCTGCGGAATCCATCTGATGGAAATGGATTTCGCTCTTTTATTTAATCCGCTAAGCTATGTATGTACAGTCAGAAAATTCATGTGAGTTGCGACAAGCAAACAAATGAGTTGTTGAAGTTTCCGAAGGAGCATTTTCCTGAATTCAGGAGAAGCTCGCAGCCTGCATTCATCGAGAAGAAAAATATATCTCTCTGCGCGTTCCGACCTTGATTTTCCGTGTTCCATGACTCCTACCCTCCCCAGAAGTTACAAAATTACAGCTCGATGCCGCGAGGGATGGAACGCGACAACGCCTTTACAGAGAGACCATGTGGAAGAGAACGGTTGTTGATGCTCCGCGGGTCAGCTCAAAGCTCGTTGTGTTTCGCGGGATTTTCTTCCTCATCAAGGGACACATCGGAGAGATCAATATCGTCGGGCTCATCAAGCTTGCCGTCTTTTCCGTCCCATGCTTCAATCGACTGGACTTCGGGCAATTTCGCTCCAGCCACAGGCGCGCTGCGTCCTCTTCCGAAGGAAACTTCCCGGAGGAACTCGTTGATTCCGTCGAAGGAGAACGAGCCACGCATGAGCGAGTACTTCATCTTACGTGAGTTCATGACAGCGAGTGCAGGGTAGCCAAATCCTCCGATCTCGAGAGCTTCCTCCACTTTCGGTTGAGCCATGGCTTCCGACCATACCCAGCCCCATTTCTGTTTCTTGTACTTTTCGGCAAGCTTCTTGAGCTCGGTGATGAAATCGTTCCGGCATGAGGACTGGCAATCCAAGATGTGCGGCAAGACGGCCACGATGCAGAGCTGATTGTCCGAGCAAGCGGCGTTGAGAACCTGAGGGAAAAGAAGGAAAACATGACCGTCAGAGAGCATCAAGGAGATGAGCGACGACGAATGTGAATTATTTCTCGCGACAAACGGATAAGTGCAGAAATCCGCTGCAGAGATCACTCACCTTTTCGTTGGTAAGCTGGACAACCTCGGGTGGAGGAGCGTTCTCGGCTGCTTTCTCAGATGCCCAGGCAACGATATCGTCTGCAGTTCGGCCGCCGTTGTATTCCTCAGCCGAGTTGCTGTCCTTAGGTCCAGCGGGGAAGTATTTGATCGTCGGATAGCCGCGAACGCCGTATTCCTGAGCGAGTTCTTGGTAGACCGTGGAATCAACGGCTCCGAGCTTCACTTGCCCCTTCAACTGAGTTGCGGCCTTAGCCCAATGAGGCGCAAGGTTTTTACAGTGTCCGCACCATGGAGCGTAGAACTCGACGAGCCAGATGTCCTTCGAGTCGAGCACCAATTTCCGGAAGTTCTCCGACGTCAGTTGAACCACGTCTTTGTCGTTTCCTGAGCCCCCGGATCCCGACGATGAACCGCCAGATCCGGAACTTTTGCCGAGCTTCTTGTTGACAAGATTTTTCATTTCGCGGAGAACGGCATCGGCGATGCCATCAGCGGTTCGGGCGCCTTGGTATTCGATAGGTTTAGAATTTCCAGGTACGAAGATTTTCAATGTGGGAAAGCCTCGGACTCCGTATTGACCAGGCAGAGATTTGTGTTGGTCTGCGTCCACAGCTCCGACTCCAGCAATGCCCTTGAGAGCTCGCGCTGCTTTTTTGTATTCGGGTGCGAGATTCTTGCAGTGACCACACCAGGGTGCGAAGAACTCCACTATCCATACTTGGTCTCCGTTGAGGACACGCTTGCTGAAAGTATCCGGTGTCAGCTGTAAGAAATGAGTATCGGTTAATTCACATTCCTTGGATTACGTCTGGTGTGGGAAGCATCTTGATCAAATCAGGCGATGAGGAATTCTGCTCCTGACAGTTCAAAGATCGATTTTGCCCTCAAAGTCTACGGCCGTTGACAACGATGACGCTCGACCGGATGAAGCCCAGTAAAAGGAGCTCCGAAACCGCCTTGCGGTCGGGGTCATCGGCCTGGACCGTGGAACGCGACAATACACGGTCCTCGGCGAGCGTGACATTTTACGGGAACTCATCGTGCTCTCGTCGCTGAGACACGAATTCCTGAACACATGGTTCCTAGGAGTTTCATTGTTAGTCCTTACGGAGCCCACAGATCGGAACCCTTTGTCACGTCACTAAGTTGACGTGTACTTTCGGGAGCGATGTCTGCATCGCGGAAAATCGTCGAGGATGAAACGGCAAATCATGACCGCGTGGGGACGCGGCACCGATCGGAGGAAGAACAGAGCCTGCCCCCTATTCACACCGGAGGATCGTCAAAAAAAAGTTACTCTGAGGTTGGGTCAAGAATCTCTGGACTCACCTCGACGACATCGTCTCTGGAGTCGTACAGAGCGTTCGCTTCGAAAACGACGCCGAGCAGACCTATGATGAAGATACAGGCTCGCATCACGATTATCGTTGCTCCGTTCCCCGAAACCAGTCCTTGTCAATGTTTTGAGATTCCCAGTTCGGTACGCGCTGCTCCTCTCGAATGCAAGACGATGAATGGCAATCACACTGTCGACGACCAACGCACTCGTGCCGGGTGTAGGAAGTTTGGCTCTGGCAGTCGCGGATGAACGCATTCCTCCGAAAGGATACGTCAGCCGTCAAGCCAGGCAGCCAAATTCGGGATGAACCCCGCCGTTGCCTTATCGCTTATCACTACGGTATATCGCTAGGATTTTCTGGCCCGGAGATTCTACCTGACGGAGTTCCGGTCCCGTATCCTCGCCGGAAGATTCTAGAAGACTCCTAGATTCTAGAAGACGCGTCAAAACTCGCTATCAGACTAATACATGGATGAATCGCTGAAACTGATCGAGGTCTCGAGTTTCAATCCTGATTGGCTTAGAATTTTCGGAGAGATGTTCCTCTTGGCGCGAGGATATCCTCTGGAGAAATTCCAGCACAGTTTCCCTGAACGGGATCCGAGAGAGATCTCTCACCAATCGGATGCCAATGCAATGGGAATATTATGTCTTTCAGAGCGATCGTAGGCGTCTAGTTCCATGTGCAATGCCTCGGAGTCTACGAGCCCGGGCAAGCTAGTCTTATCAGGAGCCGCTCGCTGAGCGCATGGAGGAAGCTCTCGAAATGCAGCTAGAGCACCCCTGCTTTAAAGACTCGGGACTCGGCTCATCGTAGGGTCCACAGTCTTCATCACAACTGACTCTCGGTGTCCAACTGCGAAGGATACCGTCCCCAAGATAATGGCATCCGAACCATCATGCTCGACCGATTCAAGAAACAGTCTCCCCTCTCACTCACGCATACTCAGTGAGGACGCTGATTTGGAAATTCCCGATAGGTCATCGCGGCAGAAACACATTTCGTAATCGAGACAAATGACGTTGACAATGATCGTTTTTTTCCGCAGAAAATGAAGCTAGGAGCATGGTATGGTATCATTGTTTCATATTTCCTCGCACGAAACTTATTTTGAGCGGGTAGGATACCCCGACGCAGTCTCTCATCGATATCAATGTGAATCTTTAGCTTCGGGAGCATTTTCGATGCGAATAATTTCCGGTCTCATTGCTTTCTTGTGAACTTCCGAGTATGAAGAGGAGATTCGCACCTTGTAAGCGACCGAGTCGGCAAAATCCTTCCTAGAGGCGGATAAACTTCTTCCCATTCAGCTCGAGCCGGAACCCTTGAAGGAGAAAAAATCGGGAATCCGATTTCGCAAACAGCGAGCTACGATGTGAGAAACGACTGCAATATGAGCGACTGTTGACCCTCATATTCTTGCACCGTCCCCCTCAGGAAAAATAGTCGCGAAGGTCAATCGCGCTTTTGTCTTGGGTGTGGGTACGGCCCGTGGTGGATGAGAAGGCCCAGGACCACAGGAACTGGACGGCCGTCTCTCTCGTGCCTGTGGAACAAACAGGGAAAAAGACTTGATTCGATCGAGGCAGAACTCTCCGGTGCAAGAGGGCCGGGCGTCTCTCTTCCCATGAAAAAGGAGGATGATCGCTCGACATTCGTTCCGCTTAGATCAGGGATCCGCAACCGGGGGTCCCGACCCCGAGGGGGGTCTCGGAGACCCCCCCGGGGGAAGGGGGGGTACTGGGACCCCTCCTTTCCAGCCTTCGCTCCGAGCTTCCCTACGAGTTCTCGTCGATCATAAAGACAAAGCTACGCTGTAGATTGGATGTTCACGCCGCTCTTCGTCTCGCGGTCACGGATGCTCAACCCGATCTCAAGTCGCGTGTTTAAGACAAGCAGAAGCAAATCTCGCATTGAAATTGAAGGAACGAGTATTGTACGGAATAGCACCATACTATAATCGGAAGATGTGGTGATAAAGAAAGTCGATCTCAATTTTGAAGTAGGTGTTCTTCTCAGGGGGTCGCGAGGCAAAGTGGTCGTCCGAAGGGGGTCGCGGAGCCATCCCTGGCTTAGGTCGTGGTGTCGCCTCTGAGGGAGTTGTCGGAGAACTTGAAGCTCCGAGTTCACCGATTAGACCCATCTAGGCACTCAGGGAAACCACTCTTGGTGTCAAATCGTAATTCCCGCGGAATTATTCGCTAATTGAGCACCATAAGCGCGGCGGCCGCTGGAAGGAGTGGGTACCATCTGGTGGCAGGGGTCCGAAGTTCGAATGTAGAAATCCATGCAACGATGATCTCTGCGGAACGTTCGAGCCCTGTCGGGCGCTCCCATTCCCTACTCGGCCGTGTGAGATGAAACATCCGCAGAATCACGCTTATCAGCCTATCCACCTTGGATGCAGGCGGTAAGGATCCGGCTGAGGTCTTCGGTTTCAGCGGGAATTCATTTCCGTAGATTTCTCGCTACGAACACGGAATCTCGTCGTTTCTGGGTCGTCCTCAAGAAGAGCGACCTCCGCGGATGTGCTCAAACCCACCAATATGGTGTACGCGGGCCCGCACGCAGAACTGAAACACATCGCATCCTGCGAGAGTTTAGGTTCCTAACCCAGACATCGACCATCTGAGGATTCCCACTCCAGGGGAACAGCTTGATCCACAGTGAAGGATTTCATTAAGACATTCACGGACCCATCTCTGCCTTGTCGATAAGATGATATCCTCTGATTTTTCGGTTCATCGAAAACCGGGGGCTGTCAGTACGGCATTACGACACTGTGGGGGACTCAATGGCTCCGGAAATCGCCCCAGCAGAAATCGACTAGAAGCACCACTTGCAGTGGAGCGATTCTCGAATCTTCACAAAATCGAATCTCCATGAGAATGTTCTGCTCCCCAATTAGGAGGGCCTGTGGGGACGAAAATCATGTCTTCAGACTTCTGGACCTTTGACGATTTCACCTCGCGGATCGCGCGGAGCTGTGGGGGCCGCTCGATCTAGCCCAATCTTCTCGCCGCGGGAAGCCGACGAGAGCGTCGAGCGGCTTCGTCTGCTACTTGACGTCGCACAAAGGAGCGCGTAGCGTCTGTACAGAGCGCCAGAGCGGAGTGCCAGTGCGTGACCATCTTGAGCTCTTCAAAACATCGAGAAAAGTGAGTTCTCTTATCCCTCATTCGACTTAGTCAGCAGCGTTTGGCTCACTGAGTCAGCCAGAGGTCGGGGCAGCGTTCGCTGGATGGACCTCACCTGGATTATTCCCTGTGATGTACATAGGAACAACATCCGCAAGGAACAGCTGATTTGAATGACGACCTTGCCATTGATTTCCGGCAGCCAGCCTCTTATCGTCTAGTCGTATTCTTACTGCCATAGCAACCTGTCAGCGCATTATTTTTGAGTTTCCGTGGTATGCAGTGACCACCGGTGTACGTCTATCAAGTGCATAAGGGAGCTGCACTATCGATCACCTGTTTCTATAGAGGTCCCGCGAAAATTTCGTACGAAAACTCTGGCGCGGACGAGCGCCATGAGTACCCATTGTGGAATTCGGATCTCGACCGACAAATGAGACCTTGAGAATGCTGCTCTCTTCCCGAGGGCTTTCCGAATATGCCTCCTTGTTTCGGGATTTGCTCGTCTCCGGCCGATGGAATCGATGGGATTTGGTGATATAACAAAACTTTGTCTTCAAGATGTTATCGAAGGTTCAGCTTGCTCGGCATATCGGACGTCGATGCCTGTCATCCGAAAGCACGAAACACTGTCAATTATTGATAGTTGGCGCCGGATCAGGAGGCTTGGGGGCGGCAGCGATACTCGGAAAAAAGTTCAAGACGACGATATTGGATCCGGCAGATCATCATTACTACCAGCCGTACTTCACTCTCGTCGGTGGAGGCCTCAAAAGTCTCGATGACTGCAGAAAACCCATGGAACAGGTGATTCGGTCTTCGAATTATCTTCCAACATTCTTATGTATCCTGGTTGAAAATTTTCCTTCGGCCGCAATATATTCCTCTCGAGCGAAAGTCCGAAATCGAAAGAGTTTTCAAACGCCTCATTCCAGGTAATGCCGACCAATGTTAAATGGATCAAAGAAGCCGTGGACAGTTTCGATCCATCGCAAAATTTCATAGTGACGAAAAACGGAACTACAATAAAATACGACATGCTCGTGGTGGCGACCGGCATCCATCCAGACTTCTCGAGCATTCCCGGACTCGAAGAAGGCTTGAAGACCCCGAACGTCGGCAGCATATACTCTCCGGAGACGGCTCCCAGGATGATTGAAGTGCTCAAGAATTTCAAAGCAGGCAACGCGATTTTCACTTTTCCCGCAACGCAGATCAAATGCCCCGGAGCCCCTCAGAAAATCGCATATCTGACAGATGAGTTCCTGTCTAAAGCCGACAAGCGAGAAGACGCGAAAATTATCTACAATACGGCTGGAGGTGTTCTCTTCGGAGTGAAGAAATACGCCGATGCCCTCTGGAAAGTCGTAGAAGAGAAAGAAATAATTGTCAATCTGCAACACAATCTCGTTCGAGTTCGTCCAGACATCAGAGAGGCCGTCTTTGAGAGAGCCGACAAGACCCGAGTTTCCATGAGCTACGAACTGTTGCACGTGACTCCTCCGATGTATCCTCTTAGAGAGGTTGCGCGGAGTTCTCTAGCCGAGGCTACGGGCTTTGTCGACATCGACAAACTGACTCTACAGCACAAGAAATTCGACAACGTCTTCGCAATAGGAGACTGCACCAATGGTCTTCCAAAAACCGCAGCAGCTGTTGCGGCGTGTTTGGGTGTCTTGGCCGACAATGTCGTTTCCAGATCACGAGGCGAGGAATTGAAAGCGGCCTATAACGGCTACACTTCGTGTCCGCTGACCACGGGTTTCGAGAATTGCATTTTGGCGGGTGAGTACTGGAGCCGGGCCGATTCGAGCCACCCGATGGCATTGAGGAGAATCGATGCCCCTTTGGTGTACAGCGTCCGGGATAATTCGGTTGCTTTCCATCGTATCTGAAAATAGCCAAAGTGTACCCTATCCGAGCGAACCACCGTCTGGAGGGATCATCCGAGGTGAATTCGAGTAGTCGGACCATACAGCCTAGGGACCGTCTCGGCTCGTTCCGATTTCGGACGACCTGTTCGATGAGGAGTTATCTGACGCTCTCCTGGTGCACCGCGGCTGGTCCTCTTCTAGACAGCTTCCACCAGCTCTTCAAGCGAGAACCAGAGATCAGATCCGTTCATTTGATGAACCAATATCTAATAGGACGCTTCTTTCTAGAATTCAACGGATTCACATCAGAACCGATGGAGACATTCCCATTCAATCAAGCCAAGGAGAGACGGAGCATGTACGTTCTCAAAAAGGATATCATCCCCGCTATATATTGGAAGCTCTTCGTGAAGGGCAGGTGGACGGGCCCGAGCACATTCAGACGATTGATGCGTCTCGGTTTTTCTTGAATGGAACGGAGGGGATTCAACCTCTTCACCGAAAATCATATGCTCTCTCATGGATGATGAGGCATGCTCTGGGCAGAGAACCCTCAGAAAATCTTATCCAGGTGACGCCGTACAGGGGAGAGATGCTTTCCCGGAAGCGCTCATGTTGCCGATGCAGTGACGAGGAATCGATTCCTCGGTGTCAGGAGGATTTTCGCGTCGTGAGGGTGAGATCCATTTTATTCTTGAGGGAGCAAGGATCGATTCCGATCGACCGCCCGCCTCATTCGAGCTCTGCTCATTCGTCAATGATTCCCGTACACTGAGTTCCGTACCTATCGAAATAAATATTGTGAAAAATCATGGAGCTCCGACGCTGCCTCAAGATTCCGCTTCGAATTTCTCGCAGTGATTTTGCAGATCCTGAACTTCGAGAAAGCCACGGATCGGGGGATTTCTCCTTCTACCTAGCCTTCAGGACGCTCGCGTCGCTTTTCCTAAATAATTCTTTCGCCGAGCTGGATTCACAGCCGGAAGTCGATGGATTTGACCCCGGACTAGAGCAAACGGGATTTTTTTTTTCGACGAGCGATCGACCAGTATGGTCAATAGATATTGCTGGAGTTAGTGAGTTTGTCGAACGAGCCGAATCTCACTCAATCGACATTACGATACACCTTCCACTAACGGGGTCCAACAATCGTTCCCGGATCTCAGGTTTCTCTCGGAAGGACGTCTCCCCGTTGATTACTATAAAAAGAGCGAACTCCTACCGCGACCAACGAACGAATCTTCGAATACGCTCTGTCAACGTGAATTGAGCGAAAACGTCTGAAGACTACTCCTCGCGAATACTGAGGAAAGACGGCTTTTATCGTATGAGGGGTAAACGACACATTCTTTTTTTATTTTACAAATGCTTGTACAGGCTCTCAAGCTAAGCATTAGGTAACAAGTCCGGTGTGTCGCTCTGATCGCATTCACATAATTAATTCACTGTTTCTCATTTCTTTTCCTATAGAGAGACTCTCCGTCAAATAAGTAGGTATATACATAAAGCAAGGTGGGGAGGAAATAAATACTACCTCAATGAACGAGAACCCAACTATCTCGTTCTGAGAATTGGCTGGGCACAGCCTGGGCAGATTGTCAGGATTATTCTCAATCATCATTCGACGGCGTACTCAATGTATTTTTTATGATAAAACAGCAAGTACGCTTCACAATTTAGAACTTCCTCAATAGTAGCGGTCTTGATTTCACAGTCGTCACACTTGAACCATCCGTTGGGACTCTGTCGGATATACGCCGTGTAGTGTCCAGTCTGTAGCGTACCCTGATGTATGACGACCCCAAACAAAGAATAAGTATGCGGTCGAGAGAACGACGGATCGTGCGACGTCGACGTCGGATCGGCTTCTTCCTGTTCTTCTGGTTTCGCCATGTAGGGGCTCAGATCGAGTTGTTGGGGGAAGGCGATCGGAGTCGAAACTTTCTTATGCAGCAGTTTCGAATGCTCGAATCTTTTCAGGTGAAAACTTACTACTAGTGGAAGTTTTTTGAAGGTGAGCTGTTTGGTCGACTCCTGATACGAGTTGCACTTGGAACACTTGATTTTGGCCGCCGAACCCAGATGTTCTGCTCGGGTGAAGTTCTCCAGGCAGTCAGTGAGTTTCTTTCGATCTAAACTTCGAGGCTTTCGGCTGTCACCGGCTGTTTGTTGGCCCAAATCCAGAGAAATGTCCCAGAAAGGCTCGATCGTGGTCGAAACCCCGTGGCAGCTCTGACACACAACGTCTGACTGCAGGCTTCCAGTGAAGATCACATCAATTATACAGTTACAACCTCCGCTGTAGGGGATATCCGTACCGCTGGCATGCTTGTGGACGAGGTTGAGGGTAGCCATAAAAAACTCGTGAGCATCTTGTTGCTCATAACCGGCGAGGTGCTGAGCGTGTGTCCAGACGAGGTATAGGAGCCTCGTCGGAACATGAGGAAATATTTTCCCTGAGTAGAATTCTTGAAAGATTGAGCACATTTCACAGACGAGACAGTCAGCAGGACTCGAACGGATGCATTTATGCTGCTGTGACAGAAAGTATTCCCTCAGGAACGGGGTGTGCGTTAAACATTGTATGATACAGTTCATGAAGCAGGTGTTGCCCAAATTGTACAGACCTCGGAGACCGATGGGCGTTTTCGAATCGACCCGCATCCGCTTCGGCTGCAAACTCAACAGTTCCAATTCTCCGTACTTGGGATTCCATAGAGGAACCGAGCGCACAAATTCGTTAAGATCCAAAAAGTCGGCGAGTCTTTGTCGAGCCTTAATTGCTATGATATCGAACTCATAATCGTGGACGTATTCAGCGCACAAGTAACAATATAAAACACCGTGCGACAACGAAATCGCCACATGGTGATTGCTTTCTTCGTGGTGTTCTTGACTGTGGTTGTAGAGACGGCAACCCACGTAACAGCACTGAAGACAGGCGTGCAATCGGCACCTCGCTCCCACCGATTCACATGTGTAGCACTTGAAGCGCTGCACTCTCTTCTCGAGGTTCTCCCTGCTCTCGGGCGAGATCAGAAACGAAATGACAATCTTGTACGACTCCATTACGAGGTCCCGTTGCTCGGCGATGTGAGAGCACAGACCTCCTGGACGATCAGCCATTTTGCGGCCTTGTGATTATCGCACTTGGTCCTCGGAGGACCTCGTCGCCACTGCCACCACCGCCAGCACCACCACCACCACAGCCGCCGCCGATTGTTGCTGGAGGGAAGTCGGTGGGCTCAAAAGTTTTTTTTCCCTGGGTCGATCATTCGGACCGATCGCTGTCAGTGCGGGGCGCTGACTCCTCGTCGTCCAGTCAGCAGCAATACAGCTCTCGACGACAACACATATAAGATAGCAGCTAGTGTTGTTGCTGCTCTGCTAACTGGATGGATGGCTACTGCTGCTGCTGGCTGCTGCTGCTCTTCTGGTGATCAACGAAGCCGGCCGCAACTGGGTGGCGCCCCAGTCGCTCGAAGAAAGAATGTTTCTTCTCTCCTCCCGACATCGGGGTAACGCTTGCATACGAAAAGTCTGGGCAGCCCTTGCGATATCTGGAAAACTCTCCAGATATTCACAATGTCAAATCTCGACGTACTACGACGAACTGCCGGCGGAAACGCAGGAGGACGATGGCTTTTCCCCATTTGATCAAGCTCGGCACCGGAGAATCGAACGTGCGCGCCCCCGAGTCCGATGTTTGTAAATAGTGACAACGTGCTCTCGGCATTCCTTGTTTGTAACACTCGTCGTTGTTCGTACATTGGTGTAGCTGATGCTCAGAACGTCCAGTTTCTTCACAGTCCGGATGTTTTCAAGTGAAGAATGGCTCGTTGAATTCCTTCGCCCACGAGGTTGCAACGGAAGCGCTAGGGGGCTGGTCGTGCTCGGCGCCTAATACCCCAGAGTCTGCTATTCAAATTCGTGAAGAAATGACAGAATCTTACCGTCGAAGGACCCGCTCATGCGAATGCCCAGTTTTTTCACCTTGTGCAGATTTCTGAGCTCTGAGAAATTACCCCGCGCTGTCAGAGAAAAATACGTTTCCAGAAATTCATGAATATAGTCCAATCGCCATGTCGCTCACCTCGCGGGACTCGCGAGTGACGCTTGATACCAGGAAGAGGTCGATTTGGGCATCCGATTGATGAGCGACTGCTCGGCTGAGAAGGGTTCTCGCTTTCCTTCCTCGCAAACGTTGAGTTCTTCCCGTTGACGTAGGGAGCCCGTGGCTTTGGTCGTCGGAGTCGGAGGGAGTGGCGGACACATTTCTCGTCCCCTCCGTGGGCTCGGAGTTCGGAAACCTCTCTCGGTAGCCAATGCAGAGTGGTCGACTCAATTATTCCGGAACAGCTCGGTGTCCCTATATACATCGAGGCGGGGATACGAGATGGATCACCGCTAGATTGAACATTTCTCTACCTACCCCGTGCCTTCGAGGAATACTTCGGGTTTTCGTTCGGATGATATCGCAGGCCCATTCATCGGTTCCTTCGCGGATTCCTCCTACTTTAGCCTCAGATTCCTCCCACTTCAGCTGATGAGCTATGTAAGGGTCTTCCTCAGCAGTATGCGAGTATGCCGAAACCTCAATCATTCCTAGAGCGGATTCGAACCTCGGCGCCCTCGAGTCGTAATTATTGGCGGTCGAAGAACATAGCACGGCCCCAATCGACCGCAATGAACTCGGAGCCCTTGCGCTCCCGCGGAATCGCACCATGATCTCGAGATATTGAGATCCATCTATCCACTAATAGAGAAATATCTCTGCCGATCGACGTCGATAATGTTTCCTAGTAAACTAGCCTCGGAACGAATTCCTGTATGCTGGAGCCTTGATTCGATTCTGAATATGCGCGGGATGAACAAGATCGGACTCGATTGGAAACCATGTCATAGTCTCTTCGTATGGTCCTGGACCTGTGGTCATTACATTGTATCGTCACTCTGTTATCAGTTGATAAGAGAAAGATTAGTTCCATGGTAGGTCCTTGCACGCCTTCTCTCCCCAGAGTTTCCAAGAGTCGTGGCCTGTCAAACCGATCGTAGGCACGAGCGCAGTCCAAAGAGCAGGAAATGAGCCCAACGTTTCCCTGCCTAGCAAATTCGATGGCAGAAGTCGAGATATGGATGTATTCTTCGCCTCTTCTGTCCCTCCTGAAGCCATATTGCATCACATTGCATATCCCTATGCCTATGCAATATTGCTGTCATTGTGAGGGGCCGACAAGTTCGAAGCATCGTTGAGAGACTTCCGTGGATTCCCCGTGTCGAGTATTCTGACCTCGGCCGCGGCCGTGAGGAAATCGCGGCATTTTCATGCTGAATTCGCGGCATTCTCTATTCTCACGTTTAATTCACGTCATTCTCATGTTGGATTCACGGCATTCTCATGTTGGATCCACGGTTCTTTCACGGCGGGTTTCCGGAAGATATTCTTCCTGGGGCGCGATCCTACTCTCACGAAGTCCACCCCAAGGCGTAGAGAAGCACGCCACGAATGACGGAATGAGATCCTCTTGTGCGAGTCGAATGTGAGCCTCTTGCGGCATCGCCTCGCATTCTCGAGTATGTAACGGCTTACGGAAATGGATTTTATCGACTCATGCGGCACAATATGATCGGGAGCAAATAGAGAGACTGGGGTTATTGACCGACAGGGCGCCATCCAGCTCCGGGTTGGATTCGAGGTCAGACTTGAAGCGGTAGAATGTGAAATACGATCCTTATCCGTATAAATGATTCGACGAATTTCACGTCACGAGGGAATCTTCAGGCGATGCCGGATCATCCTTTCGGCAAGCAGGAGCATCATAGATTCTCACCAACCATTCCAACTAACCCCGGAGCAAGATCCCTCACCCCAGCCGCGGAAATGACTCCAGGATTTCGAGGAAGTAGAGCGACAACCCTTCTCAGCCGAGCAGAGGCTGATCAATCGGATGCCCATCTTGACCTCTTTTCAGTATCAAGTGTCGCTTGTGAGTCCCCCTATTCCCCCTATATAATCAATGAGAAAAAAATCCGTGCGTGATTGAATCACTACGATCCATCGTAAGCATATTCGTTAATCCCAGTCCTAGAAAAATCCGTGAGTGAAACCTTCTCTCAGTCGACTGAAGCTTCCTAGAGGAGTTTAGAGACCGTATCTCCGCGGCAATCGGGCTTCTCGATCGAATTGATACTCTCGACCTGAACAATCATCATCCTGGATCGTACCATCGTGAGCTCTCAGCTATCAGGAAAACGACAGAGGACGATGAGTACTTCACATCATCGACGACAAACGCAGAGCGAATTTCGGGAGACGCCTATCGTGGTATCGACTCCTGGATCCTGTGGAATCCGCTGCCACCGAGCATGGGCACAATTTTCATGAATTTCCGGAATCGCATCCTCTTGCGACACAGCAGGGTGATTTGTCGGAGCTCTCGTTGGGAACGTTTCCCTTGGTCGCGACTTTTGTGATCCGTCTATCGCTGCTGAGATGAGCACCGATGGATATGCTTCTAGGAATCGATCGAGAGGATCTGGAAGCAGGGGGGATTCTTCAGCAGAGTCCTCCAGACTCAGCGATCTGGGTCCGTGTCTCCTTCGAATCGTGGATCGTGAACCACATCTCTCTCTCAAGCTCTGGGATTCGAATTCGCGCGCCTCGTCTCGCCATCGAAGCGGCGAAGGCTCAGCATGTTCAGGGAATGGGCCGCCGACAAAGCCAGCGGCGGCGGCGGAGAGCCGCCGTCGAGCTTTCAGCTTCCAACTTACCGAAGCTCAGGAGAGGAGGAGAGGAGGAGAGTCCCGAAGAAGCTTTCTGCTTCGTTTGTAAACATAGTAGGGCGCAAATCCGAGTGGCGATGGGATTAGTCACATTACTCTTCTAGTCTAATGAACCCGTGAAGTGGGTCTGTAAATTATTTGTGCTCTGATTTTGTGGAACAATCTGTTGGCAGTGCGGTTCGTCACGCAGTCCCGGGATAAAAAATGACGGTCTGTCGTTATTACCGGAATGGTTACTGCAGGAATGGTTTTTCGTGCAGATTCGAGCACACCTCTCCGCGAGAGCCCTTACTTAACGCACCCACGTGAGTTTTCGAAGTTCGCAACACAACAACACTGAGAGCGCCCATGAGCAGTTTCCCTGAGAATAGACAGGGTGGCTTGATTATGATAATCCCGTTTCCAGATACCACCCGGAGTACTCGACAGGGTACGGACCGCGAGCTAATAATGTAGGGCCAAGACAAAGCTGGCAGGCCCAAGAACATCAGTATCATCACCAACAATCATTTTTCCAACAACAGCAACCCTCTGTGTATGATTTCCGTTTCAAGTTCATGAACAAATCGATATCGTTGAGAGCATCAGGTCATCCGGTGATCACGCGGAACTGAGGCAGGCTCGTAATGTCGAGCATATTATTGAGAAGAAGTCCGTTTCTATAGTGTTCGAATGTCATACTTTTGTTTTCAGCGTGGATCAGATCATCGCGGATATCGCTCTGATGCTCCGAGGCAAACAGTATCTATATAGCTGCATACCTGGTGAGACTATTTGAATACGCGGACGCAGGTTCTTCAGCAGATTCGAGAGTTTCTTGGAAGACATCCAACCCTCAAAATCATTTTCAGGTCGGCAGCCTCATCTCAACTGTAAAAATCTCTCGGACCTGAGCCCGGAGGAAATCCGTGTGAAGTTCTTGGAATTTCAAGCGACCAATAATGTCGAGCGCTTCGTGAGTTGAATTTTGATCATCGCCTCAGTCGAGACGAGTTTGGCACCGTTCGCTGTCGAGCCGATCGACCGCTGTGAGGAAACCGAGTCCCAGTGGCTGGAGAAGATTTTTTTTTTGCTGCAGATGTCTGAGATGTCGGCTCACAGATTATTCGTGGAAGGAATTCTACATCAAATCTCTCGTAACCCCTCTATGTTGGACGACGTCCAGCCACCTCTAGCCAGGCCAATGTTCCACACGCCGCCCAACGAGCCGAGTCTTGCGGCGAGTCCACAATCATCTTCTTTTAGCGCGCCGTTATTCGGTGCGACCTCAGCCACGTCTCCGTCGGGCAACAATGCTGGGTCGATCTTTGAAGCTTCGCCACCTCCTTCGCATCAGATTCATCAACCCGCATCTGGGATGGATGTCGCGCAAGACGCTGTCAAGCCTCGAATGCTTTTCGGGAAGAGCGTCCAGAATGATGGGGGACTTTTCGACACGAATCGAGCGGCTCAATCCTTATTTGCACAGGCCCCTCAAATCGCCCCGACCGGCTTCCAGATGAATGCTCCGCCTCAAGCCGCACAACAGATTATGAACCAGCAAGGTTTGTGGAAATGTCTGGAAGGAATCGGGAGGAATCGACGCGTGGTCATCCTACTCTCCCCGTTAGTCATGCTCTGTAAAAAAACGATTTTCTCTCCCTTCAGTGGGTTTCCCAGTGAGTTCAACACCGCCGATCATCCAATCGGTGTCGGGTAGTCCAGGTTCGTGTTCCTCGTTGACGAAAGACGTGAATCTATTCGGCAATGCTTGAAGTCGTTCAATCCCCTGACCGGCAGTCATGAAGCATGTGGTCCCGTGATCTATGAGCCTCTCATGATGCTTCCCGAATGCATCCTGAGACATCGATGAAAATTATCAGAACTTCATTCCAGCTCTACTCCCTTTCGGCGCGTCGGATCCCCCGAAACAAATCACCGCGCCCCCGTCGCATCAGAGTGCAGGAGACGATGGGGTTTATACTCAATTGATGGATATGAGCCCGGAAGATCTCGCTGCCTTCCAAAATCGTGCTTTCACAATAGCTGGAATACCGCTCTTACCACCGGCAAGAGAACATTGTTTCTGATTCGTTGAGTGAGTCGGAGTTCGGAGTAGCAAAGCTTGAAGCATTCAATAAAACTAGGGATGTCAACACGTAACCCCCGACCTCGATTCATTTTCTTAACCGTGTTTTCAGATCAGAAGTCGTTGGGTTGTCAAATCGGATTGTGCATGAAGCCGGCTGTCGCCGGCACGATACAATCGATGCAGAAAGAAGAAGCGAATTAGAATGGAGTTTGGTTGATATTTTTATTATGGGTCCTCCGTAAACCCTGAGTCGCTCCAATCGAACTAGAGTTTTGGCGATTTTATCGTACACGTCACCGCGGAAGAGAATCGGAAGTCCTTCATTCTTCGATGATTCAAAACACATAGGCACTCCGTTTTGACTAGGATTGCATCTTCAACAGAACACGGGTGCTACTTAGTAAGAAACAAGGTCCGCCACATGACACTAACACAATTCAATTTCGGAATGTTGATCAGAGTCGTTTTGACGTCTTCGAAACTCTATACAAAACCACGGTACAGCTCCTGAACGCATAGAATAAGTAGAACAATTTAATTCGTGAGCTGTAACAAGTCGGATATGGCTCGATTCTTGTCGCCGTTGTGTGACTCCAGAACGCTCTCGATGACCGTCTTCTCGACCGATGGGAACATTTCTTGCAGCTGTAAGAGAGGAGGAAGAGTCATGAAAGATTCCTCATGCTCATCTCGAGGTGCATTTCACGCGAGATTCCTCAGCACATCATTTACCTGCTTGAAATCCTCCTCAGTAATCGGTGTTGGAGCAGGTGGTTCGGGACGGGGCTGCACCGGTTGGACCATGGCTGGCGCTTGGAGCACGGGACCCGGTGCAATTCCGGTCGGATGCATGGGCACACCCTGCACAACCGTGGTCACAGGACGGACCTTGGATGGGAATTCATTTAGAGTTATACTCATCCGCCGAGGAACCGAAGTAGTCTATTAGGGATGATTGCGAGAACTTACCGAGGATCCGTAACCGTACGTAGTAGGTACGGGGCTACCGTTTAGATACATGACTTGCGGTGATATCATGGAGCCCCGGGGGATCACCGTGTAGCTCATCACGAGATTGATTGCACCCTCCTTGCCATCGCCCTGCTTCCCATTCAGAGGGATCCATTCCTCATTGGTCTCGCCAGCCGTTATAACGGCCTCGGGAATCTGCACATGCGCCCACGCAATCTTTTCGCTCGCTGTGAACGCGCACTGCGGAGGGAAATTCGAGAAATCAGCATCGATGGGAAACCTTCGCGATGATTCTCGGAAGACCGATTCACGAAGAACGGGCTCCGGAGAAATCTTCGATACGGACCTCGTCGAAAATTTCAATGAGGAATGAGTTGACTCCAGGCGGTATAAAACAATGGAAAACTTTATCCCAGCGCGGGTTTTTTGCTCCATTGTAGTGGGTATTGGTTTCGTAGATATTGTGGCCGATGCGGAGCCGGACGTAGGGATCCATCCTGGTCATACCGTAATTCTTGACCAAGCGAGCCTGGAAAATTCAATCATCCCAGCTAATATTGATTCCATGCTTCGTCTTCCTATAAGCGAGTTGTTGCAGGTTCAACGCGAGTGACACGTCTCAATCCAGAGCCGATCACCTAATTCGACAATAGCTTGAGCGATCATGAGCTTCTACGGTTTATTATTCATTGAATTGAACGAATGAACTATCTGGTCGCAGCTTGGTAGACCGATCACCGCTAACATCGCGTGGTGCTCCGGCGCACGGATCCTTGCCTCAAATGAATTTACAATATTCGACAGGCTTAGTCAGAAAAGCTCGTTTCATTACCTCGACAACTGTCAGCGTGAGTCTCCCAAGATTTTGGGAAGTTGTGAGCATCTCCATTTGGCGTTGCATGGCTATCGCTGCCTGCTCATCTGAAGCTATTTGACGCGCCCTCTGCGAACCCGGGGAGAGGTCTCCGGATGCCTCAACAGATTCCGCCGGCGGCGAGACATTGAGTCGGAGAAAGTCTTCTGGCAGCTCTCCGACCAGCACCTGGAACACGGAGTTTCTTAGCAATATAATCATGATATGAGCGAATATCTGAAGACCATGTATGTGCCACCTAGTGCTTGCGCTTATGGTAGACAGCTCCGCTCAAGAGGGATACTAACTCGGGTCGGCTCAAAATAGCTCGGCCAGGATTTCTTTTTCGACTCGAAATACTCAAATCTTCGCGTTCTGTTCTTCTGGTCTGGGCCCCCGCAGAAGTACGGCAAATATACGAAACCCATCGGGAGCGGAGCCACGTGCTCCAAAGTTCGATTCGCGCCTGACACGACCGAACGTCAACGGATTCGATTGTCGAATCTACCGGGAAAGCATAACAGTCGTTTTCCAAGCACTCCTGACGTTCAGAACTGCGCAGTCTGCATCTCTGGGACCACCGATGCTGATTGCAATGATGCCAAGACTCGCGCGGGAAAGAGTGAGAGACTCTCAGTCAGTCGAGGACCCGCTCACCAGGCGAAGTCGTGCTTCAAAGCTCATTTCAAGCCAGCTGCTTTCAGAAAACCAAATCACGCCGCGGCGTCCTTAGCTTCCGTTCATGACCACTGACCACCATCTTTGAGCTTCATTATTCTGATTCCGCTGACGTCTTCTGATCGCGGTTTGCTTACAGTGGATATTCAGCGACCGAGTTGGTTTTTCACACATCCAATGATTGCAATCGTTGTTCGCGATGCGAGGACTCGCTACTTCGGAACATAAGAACAGATCCGAGCCCACGATTCAGTCAGCTCATGTCGCTTGCGGATGTGTGTCACTTGCGCCTTGGTCTGACTCATCGCTCTCAAGGACGAAGTCCGATGGAACTATCGAGCGACTACGATGTGAGACAGTGCTTGCGTGACGCAAAACGCGAGCGGAATCGTCTCTCAGTCGTCGGAAACACATAGCTGGACTTATTCATCGCGACGTGGCCGCCCTCGACAGTCACTGATTTTCTATCTGGCTTGCAGCATCGGGAATGCCGGCTGATTTCTCCGAGGAACCTCCAAGATGTAGTAGCAAAACAGAGTCATGGTGACTTGGAGCGATGACAGATCTGAGCAGATCCTCAAGTGTCGGTGTATCTCCCACGGTCGTACACTATCGCAGAAATCGTCCAGTACCCAGTGAGGCAGACTTGTGACCGTGGGGAGCGGCGGTAATCAAACTCCGCGCGCCGAAAACTAGAGAAACATACCTTTTTCCGACGTTCCTCAGCTGTTTCTCTCTGTGGGCTTGCCATGTTTACGGGAACTATCAGCAGACGATGAGCCAACCGCCTCAGAGTTTTCACTTATTTGCGTATCGTCCAAACTGAGGCAGCAAAGCGGCGGCAGACGGAGCCGCTACGGAGCAGTGGTGGTAAGGGAACATGGGCGTGAGAGACGGTTTGCAAAGTTTCTCGGCGTAGTTTTGCACAGCCGAGCGTATGGTCGAGATACCGTAATATCTCTCTAATGGGGAATCTTAGACGTCACAAATGGGATAGAGACTCCACGAAAATAAATCTGTCCAGGGTTTAACGGTCTCTCAAACGATGGAACGGGGGAATACCCGAACCTGGGATACGCGTTCTGGGCGTGTGCTTCCTCTAAGGAACTGATTCAATGAGAACTCGGCAAAGGAGTCAATTGAAAATGAAATCTGTCGGTGAATATCCGGTGATGATGATCTTTGCCGAGCGGAACATTCGAATTGCGCCGATAGAGAACTCTCCTCCCAGGGATGCTCCGCGCTTTTAAGTCTTCATGAAGGCCTGTGTTGGAGATTCAGCCTGTGAGCTCGATTAACCCAGACCGATTCATCACTCCGTTCCTCGATTACTCCGCTGGCTAAGATCGTCGATAAAGTGGGCGCCTGGAAAGACTAGCGCGAGTCTGCTGAAATTTTTGCGCTTCGAACGCTGTCGGCCCCAGAAAGAATCGAGGGCCTCGTCCTATACGGATTAGGCACTCGACCGGAGTTCGAAAGCTTGACATAGGGCGATTGAGAGGAGCGAATCGATCTCCGTGATGCAATGCGAGTCCCGCTGGATCGCTGACCTTATCCTGATCGTTCCACGTTGTCCTGAACCGCCACTGACGACGGATCGGACTAGATGAGGGAGGTTAATTCTTGAGAATATCGAAGACCTTCTTGAAATCGTGCCATCGCGAAGCCATTAGATCGCGAGTCTCAGAACCGTGCCTCAGGTCTCCGGATACTCGGTGGCTTGTGGCTCTCCGAATGGATCTGGATCATCGGTCCTCACTGTCAGCGCATTCCATGTCCCGATCGGGAGCAAAGGCTGAATCCCGTTCTCGATCTAAGTGGACGAATTTCGCCTCTCATGCCCACACTGGATTGCTTTCCCTACACGAGCACACAATAGGTAAGCCGCGATACCCTACGCGTCGAATCCCATGTCTAGTTGCATGACGGACCGGAGAAGGACTTTCTCTCGCCTTCGCGCTGTAAACAAAGTTCTCTCCCGCGAGAGGCTAGACGGCTAGACGCAGCTAGACCGGCAAGTGTCTATGTTGGAGAAGTTCGAAGGGAGAATTTTTCGAATTTGAATCCTGACCATTTCCTTTGTATTCCCTTCCGAATAGCCCCGTTCCTCGATATTCTGTGTCTCAGCCCAGGAGCGAGTATTTTACTCCCATGTTGTGATCCTACTCGAGGGAAGGGTAAGCGAGGAAATCATTGCTGTTGCATGGTTTTCGTCAAACTTCCGAAGAAGTCCTTTCCCATGCTGTCAGCTGTCATCTCATTTGGACTCCGTTTTTGCGTGGGCATTGAATTCATGGGTTTCGAAGTTCCAGATGGACTTGTACTCTATAAGACGGAAGAACAATGCTGCGACGAAAGGCTCTATCTTCCCTTTGATCTCTCAGCTTGCACCGGATGAAGGTGCTTCGGATGGCAGCATATCCTCGCAGTTCTGCATTTTCAAGGGTGTCCTCTGGGGCAGCCGGGTGATAGTCTCAGATCTCGACCATATAAAAGATATATACGCTGGCGGTTTCTTCGGGAAGGGAGACAGTTCCGGCAGCGAACCCAGGTGAGAAAACCGTGGACACTGGGAGGATGAAAAAGAGATAAGTGCCCCAGGTGATATCCCTGATCGGACACGAACTCATTCCCTGAAATAATCGAGTCGGACGAATTGCTCTTCAGGTTCGATGCTCCCAGCTTCCCACGGACCATGGAAATGATTCACTCGAGAGGTCTCGGGGAAAACGCACATGATTCCGGAGAGGCCGTGAAGACGGCTCGGGAGAGTTTCCGAGAAGAGGCAGAGCGACTGCTTCTATCCCCGGAAGAATCCTATTTCCTCGCATTCGGTTTGGGTGAGCAGAGTTCTGTGAAATCGATCAGAGTTTCCCTCGGTATGCCATGTCCTGTTCGACCCATATGCGTGATGATCTTCGGAACCATCCGAATTTCAGGTGTTTTGAGCGTCCGCACGGAATCCGGTCAGCATCTTAGCTTGGATGAACTGTTCACTAGGTTCGAGTCGAACGATTCCTTATTCCCGATTCGATACGCGGCTTATCATCACTTCAGACAAAAAGGCTGGATAGTCAGATCGGGAATGACTATGGGGGCAGACTATCTGCTCTACAAAGACGGCCCCCCCTTCACACATGCTTCCTTCATAGTTTCGGTCCAGACCGACCAAAACGACCCCGAGCCTTCCACCCCCGGTAAGCCGCGACTGAACGATCATCCCGGGGTTCCTGTCTCGTCGTCACGCATTTGCCTCATCTCTCTCTCTCGCTCGATCCAATTTGTCGGGGAACAGAGCATGAACCAAGCGCCCCATAATCTCATATCATTGATTTTACAGCCTTGACGGAACGCGATATCGACAGCCTTACCCGAATTTCCGGGAGTGTCTCCAAGAGCCTCTTACTATGTTATGTGCTCCGGCCCCCAGGACTCAATTTGAAGGATCCGCAAAGCTTGAAGGCGATGAAGATATGTGAAGTTATTACCAATAGATGGGACTGTAAATAGTTTATGACGTTGGGTTTCTGGCTCACACAATGAACTGTGATGAGCCAGTGACTGATTCACTTATTCCATTTTAATTGATCGAATTCAAAGCTACGTTCTAATCCGGTTGATCTCAAGGTTGGAACTCGGAGAGAATAGAATCGGGATGGCGGTGCCCACCCTCGGAGGAAATGAAATCGGAATGGCCTCGCCCTTCCCTCGTGGCTCTCCCGAATATCGAGATTCGACTGAGTCGACTACTGATGTCCAGAATCATACGCCGAATATCTTTCGTCGCGGAATTTCGAAAAAAACCGAGCACTGAGAAGACGGACCTTGGAGCCGAGACAAGAACGCATGTTTATTCCATGGGCCTTCCACAGAAGTCCCGTTGTCAAAAAAACACGTTTCATGCGCGGCTTCTATATCGGTGTTCAAGAAACGAGAGGTCGAAAATCCTTCCTCTCCGGCGAAATCGAACTCCGCATGCGTCCTCCGCGCTGAGGATATTCCAAACGACGCGAACAACACAGACAGTAGGCCGGAATGCAGCATGAACCGTGACCCCCTGTCGCAGAGAATATCATGCGGAGATCAAACGAGAGCATTTTCCGAATTGGAGGGCGATGATTAGGACAAATATAGCTTCACCTCGAGTTCAAAAATCGCTCTAACGCGATTTTCGTTCTGGTCGTGTCCTTACCATAGTTCTGATAGAAGTCGATCGGCTCCTCCGCGTAGCCATCGTGGGAGCAAGACCTCATGGGTCTGGGTCCGTATCGGAGTGAAATCGGTTTTCCGGTGGACGAGCGAACGTTCTGTGCCTCCAGACGGCCGTCCGGGAGCGTCCACAGATCGAAAAGGACAGGGGTGTATGGCCTCAAAAACGTCAGCTCTCCCGGCATCATCACGATCGAGTTGCGGTGTACGAACAATTCGCGACCGTTGCCCTCGCGCTCGATGAATCCGTAACAGAGTCGGGAGTTGTACCTGAAACAGAGGGAGGAAGCTTCAGTTCGAGCTCTGATCAGGTCTCCTGGCAAGGATCACCGAATGAAGTAGACTGACATCATCATTCGCAAGATCTGTTCCTTGAATTCAGATCGTATGAACCTATTGGGACTCATAAGGACTCAATTTAAGGATTCGACATGACTACCGACCACTTGACGATTCCTCGAAGGTTCTCTGCAATCTTATCGGCTCTGCCAGCCTCTTTAGCGGCGCGGATGTACGCTTCTTCCAGTTGCTCTTTCGCGAACTGCTTCGCATCGTCGAACTCGTTGCCGCAGCACGAGCCTCGAGCTCCGAAGTCATGCGCATCGCCGCCACCGCATTCTTTCCCGTCAGCCATCCTCAAGTTCCAGTGTCTGCCGACTACGCACGCGTCGTCGGAAGGGGGAAGCTGGGTCCGTTCTGAACTTCGCAGCTCTCGCTCTTGCGTCGCTTGTGTGGCGCGAACAATCGCACAGGTCGACGAAGGGGGCGAGCTTCGTTATTTTGCAAGGATTCCCAAACTAGAGTCGCGAAGCGTTCCTTCATCGATCTTCTCCTCACGGCGCGCGAATTCAATCGACGTCCTGCTCCCCAAAGCCGGTGCGAGCGACAAGGCCCAAGCATTTCAGAGGGATGATCGTGACGGGTCAATTAAGTCCAAGGCCGCCAGCTAGAGGTCCCGCGGCCTGTCCCCGAGGGTTTCCGGAAACGTCGGATTAATACCCCTCGCGGTGTCATGAGGTTCATGTACACATTCGAATCAGCGACAGAAAAGTCCTTCAGAGATGTCGGCATTCATACATGATCATTGATCATGAACGAGATTTGAGTGAATCCTAATCATGAGTCACGGCTGAGAACCGTGAAGCATCCATGTATTCCGTATGGTCATCGCCAGGGGTCCCGATATCGGTCCCATGTTCCGGAGGAGATCTCGAGCGACACAAAAGGTTGGAGCGTCTTCTGTGGGATCAGTCCTCGCTACAGATCTATCAGGAGCCTTTCCATCGTGCTCAAGACGTGGAAGTCTGAAAATACTCAATGAGTGCCCCCAGCGCGGCGAGGTTGCACATTTCGACTCCGTCCACTCCCCGGCTCGGCAGCTCCTCGAAGAGGTGGAGCTTGAAGATCGTAGATAGACCCGACATCCGGAAGTTAGACCGGAGGGTGATTCCAGCGGTATTCTGGGGGTGACTATCACGGAACCACCACGGCGTTCGAAGATCTCGAGGGAATGAGATGCAAGACGTCAGCTACAGGGATAAGCTCTGTCTTATTCGTCCAAAGTTTATTCCAGGTATCGGTCCGGGTAGTTTCACAAAGTTTCAGGAAAATAAATTATCGCTCAGGAGCTCAGCGAAGTGGGGGCTCACAATCATCCCAATCTGGAGACAGAAATCGGAGACCGCTCAGGGCTTCGAAATCTCCCGGTCTTAAGAATCCCACTACTATTGTGGGATTCCACGGCGGAGCTCCTCGCTTGCCCCACTGATCACCAGTGTATCTGCGCCTCGATTCTTGTTTCTTGAGTCTCAGCTTCTTGATGTGACTCCCCAAACTGAGACGAGGCTATCAGAACCAAGCATCAGCCATTGAGATAGAGAAGGGTCCGGCATCGATGGAAGAGACAGAAGTCGCATCGACCATCAACCTCGTGCTCAGGGCGACGCTTGAACGACGATCGATTGAAAGATCGAGGGAGGGTGACTCAGATACGATCGATTGAAAGATCGAGGGAGGGTAACTCAGATACGATCGAACTTCTCTGGAAAATCGGAAGGTGTTTCCAGGATGAGTGGATGGCTCGACAACCCCGTTTCCAGAATGACTTTTTGGGAGTCCCCAGGCAGAGGAACCGGCTGTCGTTTCGGCTCCCGGCTACCGTCTCTCTCCTTTCCATTTGGGAAGATATCGTCGCCAATTGCGGCGTAGGCTCATGCACCATCCAGCTGTATTGATCGCGAATATGTGGATACACGCACGGGAGGAGAATAAAAATATTCAGGACGTGGACAGTTGTCCAAATTATTTTCGGCTCACCTCAGGACTTTCTCCGACTTGGATGCTATTGTTGTACGCCAACAGCTTCGGGGATTCGTCACGGTCAATAATGAACGTTTGGCATCCGCTCAGAGCCTCGTCGAAGAAATCTAATCGAGATATAAGAACATTTCGATATTTGGAATCGAGGATCGCTGGGGTCGGATATGAGCAGCGAAGTCTCGCTATGACGGAATCCGGTAAAACGAAAGACACCGAATTACGAAGACTCTCCCGTAGTCTCTTCGGCCAGAGATCCGTGGCGACGGTGCTGAATTATACTCATCAGAGCGAAATCTCTGAGCAGCGAGCAAGATTTCCGGTCCACGATCGTTGTAACGAGGTATAGCGTGTTCTCTATGATGACTGAGGAAATATTAATCTTCTCGACTCGCATGCGGCTGACCAAAACTTACGCGTGCGCAGCGATTCGGACAATGAATCGAGTGCGATTTCTGCTGCATCGACAATAAGTACACGAGGCGGTAGAGCCGCGAAGCGAGTCATGAGCGCAACGAGTAGGAAGACGGTTCTCTCATTACCTGAAATCATGCAAGTCCGCTGACGTTCGTCCGTTGCCGCCGATACCGTGGCATTATTGCACTTGATGATGGACTTGACCCACTTGAGAGCTCCCGCGGCGGTTCCCCCGGAATCGGAGCATAATCTTGGGAGATATCGAAAGAAACCTCCAAAAAATCCCGACTTCCCAATTGCGGATTCGCAGTACCGATTCGTCGTCTCCTCTGGATCAAGCCTGGAACCTTTTGAAAGAGAAAGCTCTTCAGAAGGAACTCCAGTTTCGGAAATTCTCAGGGCACCGTACGGTGTGCTCCATGCACGAAAAGACATCCTCTTCGCAAGTCGAGGGGTCGCTTTGGGGACCAAGGCGACGAGACGCCTATTCTCAGGATGGCGTCAATCCGGAACTACTAGATTTTCCGATTGACGACAGAGACTCGTCACTTGGGAAAGGCCCAGAGCCCAGAACGAGGGATTCCACCCTCCAGCGAGAAGAATGTTGAAAACTATAGCTGGACGCCTTTTTTTCGCGACAGTGCTCGATGAATATGTATATGCACGGCGTCACCTAAGGACTTCTTTCACAGTGCATGAGACGATCTCACGAGCCGAGGTGCTCATTCGTCGTCGGTATCCCCGAGTCTCACAGAGAGATCAGATGGATCGATGCGGCAGTTCTAAAGCTCGCACTCTGATCAGATACTCGAAGCGTAAGAGGAAACGAACCGTGCTAATTTTGGAGATCCACACCCTTCCTCTCGGCACGAAGCGTAAGAAATTCCTCTCGAAACGATGCATCAAGCCGTTGAATGTTTCTTCCCCGAGCTCGGAGCAGATATTCGTCTCGTCGCTGACGTCGAAAATCCCCTCCAGCTCATCCAGAGCGATGTCGAGCTCGTCCGGGGTCTCCGGAACTTCCTCCATCAATTCCTCCAGCTCGTGACGTTCTGATTGCGACACGACTGTCACAGACAAATCTTTCAAGCGTTTTTCGATGTCGTGAAGCTGTTTCGCATAATCCTCGTTCTGGTTCCAATTTTCAAGCTGCACCTGCGGCCCAACTCGCTCGAGCTCTCTTTGAGCGTTCGATAGCTTCCATTTGAGTAGGAAGATTTTGGTTTGCACCAACGGTGTATCCGGATTGAGCCACCGAGGTACGTCTTCCACTTCCCCGTGGTACGGCGCGTCGTCGGCTGCTGCTTCTCCTTCGTCCTCGACCTTCGTTAAGAAGTCCTCGATGTCCTTAACGTACTGCTCGAGAACCTCCACTTCTTCTTGCAAGATTCTCGACTTTGTTTCCCTCTCCGCCTCCTCGAAGCCGAGGATCATTCCTTCTACCGCACCAAGAATCGAGCCGGATACCTCATCGTTGATTACGGAAATCTGAAGCGAAGGTTGGAGTTGAAACAGCAGTATCTCCCTTCGATCGGCTCGGAGCGAATGAATTCGAAGAGCCCTCGCGCACGGATAAGCATATATGCGTATCAGGTAAGCGTGAATACGTACTTCGGCTTCTTTCCACTCGATCTTTTCGTTCAGATTTTTGATCGCTTCCTCGAGCTCCGACTCAACCGGATACTGTGCACCGTCTCCGCGGACAGGGACAGACTGTATCCCGCGTATCCTCTCCTTGAGGTCTCCCAGCTCCAACTCGAGGGAAGATATTCCGTTTTCTGCTCTTTGGAGGGCTGTCTCATGCCAATCGATATCGACCCGGAGTTTATCCATCTCAATGAGACGGTCGTGGACATCTTTCCTAGAAAACAATTCGAGGCCGTGACATTCCTGGAAATCCGGGATCACGACGTTCCTAGCACCTGCGAAAAGGAAATCGCCGGTGCGAACAAGTTTCGATCATAGCCTACGATCGGATAGTGGATGCGTCGTGCGGTGATTCAGTCACGGGGGAGCACTCACAGTCTCCTGAGACAGTCGTCACGCGTCTGGTCACGATCACCCCGCAGTTGAGTCAGATGCTCCATGTGCCGTTGAATTTCAGTTTCCTTGGAGTCCCAATACTGCCAGAGGAGCTCGCAAGCAGTCAGAGCGTCCGAACCACCCGGAGCATTTGTCACTTGATCCTTGGAGAAAGATGTGCCTAAGGACGGGGGACAGTTAATGGTTCATCCCCTTCCTGGGGTTGGGTAGCTCGAGATCTGGCGAGATCTTCTTCGTGCGGAAGGATTCTGGCTCTATGGGGCCTAAGCTTCTCTGAGCATTTTCCCCCAGCGACCCGGGTATGCCGCTGCTCCATGGGTTTCTTTATCGGAAGGCGCATTCTCAGCCCTTCAAGAAGAAGATTAGCTCACCGTCTTGAGTAACGAATGTGTACAGCCTCCATCGCGGATCTTCGTTGAGCCGCAGAGCAACTTTCGACGCTTCGGCGATCTCACCCTCGACGACGTAGTGGTACTTTAGCTCGGAATCAATTATATTCCGGACAACTGTACATCGCTCCTCCCCGAGGTGGAATGGCCCACGATCCTATCATGGATGCGAGACCGATCAGATGGGGCAAAGAAAAATTGTGAGTTTACGCCCACAGGCATCCTAGACCGACAAATCCGCCATCTCCGAGTCGAAGTTGAACTTGAACCGACACGAACTCTGACTTTCAAATATGATGACAATGGTTTCGTATTCGCAGGTACGACGGGCCGCTTCGGGAGTTCCACATGATTGTCGAGGCAGATGAAGTTCAAATCACCGCGGAAGTTTGATTCTTCTATTCGACTGCTGAGCGACCAAGCAGCATGTTGATCTTTAACGAGGAGACTCGTCAAGCTAAGTGGGAAGGGGGAGGGAAATGTCATCGGGCAGGAACGGATTGGATGCAACTCAGAGGTGAAGGAGAATTCCAGGACCAACTCACAGTCTCCGTATTGGTCGCAGCAGGTCACGGTACCGCCTATCAACTTCGATGTGCTCGAGTACCGCGCCGAAATAAACCTGCGTCAAGTTTGCGTCGGATCCGTTCTTCGAGAGATCGCTATCACGAATCCGCCTCATGATGCTAGTCACGGCCACGTGATCCCGAGCGAGAGACGTGTTCACGTCCGTCTCAATACGATCGAATTCCGGTCCGCTGAAGTTTCATCCAAATAAGCGATTTCAGTGAGAGCGACGTCGAGCTTCGCGTCAACTGATACGAATCGACACTACGACAGAACTAGAGGAGATTCAGTCCATCCGACGAATTTGATATGAGAGCTCGTCTTTTCGGCGGAGCAAAAATTACCCGTATCTGAGGTCCCGAATATTTTGTATGTCAAATGCTTCTTTCATTTCGGATGCAAATATTTCATGCAACCGGTTCTGTCGCTCAGCCAGTTTCCCCTCGAGCGCATTCTTCAAGCCTGAGATTCGCTCCAGGCTCGCTCGCTTTTCTGTTACTTCGGCTTGGAGCCTCTGCCGCTCGCGTTCAACCTCCGTGCGGCGTTCCTCCACGAATTTTCCATAGGCCTCAATGGAACTCAGGGCATATTCTTCATGAATATCCGCCAGTCTATGATCTCTTATGAATTTCAATTTTGCTCTTAGCTTCCGCCTCTTCCCTCTGAGTCCGACCAGCTCCTGTTGACTCTCGGAGAGTTCCTGCTTCTTGCGCTGCATCTCGGTACGACGATTCCCTGGAAAGATTTCGAGCTCACTCGTTCCGGTGAGGGAAAAAGCTTCGATGATGGCCTAAGCGCTGCAGACACCCACTTTCTTGTTCCATAGAAGCTTCGAAACTTTCTCGCGGAGCTTCGAGATCGGCTAGAAGGGCGCGCTTCTCCTCTAACTCTTCTCTCAGCTTCTTGAGTATCCCCCGGCTTGTGAGCTTGCTGACCTCGCGGTCTCCGGTTTCGGGTTCATCAGCCGCCGACGTCTAAAATTTTATCACTCACTGAGGATCGCCCATCGATATCGGCTCGCCAAGCCCGGTACCGGCATGGATTTGTCTTAATGGAGTGTTGAGGAGAGGTACGAACCCTGGATAACTGACTCCGGAAGAACTCCGCATCGAGTTCTTCGGCGAAACGTCTCTCGGCCTCGTCCCGTTCAACTCTGGTTTCCAGAAGCCTCATTTTTTCTTCGAGTTGAGCAGTCGCGTCGACGAGACTCTTCATCCTCGAATACCGGGCCAAGGGCTTCAATCGATCCCGCTGCTCGAGAAGTGCTGAGTGTTCCGGCGGCGGGTTGAGCACAAATTGAATCCGTCTCTGGAATCAAATCCCATCCGAAATAGACTGAGAATAATAATTTAATGGCCTCCGCGTGATCGTCCCGAATTCCGATTACCTGCATCTGTTTACATGTCAGGTCCGAATACCGGAGAAGTTCCAGCTTTTCTGCTATGGATGGGTCCTGAGAGCGGACTAGGATTCGGTCAATGCAATGTTTTATGCCGAGGATGTGCCCCGCATCTAGGAGATGATTCGAAAAGAAGTCCAGCGGTAAGTATCGGCCTCCGGTGAGCTATAAAGAAGTTCGTGGTAATTTGAGGTCGAGCTCTCAGCATTCATTGCCGCGAAGGATTCAATATCCTTCAATATTCGCGAAGTGGTCCGGAAACTCTCTACGCATGAACATCATTGACAGAATCGTTCTCAGCGATACGGAGGGGACATGCACATGCGAGACGAGAGCGGTGGGTGGTCGGGGCTACTCGGAAGACTTGATCAATGTGCTCATTTCTGAATGCTTAAAGCAAGCCTTCTCTGACGAGATGGGCCAGGATGTCTCTGGAATGTGCTCACGTATCCAGAACGATGCTCTCCATGCCTTATCGCGGCACACTTCCGCGGACTTCTCCGACGAGCGTTGAGGTCTCTCCGAAGTCTCCGCCTAGTGGATCATCTTGGTTTGCCCGAAATCTCACCTGCTCGTGCGAGAACTTGACCACCGACGCGGCATGCATGCCGTGCTTAGCGAAAATTTCCCGGACTTCGGGAGCAGCTAGAGGTTTTCCATTGACGATGAACTTCAAGGACGCTTTCGTCCCGCTTTCCACCACGGCGGCTTGTATCGTGAGATGCTCACGCTCAAAGTTTCTGGATCCGTCACGAGTCCGGAAGACGCCCTGGGTTGAAGGGAAGTCACCGAGTTTTGACGAATCAATTGGAAAGATCTCGAATGGGATAAATTTTATGACATGACTGAGGGTTCGAGGGAACCTCTTACTGTGATATAAGCCGGAGTTCTCTTAACATATTGAGCGGATTCGAAATCCTCGAGGACGGCTTCCGGTGCGTCATGCCGTGTGGCCCATAATAAAATCTCGATCGCTTCAAACCGCAAGATTCCAAAAAATATATTAGTCAAGAGATCGATGAACTCGACCAGCTCGCGCGGTTCCAATACGAAACTGAAGTATCGCGCTGTCACTACCTCTCGAAACGGATCTCGCTGCGATCTCATCTTTGTATTCTGCAATAGTTCAAACGGACCGCTCAATTTTCCGATGAGCTCCCCTTTGGACTCCAGCGTCCCGGCGGAGACTCTTGGCGATCACATCGCATATGTAAGCTCGTTCCAGTTCAAATGATCTGCTCCATTGGATGAGTGGTCGGCCATCGGGTCATTTCTTACCGATCAGGTTCATTCCTTGATGAAAATCGAGTGTGTCGTCGACAAAGTACGCGAAATTCTGAAGCCGCATCTGAAATTCGGAGACTTGGTGTACAGGTGGTGATGTAGACAAAGTGTAGACTCCCGGCTACCCACATTCATGTCGTGTCCCTGACCACATCCCCTGGCTTTCGGAATCCGCTCATTCACTCACTTGACTCAGGTAGAGCGCCGTGGGCGAATGAGGTACCTTGCTAGTTTCTTCAATTAGATCCATGATGAGCTCACAACACGTGGTGGCTTTCGCAAGGCTCCCTTGGCGACTTGAGTGTCCCCCCGGTTGAGGAAACGGGCAATGTAATATCGGATATATTCTGTGGGAGATACGGAGACGGCACGTTATATTGGAGATATTTTGCACGAGCTCCGGGAAAGGTATCGATTATATCACTTTCCTTGCTACGACCCCGAACAGAGGACCGTCTTTCCGGCCGACTAGACGGATATCAAAATACCTAGATGAACATATTGATTGCACGCGAGCACAAGCCGCAACCGATCGTACTGTTCGACCACTCTTCCTCGTCGGATCCACTAGATCAGCTGGCCGAAAGTTCACAAGATTCCAATCGACGAGGAGCGGCGTGTGATTCCGCGGACGTATCCGAAGACGTGGAGATATTCGACATCGTTGAGATGAGATGGACGTGCTCCGTAGGCCACGGCGGGGTACCCCGGATGAGGAGACCCAACGTGACACCGTCACCCGAATGGACTTTGTAATTCGTGCAAGTAGGCGGCAAATTACGCCGCTCCGATCGGGAAATGGCGAAAACACTCGATGAAATCTATGAGAGCGTGTTGCGGGTCTGTCGGGATCCGCAGAGATCGATTCCTGCGCTGCCTTATGTCAGATTCACGTTCTCTTGAGAGATACGGCGCGGCGTAGACTATCATGCTCTCGACATAGACATAGCACGGCTCTGAGCCAGACCTAGGGCTTCCATCGACGACGACGGGCATGGACCCAGCTAGAACCTCATGAATACCAGGAGCGTTCCGGTGATTCTCTGTGCTCGGAAAGACTTCGGGGGAAGCATACACCCGAGAGAGGAAAATGAATTCCTCGGGTCTGACTACTTCTACGACACAAACGCATCGAAGGCTTATTCGGCGCTCGCATCATGGAGCCATTCGGGTGAAAATTTGCCGCAGAGGGGTCAGTAGCCGTGGCCGAGCTGAAGGAAAACAGAACATTGTGCTGTGAGCTCTCCACGGGGGCTTTTGCTCACTTCATCGGGTTATTTGGGTCGTGGCCCTGAGCTTTTTTCCCCCAAACGTGGCATAGTTTGTCGATTTCTACAACCAAAACGAAGCCCAATACTTCACCGTACTTGCCGGATCCTGAGCCGAGACAAATGCCGCTTCTGTAAGGCGCTGTTTCGATGACTTACGCTCGCGATCCTATGGCCACGGCTCATCTAATGAGGATCTCGCGCCGTCGAGAAGATTCCAACTCATGAAAACGGACGAGCTAGAAATGCCGTCTTCGAAAAAATCCCCCCTCTATAGGGTTTGGTGCACGAAAATGGGTCGGCGGCGGAGATTGCCGGTCACGAATCTTCTGACGCGAAGTACCTTCGGCGATTCGGTGATGGGGTGTGAGGAAAGTTCGACAGCGGGGAGATCCGGTCGAGGGGTTCGCGACCCTCAAGCCAAATTGGCTTCCCGCAGAGAGGCTCCCGCATTGAGCCATCAGCTCGGTCTCATCCAAACCTCGAGCATTTGGCGGTGTCAGTTGACTGCGAAAAAATACTCTATCGGAATCTCGGGGAGCTAGCTCCCCGGATATTTTGGAGTTCGCACTTCCTGGAACGCTCGTACTGCTCTCGTTTCTTCTCCATCGAGAAGGAGTCGCCTGCCGCATCCTTTCCACGGATTTGTCCTCGAGATTGCTCGATACGAAGTCCATCAGCTATCAATCGTAACTGAATGGCTGCGAGGCATCTTTGGAATCACTGTACACTGCGCAGTTACAGTTTCGATGACGCGATGGGCTATGTCTTTAACGTCCTCTCTCGCTGAGATCCCAATAATAGGCAAGGATTAAGGCGTAGCGGACCGTGAAACGTAGAGCTGACCGTTCTGCGGAAACTTCCTCCGCGTAGAGCGGGCAAACATGTCGAGCTCGGAGTCGATTCGAGATTCTTACTGTGAAATATTCCCCTCTCTCACCAATAATCGCTGCTGAATGCACTTCCACGAGGAAGCGGTTAGAGACAGAGCTCCCGATAGGAAAGAAAACTCTCTGCTATCGGAAGGAAGGATTATCGGCTCTCCTGTCGAGTTTCTCGCGATACCGATAAGGTAGAGCACCTTCTCAGTCGGAGAACGGCATAAGTGGAACGAGACGAAGGGGTGCATGCATCCGCATCTCAACGTGACGTGTAGAGTTTGGGACGAGTAGAAAATCTGGCCACGGCTCGCATACATTGCGGAAATGGGATTCAGAACGAATGAGGGATGACAGGATAGATGCTCCTGGGACGAGCTCAGGTGGCTCTGATGGCTCGATACGTAAGCCTCCGTGTAATTCGTAATCTATCCAATACAAGAATATGTAACATCGCGTTTGGAATTCCCGAGAAGGCTCGCTCACTTAGATGAACAGCCGAAGCGATGACGTCATCGGCGAGACAAGCCAGTAGAGTCACCAAAAACGTGGCTCGCAACGTGAGAACCTTTTTGAGGGTGCCTCGGCTCCCATCGTCCACGTCGGGACGTAGAATTGAGGAATCATGAGTAGAGGCAATATCCATGACAGAAAATCCAGTTATCATCGTTCCAGAGTGCGCTCGACAAATGATAGTTCGGAGGCATTCACGACGTCACGCATAATGGCATCACGCAGCGCCGTTGAGCACCGCGCACCCCGTCCCAGAGCCCTCCTCTCTTTCGCTTCGAGCTCTCCTCGCCAGGCTGGCAGAGACTGCTTTAAAAACCGATCGAGCCGTATTTAATCTTTGATCTGAGCGTAACCAGTCCTCAACAAGAATAGAACCCCTACTTGAGAACTCAGCCGGTCTGAATTGCATGGGTAAGTCCAGAATCAAGTCATCTCGGAATCCCTCCAAGTGGTCGCACCTCTCGTGTTTTCTTGCCCTGGCAGCTCACATGTACGTTAGCTGTGAAAGAAGACCTGCGCTCAGAGAATCGCTCTCCCGGTCGTAGGTTTTTGGTGAAGTGTCCCAGAGTGATATTTCGACCCTTTTGCGTGCCTTCCACCTGCATATTGGACTGTTTCCGACCGGCACCCTGTTGACCCTGGCTTGCGCCTCGGGGCCTTCTCGGGGGGAAGGGAGGGCTGTTTGGTCAACTCGCGTCGCTGAAATTGAGTGTGTTCGTTTCTTCGACCGATGGATCGTATTTAAGTCATATTGTTCGATGAGATAGATTGATTCGCCAGATTGTTCCGCGCGCGTGTGTCTGTCGTGAGGTTACCTTCGGCCGACAGTGATCCGAGCGTGACAAGCTGACGTGGTAGGGTCGGAATCGTCTTCAGCTGCCAAGGCCACGTCGATGATATCTGCGAGAGATAGATGTACTCCTCATTCGAGTGAGAGGATCTTGCGCTCTCTTAGCGTTTGCTCACAAAGTTCTCCCCATAGTGGATACTGGGCTTCTATCGACTTCGGCGACTCATTTGACCATTCGGAACTCGTACGCTGCCGTCAGCCGATCGTCGCTCGACACGGTTGAACTCAGTGAGTCGGTCATTGTCCTCACTGCGGTCGTCGTCGGTGAACTTGACGTTGCGAAATCGGGAGGGTCCCGCGCTTAACCGTAGCCCGCTTCCGGATACACGGGCTTCTCGGATATATTCTCTGGGGAGATTAATGCGGAAGATCGCCGGGAATCGGAATTCCCATCTCCGGATAATCAGTGAAATTTTGCCTTTGCAGCTCAGGCGTACAGCAGCGAGATCGTGGAGTACGCCTCTGGCGATGCTATGAGCATAGCCCATCTGTTCGCCTCGCAATGGCCATCTTGACTCGGAACCGCCAGTGACGATAACTCTTCTCGCCAGTCCACCGTAGCTCCTCTAACACCTCTCTCGGTACTGGCCCTGCCACCTGCTTTCAGCGGAGTTGGCAGACCTTCACTAAATCATCATTTGAATCAACCACAGAAAGAAGCTCATGGCCGCTATGAATGGTGAGTAGGATAAATTCCCGGAAGATATTCCGCTCGCGGAATTCTCTCAAACGGCTTCGCTCGTCAGAGAGCTCCTCTCGATGTCATGGGTGCCATTGGGATCCGTGAGTTATCGGGATCCGGTGGAGATCCGCTTAGGCTGCAGCGGAACGGAATTCGAGCTCGACAGTTCCGATTACCGTCAACTACGTTATACGCAGTTGGCGTCAAGCTCGACTTCGAAGCTCGTACTGATTTCTTCTATGTCGAGTCAGACGCCAAGAGAATATGGGTGGGCTGTCTCTCCGGTGCCTCTGGCGTCAGAGAGCCTCGGAAACTTCTCTAGACGAGCACAGCGCGCGACTATCATAGACTGGCACGGGTATCAGACCAGAAGACTTTGAAACAACTCTAATCTCAATCCATGCTTCCAGTCCTCCGTCACCGAGCCTGTCATCATCGTCCTCTGAAGATCTTTCGGAGTCGAACAACGGCGCCGCGTCGGCCTCATCCAGTGAGGCCAGCGGCAGCGAAGGCGGTGAAGAGGACGATGAAGACAGTTCTTCGCAAACGGAGTGCGAGGATGAAAGGACGCATCAGCTGAGCAAACTGACCCGATGGGGCTTGAGCCCACCGGTCTGGAGCAAGGATTCTCAATGGTCTCAAGTCGCGACCTTCAACGAGTTCACCGCTATTCTGGCTCAGCTGCAGGACATTCTGACGGAGCAGCTGCAGAAAGACAACTACAACACTTTCGGCAACCTACTGCACTTCTACAACGAGTTCAGAGCCAGCGGAGTTCCGAACGTCGAGAGCTTCTATCGAAACTACGAAGCCCCGATCGTCAGCAATGGTCTGTCGTGCGTCGGCCTGTCCTTCCGTATACGAGATGCTATCGTAGAACGTCTTCCTACGCTAAGACGTGCGGTGGTTCTCGCCTCATGTGAAGAATGGGTTGAAGAACTCGATGAATACGTGGAACAGCCCGATCCTGGCATAGATACGGTAAAAGAGCACGTGATGCTCGCAGTCCGCATTCTATGCCAAGAAACAAATCAGAAGGCCCTGGTCATTCTGGACAGCGGCTATCACGTTCCGAAGACCATTGTGGTGACATCAGATGGATTGGAGCCTCACACCGGGAGATTCGTTCAGAGCGATACGCAGAAATCTCGTAAAGAATACGAGTTCCGTTGGAAAAACGACAACTACATCCAATGGGTCATAAGCGAAACTCGCAAAGGGCACACCAGTGTGGGTATCGATTTTAATGGTTACATTTCCAAATCTTATCGGAGGGGTCTCCCAATTCGTAGATTAGTACAGGATCCTGGAGTGAAAAAAATTTTAACATCCTCTCCAGACATGGAACAACCTCATATACACCGGGGGAAACTACGGATCTTCGCAGGGATACTCGGAGAAACGGAATTTGATCTACGATTTCCGTACCGTGGTAGCGCGTGATGCCGGAGGTCCTTGTGCAGGCGTTTACGTCAAGTTCAACGAACCTAATTGGAGTGCCAGCTATACTCTTTTCTACAAAGTAAGCTTCCCCGTGATCTCCGAACTCCGAATTTGCATCGGTCGAGAGCGAGACTGATCGAAGTTTGTTCCAGGACCTGAACGGACACCGAATCGAAGCTAAAGTACCAGTGCACTCTGTTCTCCAAGGTGCTCACATCCAATGCGCCGGCGAGATCGCCAAGAGACTCCGGATCTCTGATGATAAATTTCTCATTCTGCTGGAGGACATGGCTCGTATGTACGAGGACCGTCCTTTCATTCGAGATCTGCTGTTCTTGAACTACGCCGTCGATCCCTTCGACCAGGCGAAACCTCTGATTGATTAGATGGAGTTTTCTCTTCTTTGCGATTGCTTTGACATTCTCTATATAATCGATCGCCGGAATCGTGGAAGAACAGATGCGAAGTGTAAGGCGATCGTCACCGGCCGTACGATCCGACATCATATCTCATCATCATGGTCTCGGACATGATTCTTCCTGTTTTCACCTGTGAATTTGTTGGGGACGAACTCTCCTAAGAGTTCACGGGATATTTGCAGCTTCGCTAGACTTCATTGCTTCGAGTTCGCATTGCTGAGTTAGATTGCCCAAAAGCACGAATAAAACTTGTTTATTTGGAAAATCAAAGAGCTCGTTCCCTCTTTCCATCTCACCCTCCAAAATGAAAAATTCTCCGCGAGGTCGCGCGACAAGCGCCCTCGAAGTATGATTCATGATGCGATGTCGCCGGACGTTATCAGGGAGCATGGTCCGAGGCGCAAGGGTCTGGGTTCACCCTCGACAGCGATTATGAGACGCGTTCCCTTGCCGCAGGATGCGAATTCAACATCGATTTGTGTCGACGGGTCAAATCGGCCACGCCATACAGAACGCCCGCCTGCGGGCTTTCAGACCGAGAGCTCGTTGCATCACTGCCCGAAGTTGAAGTTTTCCATCGTCCCATCCGGTCTGACCGAAGCGTATCAAGCGCCGCGCATCTCGAGCGAGTTCGATCGTGGTCACAAAAAAGCGAACTCGTCGAATTTCTCCTCTCGATACATTCGGAATTACAGCACAAACGACACCATGTTCTCATCTTTCACTCCCCGCCGGATCGAAATAGAGAAAGAGCGTTCGAAAGCCGCGGGAGTCTGCTTAGCTACGCGAATGGCAAGGAGACAACGCGGGAAGAAATCGGCGAAAAATCGCCAGGGCTTCCAAGATAGCGATTGTACACGAGAGAGCTACCCCGAGGAGCGAACAGGAGCCTCAAAATTCGGGCTTGAGCGGACTGAGGAATGGCAGTAGCTCGTAGCGGCATCACGCGTGACGGCTACCTCATCGGGAAGAGCTCCCGGTCCCGTCAGAGTATTTTCGGAGCCATGGATCCGGACGATGTTCTCAAAGTGCCTGTCCAGGAGTATCCATCTTTCTGTTCATAGGTTCGAAATTTAAGAAATTCTGCTTCTGCTCCATGCTACATCAGGATGCACCAGAAGTCGGAGGAATCTTGAGTAGCCTCGCTGTGGTGTCTATGACGGTCCCCGATAACATATCGGCCATTAATTTCCTTGAGCATCGATAGGCCGGGGCCAGTTAGGTATTTCCTCCAATGTTCTTATTCATTAACATCCACGAAGTTGAGCTAGCCTAGTGGGCTTCGCAAGTACGCTGAGTAGACACGGGAAGTACGAGGAGCTCTCGGGTATCTGGAAAGAAGAGCCAGCAGTCTGATCCGAGGTTGAATCGGTGGCCCATCCGCCGATACAGCATCAATATGCGATGCAGAGCCGCATGCGATATGGAGACCACCTAGGGCATCGGCGATGCGTCGTTCGGATTGTACTTCAACATTGTTCGTCTGAGAGCCCGTCAACTCATCCGCGGCAAGCAGAACCGAGTACCAATCGGTGGATGGGTGCAGCGGAAAATTACGTTCGCCAACCATTTCAGCTCATCTGAGTCGTCACGACAACTCTGAAACGAGTCCCGCGAGCTCCGAAATTCAGAATCTGATTTCGCATCGCGGAGCCGTTCTTGGGTGACGAGAGTCTCAGCTGCTCGGGTGCTGATGTCGACGGGAAGCGCGCGCGAAACCAGCCTGAGCGGGAGCTTTTTCAAACTTTGGCGCCTCCGCCGGTCCGACCGCCCGGCCAACGGCTTGAAACATCGTGTGAGCGACGAGACGAGAGCGACTCCTTGAACAATTTCGGCGGCGTGCGGACCGCGCATTTTAGTGGTAATTCCTGAAGCAATCTGAACAAATTCGAGTGATACACCCATCGGTATGGACCTCCTCCAGATCCTACAGAAGACCCTCTCGCCGGGTAAGTGTGACCTCTATCAGATACTTACGAAATCTTTTGTCTGCCAACCGTCCGAGGAAAATCTTCGGGGAAGCCTGCATCGACATCGAACCGTTGCATGCAATTCCCCTCATCGTAGGATCATGTCATCCGATAGCGCAAGCCGCAACATCCGAAGCCGCTCGGAGATGGTCGCGAGAGGCGACGAGCCGACCGGGGGAAAAAGCCGTGCGATATCGAACCAGTTTTCAGCAGACTAATGTGAACGTATTGCGATTCCAGACAAAAACGAATTGGTTTGTGCCCAACAGTTCCTGGAGGAAGCAGCGAAGAGCAACCCTGTAAGTTCGTGTTCAATCATTCCCATAGAGCGGGTTATCGACTCCCGATTGGAACCCTCGCTCGAATTCATGTCGACAACGGACGACGATGATAAAGTGCTTTCGAGTCAACATTGATCTAACGCTGGCGCTGGGACGGTTCCGAGATCGGTTACCGGCGTTCAGAATTTCCTCTCTTTTCGTTTTTAACGGGAGAGTGTTTCTTGGAAAGGAAAATCCATCTGACATTCGACAACTCGATCAGTGGCTCGGGATTGCTAGCGACATGGCTCTGTAGGTCCGAACGAGCAGTCTCGCAAAACACGGATTCGAACCGTTTCGGTGCCAGTCAGTGTGTTGGTGCTTTGGCTCGGCGGTGACTTCCGACGCTCGTTGAGCCGGCGTGTGAACGCATCGGTATGACGAGTGTGGTCGATGGCGCTAAGCGGAGCCTGCGTTGTGTTCCGTAGCTATGAATATTGGACATCTCCGACGCCGTACTCTTGTAAAGTAACGAGTTTTAGAAATGGACTGTTGTGCTAGAGCCCACCGGAAAGCAAAGGCAGTCTTTTCGCGACCCTCTGTAATTCTGTTGCGCCAAAAAAAACATGTGAATTCTACCGAACACGATCGAGGATCTCTAATTGGCGGCCTAATTGCTTCTGCATCAAGGCGATGCGGTGCTTTTGAGTGCGGGCCGTGATGCGAAAACTCGTCTGGTGAGAGCGAGCCGAGATCTCCCCCATGGAGCCCAGAACGAATCCAATTCGGACCCTATTCCGTATTATTCGATTGCTCAATCTCTCTCGGCTAGAAATTGGCCTCCGATAAATGTGTACATACGAAATCGAGATTCCGAATAATCGAGCAAACATTCCCCCGAGAATCGATATTAAGATTGAAGTGAGACATCGAACGGGATAGATATCCATTCCACGAGGAACTATAGGACCCGTGACTCCGCTCTGACTCCAGAGACTTCAAGTACATTCATTGGACAATTCTCACATTTCAGCTCGAATTCATCAAATCGCTGACAGATGTGCTCACAAATCCAACCAACCCCGGACCTTGTCGTGTTGCGGCTGGTCTTCAAATAAAGAATCAGCTCACATCGAAGGACCCCGATACCAAGAGACTCTACCAACAGAGATGGCTCTCCTTCCCCGCTGAGCAGAGAAACGTCATCAAGCAAAACTGTTTGTCATGTTTCGGGACCGAGACCGAAAGGCCGTCCGCGGCCGCGCAAGTGGTTGCCTACGTCGCCATCGCCGAACTCCCTCACGACCAATGGCCGGAGCTGATGAGGATTTTGGTGTCGAACGTGGCGAACACGAACTCGACGGAAATGATCAAGGTGGTCACACTCGAAACAATCGGTTATATCTGCCTGGAAATCGAGCCCATTGAGGTGTTGGCGGCGCGTTCCAACGAAATCCTCACCGTGATCGTTCACTGCATGCGGAGAGACGAAACGTCCGATCGTGTGAAGCTCGCCGCTACGAACGCACTCCAAAACTCCTTAGAATTCAGCAAGAGCAACTTCAACAATGACAACGAGAGACACTACATCATGCAGGTGAGCCTCTCGAGCGCGAGCTCATCGACTCGATTCATGAATGACGATGATGAATAATAAATAAGCATCGCTCGCAAAGAAGAATTCGGGTGAAGAAAAATCTCGAGTTGACGTTCGCCGGCTGTAACGGTTGGGTTTCCTTGTTCCAGGTCATCTGCGAAACGACTCAGTCCACAAACGTTCAGGTCCGGGTCGCGGCCCTCCAATGCCTGGTGAAGATCATGTCCCTCTACTACGAATTCATGGAGCACTACATGGCTCCCGCGTTGTTCGCCATCTCGATGGAAGCAATCAAAAGCGACGTGGATGAAATCGCGCTGCAAGGTATCGAGTTCTGGTCAAATGTCTGCGAGGAAGAGATCGACCTCTCGATCGAGCTGAGCGAGGCTGCCGAAGAAGGTCATCCACCGGCTCGTCTGTCGATGTATTACGCCAAGGGCGCCGTGCAGTACCTCATGCCGCTGCTGACGCAGTGTCTCATGAAGCAAGAGGAACACGACGACGAAGACGAGTGGAACGTGAACAAGGCAGCAGGGGTTTGTTTGATGCTCCTCGCGACGTGCTGCGAGGACACCATCATTCCACACGCGCTCCCCTTCATTCAGGAAAATATCAAACACACCGACTGGAGACGTAGGGATGCCGCCGTCATGCTGTTCGGCAGCATTCTCGAGGGCGCAGACACCAAGTCGACCAAGTCGTTGGCCGAAACGGCAATCGGAGCTCTCATCTCGATGTTGAGCGACTCGTCGGTCGTTGTCCGAGACACGACAGCGTGGACGATCGGACGAGTTTGTGAGAACGCGTCCGCGGCCGCGCTCAACCCTCAGTACTTACCGACGTTGCTTCAAGAGCTCATGAAGGCGCTCACGATGGAGCCGCGCGTTGCGACCAACGTATGTTGGGCGCTCAGCTCGTTGGGTCAAGCCGCCTACGAGGAAGCGCAACTGGGCGATACGAGTAAAACTCCGGACACATACGCCCTCACGCCGTACTTCGAAAGCATCATCACGAAGCTTTTGGAAGCTACTGAACGTCACGATGGCATGCAGTCGAATCTCCGAGGTGCCGCCTACGAAGCACTCATGGAATTGATGAAGAACTCGCCGACGGACTGTTACGCCTGGGTTCAACAGATGACCATGATCGTTCTCCAACGAATCCAGTCGATACTCGAAGTTTCTCAAATCGCAATGTCCGCCTCCCAGCAGGAGAAAAACGCTTTCTTCGACTTACAATGCCTCCTCTGCGCAACTCTGACATCTTTGCTGCGCAAAATGACACCCGCTGACGCGTTGCAGGTAAAAAACGTTGATTCATGTCCGAGTTACTCATAGCTGCCGTTTAGGGATTTCCAGATTGTATCTTCGAGATTCCAAGCCTCGAAGGAGCTGGCGCGATTTATTGATCGTGATTTTTTTCAGGCTTCTGACCTCATCATGACAGCGCTCCTGCAAATGTTCAAGACCACCGTTGGCGCCAAGGAGAGCGGCGTGCAGGAGGATGCTCTGATGGCCGTGTCCACGCTCATCGAAGTCCTGGGCGGAGGATTCCTCAAGTATATGGAATCGTTCAGACCATTCCTCGTTTTGGGTTTGCAAAATCACCAAGAAACTCAAGTTTGCCTGGCAGCTGTCGGCGTGTGCGCTGATCTGTGCAGATCGATGGGCATGGACATGCTTCCGTACTGCGACGAAATCATGACACTTCTCTTGGAAGCGTTGAACGATCCCGCTCTAGGCCGGAACGTAAAGCCCCAGATCCTCTCGGCATTCGGTGATATCGCCCTGGCCATCGGTCCAGGGATCCAGAAATACGCGGAGGTCATGCTCACGACGCTCTCGACAGCGTCCACAGCGCAGGTCGACCGGACGGACTTCGAAAATATCGAGTACCTAAATGATCTTCGAAATGGATGTCTCGATGCCTACACGGGAATCCTCCAAGGTCTCAAGGGCGAAAACCCGAACTCCAGTGGTTTGCATATTCTCCATCCGCACGTAGAATTTATGGTCCGCTTCATCATGTCCATCGCGCAAGACAACGAGAAGAACGACTCGCTCATTGGGACTGCCGCTGGACTCGTTTTGTAAGTGGAAACTCTCCCCGTACCGCATGACTCACGTTCCGACCGAGGGTCTTCCGGACGGTAAAGGAGCCGGACGTCCATTAGTGATTTCGAGCTAATTTCGCTGCGGATTCTGACTTCTTCACGTTTTTTCCAGCGATCTGGTCACAACGTTCAGCACGGATGTGCTTCCTCTAGTTGACAACGAAATCATCAGCGACTTGCTGACCGAGGGCCGTCGATCCCGAGTTCCGAAAACGAAGAGCATGGCTGTGTACGCGACGAAGGAAATCCGAAGGGTCAAAAATGTTAACTGTTAACCGTGAGATGTGAGAGCTGATGACAGAACCATCGTCGGCCCGATTTCCGATAAGAGCGTTCTTCAGCGTCGGATGTAGAAATTGTTGCTTCTGTAGATAAACATCGCACGAACGAGGAACGAGGCCGGAAGGGAAGAGAGAAGTCCGAATAGGACGACATCCGAAAGCGAATTTGAGTCAAGTTTGGAGACTCGCCGAGCCGCGCTAGAAATTGGTCAATTCCGCAGGCCTTGCTCAAATTCTCTCGCAAGATCTAACGGCGTTTCGGAGAAAACTACGAAGACAGCGTAATTGGTTCAGATTGATTGAGTGATCAATTTATTCATTGATGAATGTACGTCCGACCGACTGTTTGGGTACTGGTGGAAATATGGGAGGGCGAGAGGGCATTCATTCGGAGGGATGTTGGATGCTTCAGTGAGAGATTGGGGGCCGAATGAATGTGGGAGGACGCCCGAGCGGTCGAGTGTGTATGTAAAAAACAATGTATTTATTATCAATCCAAAACAAGGAAGACCGGAGGATTGAGTGCGCTTTAGAATAAGGAAGCACCCCTGAACGATGATATCAGTTACGACCGTTGGAGGAATGGCACCAGCGAGGACAATTACGAGAAACGCGACGACAACAAGCGTCTCCGCTGCAGCACGATAAAGAAACAACAACAACAACGGCTACTTCTTCAACGACCACTGAATTATTCTCGACAATTAACTGTTGCTCGTTACATTTGTTGCTCTGGCTGACAGCGTTCAGGTTCAAGCCAAACAATGGAATAAATACAGATGAAAAAACAAACACAGAGATTCTGAATAAAGTCGAAACCTTTTTTTTACCTTGAACACATCTCCGAGTGTGACATGCTCAGTGAAATCGGTGGTAATTGACCTCCGTGATCTCAAGAGGTAGCAGGGGTAGGAGCTGCAACGAGCGCTCATATTTATCCCCGAAGGTGAACAACTGCCTTATTGGGACTGGAAGGAAGTTGGAGATAATCCGAATCACCGAGGAATCGGCTTCTCTCCCTCAGCGCCGATTACAGTCGCGACGCGGCGCAGCCGATCCACCTTGCCGCGGGGGAGATGAAAATGCCGTCTAGACTCGGAGAGTCACTCGAGAATCCGCCTCGGTCCTCAACAAGGACTTGTCCGAGTAGTATCTTTCCGTCCATCAGTGTCGGTCACCATCTTGAGGTCTAGACCTCGAGGGCCAAGTCGTTGACCGGGACGGCAAAGCTGTTCCCGGAGCTGATTCCAAGCTCTCGGACTGGGCAGGGTGAGGTCTCGAGCGACAGAATCTGTGCATGCCGCGGATTTGCGATGGGAGGAAGATGCTCTGTGTAACTATCGGCAAGATCCCGCAGATCTTGCATAATCGTGATCGAGCCTGAGAGGGCCAGTGCTTTCCCATCACGAGAGATCCTACGGAGATTCACAGTTTTCGAGAATCAACCCAAAGGATTGGAATCGGATTGGACTCGAAACAACTACATTGAGAACGTCTCTCCAAAAGACGCCCGGGAATACTACGGAATCCCTCGGGGACCGACGATGATGTCTCTCCCGAAAACTGGTCTCATCTGCCGCTTAGGATTCACAGTTCCGAGCCATCGCCTCAATTCCACCAGGATCCAAAACTCCAATCTTCAACATCGGAGCCTCGGATGCCCAGTCGGGTCTCTGAGCTGCCGACTCTTTAGCTTTCCCATTTATCCCCTCCGCTGTTCAAACTCGGTCATTACTCCAGAGATTCCATAAGGTCGCAATGATTAGGCAAACAAATCATATGCGAGCGTCCGATGCAAAATCCGGTCCTTCTTCGAGCATATGGAAACGATTGAATCAATAAGCCGGACACGGAGAACGCGGAACGTTGCCCGATGGAGCCGAAGCCTCGTTTATGGATACTTTTGATTCTCAGTCTCATCGATCGAGGGACGTCGATGTCCATCGAGAATTTCAACTTCTGCGGTGAGTGCATCGTGAATCCCATCGGAAAATGTTCTCCTCTCACTCCCAAGTCACTGAATGTCTTGCGTCTCCCACAGCCATAACTGACAAATTGGAGCAGGTCATGGATTGTTCTGCAGTCAGGGGTCCACCGAAGTCAGTGGCGGTTTTCAATCGACGAGCTTCGAGCGTGCCAGGTGAGTAGATTTTCGCCCGCCCGAATCTCTCCCCGAGCGAAGCTTCCCTGCTGAACGTCACATCTTGTTCCAGGTATGTCGAGACTGGAGCTCGTCGAGACAGTGTGTACACTCCACAACAACGCCGGTCAAACTCTCTACAAAGAGCTTCGCAGAGAATTCCCGGAGGACGAACGTCCTCTAACCGATAAGGCTGTATTGGAGTGTCTGGATCTCGCCGGGATAAAATAGTGCGGTAATCGAAGAGGACCGCGATATCCTGCGCCTTGTACTCCCCCAAAACGTACCTCTAAGCACTTCAAGAATCAGTGTATCTTATGGCGTTCGAGGAGATCTCCATAATGCGAGAGCGACCCCGTCCTCCAGGTCGCGTCTTCTTCCAGAATTCCTCGTTTAGCGAAAGAGCGGGTGCGGAATCACAATGCGATTTCCGCGATAGCTCGTTTTGCTTGGAACCCTCCCTGATGTCTGCCGATGTTCTTCAACAGACCCTGCTTCACACCTCGTTATGACTGTTGTCCGATATTCACCGGGATGTCGGCACGAAACGCAAGCCCGAGACGTCAGCGCGAGCACGCACGCAACCGACGACTTCGTCTGTCGGGAAAAGCACTTCCCGGGAAACATGACGCGTTCTGTGGCGGGTCACTCCCATGTGTATGCTTCAGAAGAAATCCAAGTCCAGTTTCCAGTCATCAGAATTCAACGGGTTCCGGGTCAGCGTGTTGGTGCTCTCCGGCGATGTTGATTCATTTTTTGAAACATTCGGAACTGGTATCCATACAAGAGGAACCGTGCTGCTCTTAAGAGCGTACTCGCGCTTCCTATCGATATTCCAGAAACTAGTTCCCTCTGCACTCGCTCGGGAGAATCACTTCCTCATTCCGACAAGAGCTCTGTGACGAGCTTCCACGGATAGACGCAAATCGGTCGCATAACGGAATAGAGTGGCATGAGCGATCCGAACCGATTTCTGGCGAGATAAATCGACGATTCTCTCGAGGCATCTGCGATAAGTGGGTGTTAATGGGACAACAAGAGCCTGTGACGTGATCATAGTCCGAGGAGTCTGGAAGCGTGAAAATAACTGCCGGGAGACTCGTTGAGCACCTCTCAGCCGCGAAGATACCGATCGACACTCTTTCGAATGGCATTCCTCCGGCTTTTGCGATGCGGCTGGTGCCGGTCGCGACGAAGTCACATTCTCAGGCCCATAGCTGATCCAGTGTTCGGTCTAATCGCTCGCCTTACTCCGCCGGGGCGGCTCGCTTGGAAAAATGAAACAACACGTTCTCCACCGCTGCCGTTTTCCGTTCCATATGCGACGCGATTTTTCATGTTCATTTTTCAGGTGTCGGTCAACGGTAGAGTAGAAACAAGAGTTTGGTCCATGAAATTATTTGTAGTTGTCTTATTCTCGTCGTCGACACGCACTTCGGGCCTCGGGAAGACAAATGACTTGTGAGCTCTGTTCCAGCGGTACCCCATTACACGCTGAAGTGAAATGTGGATTTGACGCTCGTCTGTTCCCCGCTGGGCGCTCAACATTGTATTCTCAAACTTTATGGTACTCCGGACAGCGCACCGCGTGCGTCAGGGGGAAGATAAGCGCGCTTCTCGCTCAATGATCTCCTATCCCCTGGTTCGAATTCCGGAACACATCCAGATCGACCTTCGTCAGGCGAATCCTTGTCGCTTCGGGAGGTGAGGCAGTCGAGCTCCATCGAGAGATAACATCGACGATCGTTGGTAGGCTTTCGCTCATGTGGGACTCACCGCGCTGCCTGACAATCTCTCACGACTGATCCAATCAGACCAACTCGTCATATTTCCGAAGAATATTCCGAACGGAACTGATTAATTTTCCAAATTCGTGGGCGCGGCCAGATCTTAGAGCCCGACAAACGTTCGCGCGCGTTCTCCAGCCGTTTGTCTCCTTGTCCGGTCACCACTGGATCGTCGGAAGCGGAGTCGTCGCCGCTGGCGAAGCATAATTGGAGCGAATTTATCAAGAAATTATTTCATTAATTCGACGGCGGCGGCGCACCGTTTCTGGCCGGACGCTCGAACATTGCGAGCCGGCGCACTTACAACTGTGTGTCTTCTCCTGTCGGCTGTGCGGTTCGACCGGACGACCACTCGTCCGCCGTGCTTATCAAGGGGGCGATCGCGAGTCGGGACTCTGCGTCAACAAGGTGATGGACGTCAACTGCTATTAGAAGCCGAGACGGCTGAAACGTAAGACCGATGCTGTAACAAAACGGTCCGTGTTCACGCGACTATGCGTCAATTATCAGACATTACTCAAAGATTAGCCTCATTTATTTCGGAAACGGCCGGGAATTCATCCCGCAACCGAGGCTTTCCTGGCATCGACGAGAGCGGCTATCGACACGACGAGGTATTCGGCCAGCTAACGAGAGTCTCCGGTACATCTTTCTTCCAGGCGCTTGCGAATGGCACTCGAAGCATCGTCTCTCGATATTGATTTTGATTGGGCTGATTTTATCCCCCAGGTTTCGAATTTCTCTCCGAGTTTGAAATGATCGGGATTTCTTTCCGTCAGCTTTGGACACATAAACTGTATACATTGACCGTGATTTCCGCGGAAAATTTCGAGCGCGAAAAACGTAAGGTATCTGTTTCAGTACGGATATGCTCCGATCGTTGAGTCGAAGATCACCGGAAAGTTCGCCATTGAAAATCCTTCCGAGAATCGATGTATTTGAAAGCTCCTCGATTTTTCATATTTTTGCCAGAAACAAGCCTGAACGACTCATCTCTCGAGGGCCGAGATACCGCCTCAGTGGGTCATCTAATCGCTGAATTCACCTCGAATGACTATAAGGGATGAATGTATCGAAATAAGAGATATATGAGCGCCATTTAAGCTCGTCCAGAGCGGCCGCTCGGATTTTTCACCGCATTCGCGTTCCCTTCATGTATGAGCCCGTGTTGTGAGTGTATTTTTCTTCCCTGAAAGCGCCAGACCTTCCGTGGTCCTGTTTTTGAGGAAGACAATTATTTATTATTTATCAAGGCACTTTATTTTCCGTTGAACAGGCCGCATCGGCAGCAATTATGAAGCATTTCGGACCCTCCTCAATTTTTCTCGACGTTTAAATTAAGAGCCGCCATCGGACAACTGCTGCTCGAAGCGGTTGCAAGCACTCCACTGAGTGAGAACGCCCTTCGCAGGCTCCGTCGGGAGAGTTCAGACAATCTACATATTCTTTCGGAGACTTCTCCCTACAGATTCCAATATTCCGCTCGGTAAATGAGCCTGGGTGGAAGACTCGAGAGGAGAACGAATGGTTTGGGACCTGTCATCGGTGTCGACCGATGTCCAGCTTTTTCTATCGCAAAATCTCGGGTCTGTGTTCGTGAACCGGGATAATCGCATGAATCGAATCACTGATTGTTAGTCGTTTGGCGCATATGTCACTGCTCACAACGATGCTCATCGTGTGCACAGTATTTAGTATTGAATGCTGCCCCCTACGGAGCTGAGTAATATTGTGTTCGCAAATATGAAAGCCATCAAAAACTCGACTTGATGATAGTGATGAGCAGCCCGGCAGCTGTAAGAGATTGCAAGTGAAACAATTATACCGTCTCGTTGATCCAGAGCAACGCGGACGCGCATCGTTTACGAGTCAAGCTACCATGATTACAATAATTTGCGAGTGGAAGACGACTCTGAATTAATGTTTACCGTGAAATCATCGAGTTCCATCGCAGCGTCGCCGAATGCGAAAAAATAAGGTGTCCCGAAAGCCTATGATGCGCTGCAGTGGTAAACTATCGAGTGTACGGACAATTGGGGTATTGGCGCAGCGAGGGTCCATCAAGACCGACTATCGGAACGTAATCAACGTTTTTCGAACAGATCCCAGTGTGGTCGAGACCGAACAACGACCATATCTCACGGGAAGCTCGTGGATTCGTGTCGTGCGAAGCCGCGATACCTACGGGCCGCTCACCATCACGTCTCTGTCCGGAACGCCAGGAAAATCTTGTGAGCAAATGTGAGGCATCGGAAAGACAACGGTTGTGTGGAAACGATTCAAATGGCAGAAGAGCAATGCTTAAAACTGAAGCATATCGGCTTCAATATGCAAATCGAAATCTGAAGTCGGGTGTGACGTTCGCACGCAGAATTTCCTCAAGTCAAATCGATGATGGTGCTTCACTTCTCGATAGTGACTCTCACGGTACACCAAAACGAACATGTGGATATGTGTCGCCGGTCGACGAGTTGGGCTGATCTCAGACTCGATTCAAGAGCAAGTATGCCATCAGGGACATGGACGCGCCAACTATGATTGGGACTGAGCCACAACAAGCCATCGTTCGCTCAGGATGGAGACCACGTCTCGAGATACAAGCCGACGTTTCGTGGCTCTCCGGAACTCGGAAGCGGAAATTGCGTCCGTCCGAACCTTTCGGGAGGAAAGGTTCGGCAGCCTGACCGTAGCAAGATTTGAAGGAATTCGCTGAATCTCTGGGGCTCGTCAGGATCGTCGGGAAGAGGTCCGAGAGATTTTGTTCCTCCTGGAATGCGAGAGAGAAAGATCTGTTCAGTCGCCGAAAATGTACCGGGGCACTCTGAGAAAAATTCTCATGATGGGAGCTCACTCTGAAGTGCAACTCTATTAGTCAGACAAAGGTCTTCAACACACAACGGTAATTTAGCCAATTTTGCTTGAGTCGAGTTAGCGTTCGCTTTGCGCCGAACGCTCCGATTCGATGAATTTGAACTAACCAACAAGCGAACGAACGGACGGACGGGAGAACAAACAAACAAACGAAAACTCTCACACGAAAATAGGCGAACACTTACGCACACACACACTTGAAAACAGAAGCAAACACAATGGCCAATCGTGTACTCCTGTGCTCCTCCGCCGGTGACTCGAAGCCTTATTTGGAACATCACTACCTTCCTATCGGAAATTCACTCGTGCCCAGGTGGTATCTCTTCCCATTTCTGGATGACGTAATGTTCTTGTTATGAACCCATAGCTCATTTCGAGTGTTTTTCGCCCTGTCAGCGGATGTTCCTCCTTTTCCGCTTGAGGGGATCTCAGCCGAGGAATGATATAGGGGCGTCCATGGAAACGCAAGCCAGGAGCCTGGAAAAAGAGGGAGCCCGCTGCCCAGCCAATGAGCCTCCATTACCCCCAGCTGACGCGCTCTCGCTTCCGACTCCGTTCACCTCGCCTGAGATGCTCTGAAAAAAATGTGCATCGAGTAAGCGTGAGCGACGTTGAAGATAAAAGCACAATGAGACGAGTGTTTGTCATTCATAAGTGCTCGGCACGTCTGCTGGTCAGGAAGGTGGACGAAAAACTTTCAACGGCTTGGTCAGACAAGCAGTCGCAATGCGCCGAAGCCGGGGAAGACCAGAAGAAAAAAAGTTGGGTCAGAGTCAAGAAAATCTCAAAGAGGAGGAAAAACGTTTCTTCGCCTCTGGGACATTTGAATTTCGTGCGGCCGTGACGATAACGGTGGGTGGACATTTGCGGCTTCACCTTTTTTTCTCTCACGTCATCACTCTCCCTATTCGGACCTCTGGAACCGACGAGCTCCGCGAAATTGGCGGGCATTTCATTCGACAAATTATTCGGAGCAACGATCTGATGTCGATTGGGTCTGGTCGCGAGCCTTCGAGGATGTCGCTCTTAGCTGCCTGTCAGGTACGGTGTCGGGAGGTATCACCACTGTCTATTGGTAAGCACTCATGTCACTCAAGGCCCCGAAGGGCTCAAGTGAGAGTATAGTCACAATAATCGCGGAGCTTCTCCAGCCCCCTGCTCGAGTCTTGTGAATTAGAATTTCTAGAGCGAAACATCCCACAAGGAATGCGTTCCCCAACGAGTCAGAAGATTAAGAGTGTGAAATCTGTCCCGAGCAGCGCGCGTCAAGCTTCAGAAATGGCGCTGGAAACCAGACTTCATACCGGGTTTTTCCTCCGTCCTTTCATCTGTGGGTCCTGAGGTCCCCGTCTTTTTTTGCGCGTTTCCACACGCAACGTAACATGCCCTCTACCTACAAGGGCTAATAGGCGATGAGGTCTAATTCCGGTGCTACCAGACGAATCACTGGAGAGACGTCGCTAAGATCGAGCAATCGAAACCCTTTCCGGGCCGGAGAAGGGAATCCTCACGGGGACTCTGGCACAGGAAGCTCTCCTTCGAAGCAGTCAATATTCTCAGGGAGTGAGAAGGACCTTTCGCAGAGTGAAATGCTTGTGTAAAGCTCAATTCCGAAGCGTCAGGTCCTAGGCTACCGAGCCGTCGCTCAGTATGAAGAGTACTGCAGGATCGAGGTTGCCGTCGTCACCGCTGTACAAAAATGGGAAGTAAAGTATTGTATAAAAAAAGAGGAAAAAAATTGAAAGTCTGGACGAATAGCTGGACTTCGACGGACGATGCTGCTTGCAGCCGGTTGGCTGCTTCTTTACGAAATTACAGGAATCGGTTCTGGTGGCGAATGAGGAGGAGGAGGAGGAGGAGGAGAATCGAAAGCTGCCTCACGAGGGGCCTCCTCTGCGCTGATGTCTTCATCCAAACCCACCGGTCGAAAGACTGACTGACGGACGGACCTATGGACGAACGGACCGACGGAACGTACAGACCCACGAAAAGACCGACTCGAAACCCGACAGCGAAGACGCCAATAGGCGAGCGAGCGAGCGGGCAACCTTCGCTACTCAAGCTTGCTCAGAAGAAACTCTTTTGGGACTTCGCCGGCGGCGGCGGCGGCAGCAGCAGCAGCTAGGCGAACAACTGACGTCAAGGGAGAGGCGTTGCGTGAGGACCCAGACCCCTCGAACGAGATGAAGATGTTTGGGGTGCCTGAGCAATTTTTCTGGCCGGATGGCTTTTCTCGCATTCTCGCTCCCGGTGGTGTGGACTGGTGTTGCCGCGGCCAATCTTCGAAACCTACCCTGAAACGTCTACCGCACGCCATGCGCTCACGGTCTGGAGCAGCAACGGGATAGCTCCTGAACTACAAACATAGGAAAGCATCGCTCCATCGGAACCGCGCTTGACCGTCGGCCTGCCTCCGGAGCTTAGTGAGCGACTTCTCACATCTTACTCCGGCCGTTATTTACAGAAAATTTTCTTTCAACGCTCGGGTCGCCACTTCCCCGGGACATGACACGGTGGCGCAAATCGCGAGCGACTTCTCTGATTATTCTCTTCTTCTCCTCGCAATGAACTAAAACGTAACAAGCTCCTCTACCTCAGAACCACGGAGAATATTCGCAGGTCCGAGGCTGCTGAACAAGCCATTTGGACTTTCTGCATCGAACTCCAAAGCTCTGAGAATTATCGCGACACCACACCGAGCGCATGGATACCCCTTCGCTTGAAAACTCCCAACAAGGATCGACGAGCCCAGCGCCGATCGGCTAGTCGATCGCTAGAACGCCTGACCGCCTCGAGTTCCCATCAACTGGAAGACCACGAGAATCCGAAAATCTGTCAGTAAAACGCGAGCTTCTTTCCGCTAACAGGACACGAGATAGAACGGGAGCGTCGTGCACCTTTCCGATATTGAAATGATGATATCTAGAGGAGCCTCTTCAAAAAAATATTCCGATTTGACGTGAATGATTTTCATCGCGCTCCTTTCCGTAAGAATTATAAGTGAGTAAGTAAATGGGAAACTCCATCGGGTGTGAACGCACTGAGAGAACAATAATGCCATTTTGTTTCTCATGAATTTCTGTTTTGCTCTTACGCGCGCATCCCCTGCAGCAAAATGCTCAGACACTAGAGAAGAAGAGGGAGCTTTCGACTCTTTGGGTTTGCCCCGTCTGACTCGGGACGTTTTCTGAGCAAGTTTTGATATGGCTCGCCGGCGGACTACGGTGTTGACACTGACAAGATGTGCCATGAAAGGGAAACAACAACCGCTGACGCCACCATCTCGTCAGAAGCGATAGAGACGATGACAAACCAGTAGGGTCGCTGGTGCAGCGATGCTGGCTGTATCGGCGGCCCCGATAACAATGACGCTGAAAATCCGTGTTTGCAAAAGGCTATTTGTAAGCTTAGGTATCGAAGCTACGGAATCGACAAGGGAAAGGAAGCGAGAACGAGTGTCAGGAACACGGATGCAAGGGGCTCCCGGAGCGCAGTCAGCTGGCGGGGGTTTGGGCACCACTCTGAGATCGCATAGAGCTTATCGTTTGTGGCTGCTTTCGAGCTCCTGACGTCAACTATGGCGAGAACGGCGATGAATGCGAGATTATGCGGAGCCGGAGCGTTGCGAAATGAATTTTGTGATGACAGGAGAGGCGTGAAAATCATTTGGCGGCACTTTCGGATCGAGCGAATGTATTCTGGGGCAGAAACCCCCGCGCAAATCGAATTTCCTCATCCTCTATGCTCCGTGCGCTCGGTGCGATGTACATCCTGGTGCGGGCCATGTGTACGAGACGTCGAACCGAAGCTCGCCCAATGTCTTTGCCTGTTCAGCCGGCCTGGTATCGAGTCACATCTGGGATGGTCGAAGAATTCGAAGAAGAGAATGAGAAATCAGAGCTGGTTTCGAATCTGGCGGCTCTAACGTTTCCCGACATCGCTCGGCTCGTGGACAAGGATGCTCTTCTGTTCTGCACGCCGTGCTCGTCGGCTCGACGTCAGTTTTCCTTTTCCGTCTCGTGTCCGCTCCAAGCGAGCTATCCTCAACGGAATATCCACCCAGACTGGACGTTTTGCGATCTACTCCCATCGCATGGAACGACTGATGTCGACATCTTCATCCCGTCTCCGAAGGAATTCCCTCGAAGCGTCGGAACTTTGGAAACACAAGAGGAGTTCCCTCCTCGTCGTCGCCTTCGTTGTCGAAGTCAGCGCGTACGGGGTCTGAATCCGAAAAATACCATGCCCTTCCAGGACTATCCTGCGGCGACAGCTCGCTCTGTTGAATAGCGCTGGGTCAGGAGAATAGCACGGAACACGTAACTGCTTCTGCCACATGATCGTAAATTCGACGAGAACAAAATCAGCGGGGAGTCAAGTCGTTTTCAGTCGGACTTCTCGTTGCAATATGACGAAAGAGTTTCGGAACGCTCGGAAGGAAAGTGCAGACATAAGTTCATAAACATCAGAGCTTTATGGCGCGCCCGCTGCTTGTTGACAGGCTGGCACTGCGGCGCTCCACCATAAAATTAAAATTCTACGCCAAGGGTCATCGTTGTTTGCTGCGTCGGAGGAACGGGACCGTTCGGCGGTTTCCTCAAAGACGAGCCCATCGGAGGAATTCCATCGTCCACGTCCATAGAAACGTCGCGAGGCATTCCGCATTCACACGCTTTGCGAAACCTGTCGCGACACGTCTTTGCGACCTCCTAGACTCAAACACTGTGACGAAGCCCACATCCGCTGTTTTCTTTTCTGGCCTTTCGGGATTTTTCACAGAAAATTTGCCGGTCGTTGCGGATCATCCCGTCGGTGAGATTCGGGAACGATTGCAACTTCTTTCCCATTTTCTGGAGCGGTAACTTAGACGACGACGACGACGAGGCGCCAGAAAGCGGTGATTGGCAAGCCGAGTGAGTTAGAACAATCAACGGCGGCCATCTTAGGCCCGGAGGTGTTGAATCCGACGATCAAAATGCAGTGACGGGAACGCCAAATTGAGCTGCTCATCGACATGTCTCAGCAGCGGAGCGATCATTTTGTTAATTTGGTGTTCTTTTCCGGCAGCGGCTGCCGTGCTCTCCGCCAACTTACCGAATGACTGGGAAGCGAGACTCTCTCTTGATAAGCAACGAATCACCGTTTGCTCTTGACTCCGAGCTGCAGCAGAAATTGGAGAATGTATTCATCAGAGGCAAACGCATCGGAGCAGAACTCCGCGCAGCATTTACGACGTTACACAGCCGCCGCGCCCGCGGCTGCTGCTCGACTGCTCACTCATTCGGTGGTGTTCGCGCGCGCGCTCGTCCGCACATCCATCCATTCGTGCGGAGGATCTTCACACAACTGTCGGACTTGCTAACAAATCTAGTCCATCATGAGCTTCACACCTCGCTTCTGACGAGGGACAGATCCCTTTCGACGAGATCTGCCTCCTGACTGTAGTCCCAGGGGCTCGAGCCGCCCCGGTGTTCCCGGGAGTGGTCTCTTAGGGAGATGCATTCCGAGGACCTCGTTCCGAGGGCGGGTCATCCGTGCCGCGGATTCCCCATCGGAGGAGCTCGTTATCGTGTTCCGGTGGTCCAGCGCAAGAATTCTGAGTTCAGGTCCGGGTTTTCCCTAAGTAATTTCTGCAGTTTGTGCAGGAACTGCCTGAAAAATCGTCGTACTCATGGTTGTCCATGGAACGTCGCGACGCCCCGAGACCTCTTGCTGAAGAAGATGTTCAGCTCGAGGCAACTGCATCCTCATTTATCGCCACAGCGAAGCCTGAACGCCGGAATATGTATTTCAATAATCAAGGAAAGATGATCTGGTCGACGGTTCGAGCCGGACGATCCCACGACATCGTCGCCGAGCGAGTTCCGCTCTTCCGAGAGGTGTCCATGAATTAACAGTTTCGTCGGCTAGGAAAGATGTTTCCCCTTCGGATAGGATTTCCATCGGTGGAAATGCGGCTGCAGAAAAAACTTCGGATGCGAATCAAATAGGCGGGGGAAGTCACGCCAGAGAGAAGTCAATGAGGATGATACTTGACGGCAGAAGAAAGCCGCGGTAAAAGTGATCGAACCACTTTTTCACTAGGCTCAAGACAAGGAAGAAGCCGGCGATGACAATCACTGGGTAAGTCTCCAAGAATGAAATTATTTCCAGTGAGGGCACGAAAACTCCGGTGCTCATCGCGAATCAGAACCCATGGCAGTTTCTTCATAATATGTAGACACGAAGGGGTCTTCTTCTCTCCACGGAAGTGTGCTGCAGATCGGAACTTGCCCCGATCGAATTGAACTTTCGCGAGATTCCGTGCAGGGCAACGTCAGAGACATTCATGATGCGTGTGTTATCATGGAGGATTCGCAGTGGCTGGAAAACTTACCAACCCCGCGCTGTCCTCGGCGATGATTGGACGCTCTCTCCGACGGGGACTCCCACTCTGCCATTCATGTTCACACGGAAACTGACCATCAATAACAATTCTCAGTTTTCGCGAGTAACCTTGACAGAAAACTCAATCGGAAGTATTCGATTATCGATCAGACTGGTTTGCATTGGGAACAGCGGTAGAGAAAATTTCGGGCCCGCTGACCGAAGAAGATACGTGGCCCGGTCTTAGCTCATCTCATAATAGCTTTGCGAACCCTTCGAATCGCAGAGAAAAAGCCAATCATGAGAGTCCCGAGAACCCGTCACGAGCTCCTCCTTCGAGGACGTGTCCCACGCGCGAATCCCATCTCCTCCTTCTCTCACGCATATATATGAATAGATACTCGCTTGACGGACCCGTCACCGCTAGAATGCTCCGACTGAGAACCGCAGAGACGGTCTCAAGTCATGGATCGGGCTTTTTGTAGTTCATTGTTGCAACTCTTTCTAGGAGTCTCGGTTGTCAACAAGAGCATCCGCAAAAACAAACGAAGAGGCCAGCAATCATAATCGGACCCAATTATCGGTCAAATATGAGGAGTCGTGTTCGTTGCTGGTTCATCGTTGGTGCAACAAAGCATCGACATTCCCTCCATTGCCGGCCGGTCGTTCGAGCGACCGACGCTGCCAATGGACAAACGCACAATTAGATATTCTGATTAGCGGAGGCATACATAGAGCAAGCAGTTCGGTTGCCTTCCTGCCCGCTTGCTTGGCTGCCTACAAACCTCATGTCTGTCCGGCCGAACGGATGGTTCTGTTTGTATTTGATGTGTCCGTGAAGATCACTTCCCTCACGAAGATCGGCCGACCATCCATCCATCCATCTTAGTGACTTGCGGACTGGCTGGCTGACTGACTGGTCAGTGACACGCTAGACGAACGAGATGTGTGATACGTTCTGGGTATTCACTAATTTCCTCGTCATCATCATCGACGTCGAAGTGATCATTGCCGCCGAAGCTGCGAGAAATGATCGCTACGAATGTTTTCGCAACCGTCGACGAGCTCCAGCGACAGCCGGCTCGCGGGACCCATTACTCGATGTGATTGAAAAATCGAATGTACGCACCCGAGGAGGGCATCTTCTTTCAGACGATTCCTTGGCTCGAGCAGCGAACGTAGCGGCTAGTCATCTGAGCTTATCAGATGAATGAGGTCCGTGAATGACGTGACCGGATCGGAGTAGTGCTCGAGTTCGCCAACTCCTATTTTCTCTTCTTTTTAGGATCCTCTCGGACGGTGTTCAGCTTGCCGTGAGTTGAGAGCTCACGTCACTAACTGTCACTCATTCACCAAGTCACCTAGTGCGTAGGTCGGTCGGTCGGTCGGTCAGTCAGTCAGTCAGTCAGTCGGTTAGCGACCGGGACAGGATAAGAAGAGAGTTTGCTGATCTGCTATCAACGATTTTTTGTCACCTCGTCCCCTCCTCCAGTTGAAACTGTCCATTGGTCCGTTACGGTGCCCCAGGCTCGCCACTCGTTCGCTCGGCCTGTCGGATGGTCGGCCAAGCCGCTTCACATTTCAATCAAGCAGCGGCTGGCAACCCCTCAATCGACAAACACCGACGCCGACGGTGACAGGGGAGACAGAGTTATCCTCGCTGTACCCCCAAGATCCGCCTCCACGTTTTTGCTTGCCTACGAGCGCTATTCAGTCCGAGAGAAGATAGCTAGGTAGCTTGTTGAATAAGGTAGTGGGGGAAGGGGGGACGAGGCACTTCAAGCGCCTGATTACTACGCCAACAACACGCAACGTGTGAACGATTCGCTCCATCTCTTTTCCATTCGGGTTTTGTGTATGCTGCGACGAAATGCGCCCGTCCATTCGAAATGGAGCAAATACAATACACGCAGCACGGGATCCTCACGACTGCGGCGGCGATCGGAATCGATGAAGGGAAACGCACAGTCGGTCTCGAACGCCGCGCCATGGATTGATTCCCCGGGATCGTGTCGGATAAAATTCTTCCCGGACAGCTCACGTACGAAACTCGTCGTTGTTTCGGTCGTCGTTGTCTACACTTTGATACTGTTGATGACTGGGTTTGCCGGAGCTTTTGCAGAGAACATACTTTCTCCACAAATCACTCTGCGGGCGTTGAATGAATTCAAATCCGAGAAGCTGTTTATGTACGACGGCTCGACGACCAACCCAGCTCGCAGAGGCGCTTTCGGCCGTCGACGGACAGTGTTGTCTGTGGCTGCCGTACCCGAAGCTCGGATCGTCTGCCTAACGTCCAACCTGGCCTGCCGCTAGCTGGTGGCTTGCCGGTCGCCTGCCTGATGAACCTCTCACGTTCTTCTTGTTGCCAGTCAGTGATTCAGCTCGGAGACCGGTGGAATAATGTTGGGGGTGTTACTGTATCCGACCGATGGATTCACATTTTTTCACAGGCCACCCAGGGGCTGGTCGGCGCCCCCAATGGCCAATTATGAACGAGAATCGAAAGTACGCGCAAACTTATGAAGAGAAAACGTCTCAAGGATCCTCGCCCCGACGAATACAATATAGCGGATACTGCGTGGTGAGAAAAAAATGCGGAACTCGTCCGAAGCCGCTCAGGTGATTACGACACCGAAGCTCTCGGGGAGTTCTCCGCCTCCGGGATTATTGTCCGCTACGATTCGAGGCTTGTCGGCGCTGACAATTCCTCCCACATTGCCTGTTTGTATTTGCCTTCAGAGCAAAACAGCTTCTCGACTTAGAACTCGGATTGAGACAAAAGGGTTTCTCGACAGGTTCTCGACGATTAGTTCCCCAGAATGCGCCTGACTGGTGAGTGAGTCCAAACGATAGTTGTGAATAATTCCTGTCTTCAGCCAGTCGCGCCGATTTGCGTTGACGCGCCGATTACTCGACTTCTCGACTCGGAGAACCACATGAGGCCTTGTCGAAGTCACAGACCCCGCGGTCCAACATCCGAAGGCTTGTAAAGCTCTGGCTTTCGCCGTCCAACATCCACGGAGGGGACTCCGTCTCCGCGAAAACTGGAATCTTCGCGCGCTGCTCGAGCCATCGAGGACACCGTAGTAGGATTCGTTTTCACTTCCAGGAGTTTCCTTTTTCTTTCAGGAATATAAGAGTTAGGGATACTCGCCTTGAACTCACGGCCCAAGCAGAAAAAATAGCCGATGAGACCTCGATTTGGTCTGATGGCCGTTGCCCGAATGTTCGGAGGTTGGCTCAAGCAGGGCGGAGATCTTTAAGGTCGAAGCTCGACTTTTCGTCAAAAATTTTGAAGACGACAATCGAGGGCAATACCCTCGGGCATGCTATGGCTTTGAGCCGAGCTGCGAACACTCTGGCATGATAATTGACCCTTCGTGCCCCATCCTGTTTGTTTTTCGCATCTCAACATCATGTCATGTACGACATCGAGAACGATCGACCGATATTGATCATAACATATCGCCGTCGGAGAAATCTCGCCAGGACGAGTCCCGTCTCGCTACGGTCGGTTTTTCTGCCAAGCGAGTCGTCCCTTTTTTTGACCGCGAAAACTCAGCAGGACGCGTGTTCAGCGAAACGACTCACTAGGGCTAATTTCGATTTCGACAACAGGAATCGAATTCGGAGACTTCTTCATGGAGAAAAAGCAAATACCCGCGAACCATTGACGAAGATGAAATGTCCTCAATCAACATGGCTGTCGTTTTCTTCGCTTGGACGATTGATTGGAACAGGACGGAGCGTTTCTCGATTGACGGAGCGGCGTACTCATACGCTCCGAAGCACACAGAGAATCTCAGAATTGACTTCTGACTCGGACATGCTCACGGAGGTATCCGAATATTCGCTCAAGCTCAACCGTGCCAAGGAAACCCATCATGAGGCCTGTTCGACTCCATACTCGGCCTCCACAATTTTCCCGAGGAAGGATTCGAGCCGGCCGGAAGTCTGCTCGATCAGAATTGACCCATCCCGGAATGCTGACCAGAGTGATGACCAGGTCTAGGACGAAGTCATTACTGTCATTACCGCAGGGGGCAGCAGACATCTGAAAGCTAGACTGGGGTGCAGCTGGAGCGTTCGCTCTGGGTGTCCTTCTGTCTCGGTTCCTTTTCGCTTCATAAGAAGCAAATTAAGGATGCCCCTCCTCCCGCATGCATACAGACGAAGTACGAAGACTACATAATCTTCGTTCTTGGGTGGCAGGCGTTCTCGTCAGCGGCCGTAGCACCCTGGGTGGCGAATTGAGCGGGAATCGATACACCCGACAAAGCGTCGACGAAGGCCTCGAAATGACTTCATCCCGAGCGCTTCATCTTCAGCGAGCCTGCCTTCAGCCCGCCTGCCTGCCTGCCTGCCTACCTACCTGTTGACCGGCCAACCGAGCGAACGAAAGAGCGACCTTCCTGCGTGCCTTCTCAACTGGTCTGACTGGTTGGCTTCCCCGCTCACTCGCTCGCTCGCTGGCTAGCTGAGTGACTGCCTGGCTGGCTGTTGAAGATCAAGACGTTTCAATCACGACGACGGAGCAAGGGGCTCCTTCAGGGACTCGTTCGGAGGAGACGGGTGGTAATCACAGAGGCGCGACAAGGCGGCGGGCGCTGCTGCTGCTGCACAACCAGTCGAGATGATGAAGACATTGAAGTTCTCGGCAGAAGAGATCTAGCTGATCTTTTTCTTCGTGCCGGCAGTTCGGCCGGGCGTTCGTTCGTTCCATCGTCCGTCTGTCCGTCCAACTGTCGGTGGCTGTCACTCCAGAAGGTGGATTCTTTGCCTTCATCTCCTTTTCTCTTCGTCGTCGGCTTCATCTCCGGCTGACCACCTCTGAAGGCATAATGCCAGAGGAGAAAGAAATCTCTTTGATTTTCCGTCGAAAAATATCCGACGACCCCGTCACCTCGAACCGATAGTCACAATTTTTCTTTTTCTCCAGACACTTCGACATCACTCTCCTATGCCTCTCGACTGCCTTCAGTCATTTCGTCCGCTTCTGCGAGTTCGATACGCTTAGCCCGCGGCGGCTTGCGGTGGCGGCGGCGGTAACACAAATATCATCATCATCGATATAAAGGCGAAAATAAGATAACCCGGAGGTAGGATTCGCTCACGAAACTCCGAGTAATAACTGAGGCCTATTAGGTAAAATATGAAGCCGCACACGGACAGAAGCCGGTCATCGGCTGGCTCCGACCAGATTGAGTTGTTGTGAGGTGCCCTTCACCTCGACATGCGTTCGCTAATTGCTTTGCTTTTCTGCTTCGTCGATGCTTCTCTCACGGAGGATGATGTCTTGATTGTTCACTCCGATTTCTAGCCGAGCCAGTGTCGACAAACAGATCGAACGACGGGCTCTTGGAAACGAGCGGCAATCATCATTGCTGGGCGAGATCATGAGATCGAATCTCGAAGTCATCCGTCAACGGAGGCCCTCATTGTAATCTCTGGATGGTCACGAACATCATGGAAACTGCCCCAAAGAGCGGCACATTGGTCGCTGGGGAAGGCTCGCCAACGGGGCAGGCGATCGCGCCGCAAAACGAATACCGCCACGTACCTGAACCTTGCCGCGGACGAATTCGCAGGATAATCGCCGGAGATTCCGGACCTTGAGAAATTACGCGGATGTTTAATAATCCTTCTAGAATGCCTCGGCATGGGGCTCGGAGCAATGGGCGAGCAGACTCAATGAATTCGGCTGAGGATTCCGCCTGTATCGCAACGACGGAGAATCGTCATCTCCTTAACATTCATTATTATTTTATGACAACCTGTCTCGTTTGACGCCTCTTGAATTTATTATGATCCGGCAGCGTTTTTATCCTTCGGCTTGTCGAGCTGTAAAGATGTCAATCTCCGATTGGCGGGAGAACCTCGTGATTCGCTGTACTTGCGAACGGAAAAGGCGACAGGGCTTTTTATCTCCGCCGTATGGTGAGTCGGGTACAGCCGGGAAAATCCTCCGGAATTCCGTTCGATAGACTCGGAAGCCTGGGAATCGGAACATCCCCCACTGAATTCTGACGATGGTGGTGGATATATTAGAGCTCATACCAGGAAAGGGGGAAGTTTTTCCGGGAGAATCCCGACTGAAGCAATCGGTCCCGTGACGGGTTTCCTGGCCGATGGGGATAGAATCGAGAGGAAGACCTCCTCTAGCATTTCGAGCCAATTTAGGTTTGTTTGGACATGACCCGAACACAAGCAGTGACGATTAGCAGCCGAAAGCACTTCAGCGCAAAAGACTGAGGCCTCGGAGCAAAGCGGTGATACGCGCTCCGACAGGTAGAAGAACGAAACTGAAACCACCCAGAAGAGGTCCCTTCTAATTAATAGGTTCTCCCTCGAAGGCGGCGGATTCCGAATCCTCCTCATTTTGTTGAGGTAATTTCATGCTGTTGCGGCCGCTGTCGATGGTCCTCGCTCACTTGCCCGCTCGAACAGTCAGTCGATGAAGACATCATGGGAGAAAAAAATTCGCTTTTCAGTCAGCTAAGAAGAACAACTCCGGCAGCGTGATCGATGATGAAGCCAGTCTGTCCGGATCCTCACAATGGACCGCAGCATCCCCGTTGAGCATTTACAAATTTCACCAAAACAGCTAAGAGCCTGAACCTCGGCGTCGGCAGCGGCTTCCGCACCTTCGCCTCGATGAGAGCACCAGAAATCACGACGCAACGAGAAATCCGACTCTCGACCCTCTGAGCAGCGACGCTTGGACATTTTCGATCGGAGCCAGAACCTCGAAGACGAGTCGCGGGCGGAATGCCCCTTAGGCTTCACAACAGAAAAACGAAAACAGCGGCGGCGTCCCTAACGGCAAAACCGAGCTATCAGATCCCTCATGTTACACAGCTTATCGCCTCGTCATTACCTCTTCCCGCTAGATGAAGCTGCGGCAGCAACATGTCAGCTTGGACCATCTCTTTTAAGCGGAGCTCTAAGAATTTTTGCCTCAATTTCTCTTCATTCCGCCTTCCCGCACTGCTTGTGCTTCCTCGCTGGACTTTCATGGGGCACTGTCACCAAAAGCACTTAATTTCGCGGAATAGCGAATGTAGTGCGGGAAATCGTCTGCGGTCCCAATTCGTCATCCATGAAGAATAAGACGACGCAAAGTGGTCTCCAGAACAGCGTCCTCACCGGAATTCACACATCTGGTCGTGATTAGTCTCCCCATGTTCTGTCTTGGGATCCAGGGTGAGCGTCGGGCTTACCTCTCACACGGGACGAGCACCTCAAGATCCCTTGTCCGACCCAACATAAAGATTCACAGAGATTTCCTCCGGACCATCCCCGGAGTGTTTATTGATGATGTGATTCATTAGGGAACGAGCCGATTTGTTACTGATACCCAACACTTGAGTTCGCAAATTTTCGATCCACAACTTTCCTCAATTGGGTCGTTTCGAGTTTTCCACGAATTCCCAGGTCATCTGACCTTCGAGATAATCGCAGATAGGCCGAAGCGATCCACCCTGAATGTCAATGAGGACGACCCGGATGAAACTCCAGCCAACCCCCCTAGGCTCTCCCTGTCTTCTGTGCCAAACTTTGTTTCCTCTCTCCGTCACAAATATCGGGTCTCCCCTGGGTACCTGCGTGAGGTAAACATACGATCGCGATCAGCGGAGATTATGCTAAATCAAGTCCGAATTGAAACTTCGGACGAAGCGATGCCGGATCGCTCGCTGAAACCTCAATCACGTTATTATGAGACAGGACGGCCCTATTTTAGTTTGCCGGTTGGGCCCCCGGGCATCCACGGAGCCGATCGAGAGCCAGCAAGCAATATACTGAACAGCCAACGAAGCCAAGCAAACAGCCCACACGACGACGAAGAGTATTCCGCCGAAGATACAAACAATCGTGACCGAAACGTGCCGAGGCGTGCACGTCGGATGCCTCTTGCGGAGCCATGAGTTGCCGGCTAGTCGGCCCAGCATAAATGTATCGATAGGGATATGGCGGCCCCCGACTCGTGTAACCTGTGAAGCTTGCATCTGCACAACCCAATAACGGCGGCGCCGCTGAATCAAGCGCGCCCATACACACACAAGCAGACACACACCGTCACAAAGTAAGACACGCGGACGGGATTGACAAACAGACTAACGGACATGTATCTTTGACTCGGAGCAGCACGCGCGGAGCATCGATGTGACAGCAAGCCGTTTTGGCATGATGTCGTGTCACATCCGCTCCTGATGGGTGGATGGATGGATCGCCGGATAGTCAGACGGCGTCGATCGATTGATCGCACCCGTAAGTACCCCAGTACCGCTTTTCCGTCTTCGAAACCCCAGGTGGTGGAGAAGACCAAGAAGCGTCGCGCTCCCTCTCGATCGACCGACTCAATCCATAATCACCGAAAGCTTACCTCCTGACCCACGATTGAAACCGAAATTTGATCTCTCATTTCCGAGGCGACGCAATCGGCATCGATACGCAAACCAGGATTCGAACTTTTGAAAATTCGTTTCTCCCTCGTCGGGCATCGCCAATTTTCGGCTTCGGTTCGAGCTTCCATAGCCCAGGACCCAAGGACACTCTGGTGGAAACCCCGGCAGACGAGACGTAGGCTCAGCGTCGATCAAATGGAGCAAACCGCCGAACGAATTTATGAAAACACGTTCGGAATCCCATTCCATTGGAGTCTCCCTCTCTATCGTCAGAGAATTTCCTGTGCGGAGATGTCGGAGCCGGTTTTCTTATTGATGGAATAAATTTTGAATGAATCTGGATCCTGACGTTTTTTTTCCGCCTGCCTTGGCGTCTCGTCGAGAGTGACTTTGCCTTATCACCGAAAAGGTGACTTCAGGTGATTCTGTTCGCTTAAGAATCGAGACGCGATATTTCGGTGAGCGACTAATAGCTTTACGCAGATAGCGTGATTCGACAGGCGCACGTATCGCACCAACGAGAGTGCATTGCTCGATCAATCAATCGGTCAACTCCTTGTGAATCAAGCTGGAGAGGGGAATCAACAGGGACACATTTCCCATTTCGGGCTGAAAGGCCCAATTTCCCCGGACTGAGGAATTCGACCCCTAAAAGAGACTCGTCAGTCTATTTCATGATTCCTCGAAAGCTCAGCGGCATGCACAGCTTGGAAGTTTCCTCAGGGCTGGCTGTTGTGGCTTTCTAGCCATAGGGTGCACTTGAGGCTCCGCAAATTGCTAGTTCTCCGTTTCAATTTATATCCAGCACGGAGAAATTGAAATCTTTTCTTCTTGTACGCCCTGGTTGCGGTCTCCGATTCCAATCGCCTTCGAAGAGCGACTCGAACGCCGGCAATCTTCTCGAAGTCACCAACTCGCCTGATGTGCCGTCGCAAGCTAACGCAGCGACGATCAAAATGAACACCCACGAAAGGAACTGATAATTTTCCTTTTCACCTGAAATTCTCGAAAGACTACGAGCTGTTCTAGAAATTACAGCTTTTTCGTTTGCGCGACGATTTTCCAGCCCGCATGACCGAGAAGCTAGAAGAATGAATGGTCCCCTCCAGGGAAGGGTGTCGGTGAGATTAACAATCGATCGATTGCTCCCCCATGGGATCGTCGACACATCAATGCATATCATTTGCGGCTACAACTTCTAAAATCCAAACAACTATTGATCGAGGCGAGCCGCATTGGGCGCTGTCAAGCCGGTCCTTCGAGTCGACTCGGGAACCTATAACGGTCCCCGATGGAGAAAGCGACCGCACCACTAATTCATACGACCTCAAGAGCCTTTTCAGACCGCATCGAAGCTGAAAATTGTCGCCGTCTTCGTAGTCGTCTTACTTAGCCTGGACCGTAGGCTCGAGCCAGCACGGCGGGTCAAATGATAATAAGTGGTGACGCATGGTGGGTGAGGCCCAATGGACGGAGGATGGAAATTCTAGTTGGGACTGGGATTCGTTAATCGCGTGAAAAACCGCTGCTGACTGATGAATTGAAGTTCTCGTGAGTTCCAACAGGTCTGTCAATACTTCGGAACACCGCTCGCCTCGAAGCACAACGGGTTGTCAAAGAACAGTGATGAGAAACGAGACGAGGGTGGACGGGTCTGGTGACGCCCCATCGACGCAATACGATTCTAATTGCATCGTACATTTGCGTGAGGCTTTGTGAAGCGCGGAGAAGGAAAATCGACGCGAATGACGAAAACTCATAGAATAGGTGGTGTTGTTGGCGATGGTGATAGAAGGCAACGATGCACGATGGATCGACGACCGGAGCAACGGACGGATAGATGAACGAACGAATTGAACAGAGACACAAGCGCTCGATCAGTGTGAACTTGAATGGTCACCTCCTTCACACCTGGTTGTGTCGCTTTACAGCGCAATGGCTACTCTCATCTTCTTTTAAGTTCGGGCTCTTTCTTCTCGGTCCGGTTGATCACCGCGCCAATCATCCTTTGAATTAGAACTCGGTCTTTGTGCATCGGTCGCTCCAGTTACACGCCGGATGACCAGTCTTCACAGCTCCCGAAGCCCGTCAGAAGCTTTTTCTTTTCCGCGGGAGCCACGGTGACAGCATCGACGTTGGGAGTTGTCATAAATGTACAGGGGACCGGAGAGGAAAGCCCGACAATCTGAAGCGCTGACACCGCAGCAGTCGCGTCGACATCAGCAGCAGGAGCACGGTCGTCGGAGAATCGGTAGCCGTGGCTTCCTGAACCGTTAGGCGACCTATCGTCGACGTGCCATCGAAGCGCCAGAGCGTCCACGCTCTCAACGAGCTGCTGATTAAGACCAGTTCCGTCAAACGATTGTATGATCGGGAACCAAATGACCGAGCTGTTTTCTGGAACATCCGTCGGCATGCGAAACACCTTATTCATAAAACCATTAGCCCCTTATCATGTATTCAAAGACGAGCTGTCAATGACGAGGAGTCTAATGAACGTACGAATAGATGGGCGCGAAAATTCCAAACGTGATATGTTCCGTGCTGTCGTCGCTTTCGGGGGCTCTTCTGGACGTGCGGACGGACGGACAGTGAACGGTCGGTCTATTAGAGAGGCTTTTGATGGAGACAAAAAAAGGAGCTCCGCTCTTGTTCACATTAACTGCTTTCGGGCCGAGATGGCTACCGCCTCGGTATTACAACCGAACCAGCGACCCTTTCAGGGAAAAACGGAGAAAATGAAGAGAATCTCCACTCTGACCGACTCGTTCGCCACTTGAGCGCTGTTGAGGTTTGTCACGCGAGCTCTTGTTCTTACCGTGTCGTCGCCGTGCTCTTATTGAATTCTCTCTTCCGCCGATGCCGGTGACGCCGCTGCCGTATGACGACGACCGCGTCGTCGTTGTCGCCGGCGATGCCGCCGCTGTTGTCGTCGTCACTGACTGAGTGACCGTCCCTGTGCGGCGAAACTCGGGCGTAGAAAAGCAGAGCGTCTGGGCGCGGGATGACGGAGTTGCGTGCGTGAGTGCGTCCGTGTGTCCCCAGTTGCTCACAAGCAAAAGCGCTTGCCGATGTTGCTTCGTTCGCCCGTTCATCTGTGAACGTTCTAGGGGTCTGAGGATCCAACCGACCGACCGACCGGCCGGCTGTGACCACTCGATGTCACTTGGAGTCAAGTTGGCGAATGCCGCTCACTGAACGCTTTCCTCGTTACGGTTGTTCTCCCTGGACGCTCAAGGAACGTCATAATCGGTATACGACTCCAATGCGTTCAGTCCGAAGAAATCCTCGCCTCTCCCAATCCCTGGAAGAGTGCGAATTCGTGCTCGGCGACAAGCGGCGAAGACGTCTCGTTGTTATTGTTTCGAGAGAGCTCGAAACGTTCCTCCTTGGAAGGAGCTAACTTGGACCATATCGATCCGACGCAAGTCGCGGAGCCAGACTCCATCTACTTAGGATCTAATCAATATATGGAGGTCGCATCATATGTGCTTATGAAATCGGGACCACTCGGTCACTCCTTAGGCTGAACGTGAGACTTCGGCGCCCGGAACTGGTTTGGCGCCGAATTTCGGACGGAAAAAATGGAATGCTCTAGCGCGGCTTCATCTCGCGGATGATGGAAACCGTCCTCGGGGATTCCCGAGAGACTCTTATTCGATTCTAGCGGGATCTCCGGAAGGTTTCCGTAGCAAATAATCGGAGACATCCGAATCGCGATATTCCACGGAAGACACTGCTACTAATTGGGGCCGTTTTACTCTGGATGAGACTTAGCTATGACGCATCGGCTATCCTTCGAACTCCTGGATTGGAATTCTCTAAGGAGGCCTCGTTCCGCCGCGGAGCTGCTGCGCGCCCAATACAATCACGCATAATCCGCTGCTTCGGGGAATGGTTTGCACATAATCGCAGAAAGAAACGACAGTCTACCAGAAGTTTGTCGCCTCCCTGTAATTCGCCGTTCAAGGCCATTGAGGTGGTCCCGCCGTTCCATGCCGTAAAAAATGAGTCTTTCCAATCCGAGATGCGACCTCGATACGGATCGAGTGTGAAGAGGAGCATCGTCTGATTCGCGTCGAAGGGTTTGAAGCCGTCGTTGTACTCTGCATGTATTGAGTACTGCCATTCTGCGCGGCAGGGATCTCCAGGTCTACCGGCAGTCACCTTCTCTCTCCGTGCCTTCAGCGTTGGATGTTGGGAAAAAGCATGAATCGGAGAACAGCAAATAGGATGACGCGAGAGGGGCTTTCCGGAGTCTGAGTTATTGGACTGAATCATCGAGCGGAAAATCGTGGGGCCATCCTTCACCCCGAACAGATCGGGTCCTCATAGGAACTCGAGAAAATAAATGTCCGGGAGATGGCTGATCGCCTCTTTCAAGTTTTCTGCCTTGAGATCTGGGGATGGAGAATCTCTCTCGGATCGGATCTCCGCATGGGGCTGGAATCCAGTGTGGCGATTCGCTCCTGTACTACAGCATTACGAAGGGACCATCTGGGAGAGGGCTATAGCCCCTCTAGCCCCCCCCCCCCTGCGTACGCCCCTGGACTCATTCCGAAACAAGGACGAACTTCACGGAATTATGGTCCGGGCCGGAATTACCTCTGTAGTAAATTTCCAATGGAACGATGTCACTGCTGCGGTCGAGTCCCGCGGAAGTTCGGGTGCTCGACGGATGTTTTGTTGCGCCCGCAGAAGTCACCTGTGCGGCATGAACAAAGAGCACTCAAAGGAATCGTGGTCTATTCCCATTTCTACTTTTCTCCCTTTTTTTATACTATCATTCCATTCTGTCGTTGATAGGTTGCAATCAAGGGCCCACCGGCCGACCGCGCGGCAGCGATACGTCCATCCGTTTGGTCGGACGTCTTCGTCGTCTTCATCTCCCGAGCGATGAGCTTCGACGATGACGGCGTCTGCTTTGGGGCGGTGAGCGCCCACTGTTCGGAATTCATTCCAGAGATGGGCGTCTAGTTTCACGCTTCGACGCGATTCACCTGCCAAATTGAAATGTGCATCGCGACCAGCTTTTGCTAGCGGGCGATGGACGGATGGAGCAGCGAGCGAGTGGAACTGCCGCCGCAGCCGCACGACTCAGTCGTCACCAAAGCTCGCGGACATCACACAGCTCATGGGTGCCGAACGTCTGACCGACAGAAGGGTTTGATCTGTCGATCGGACTTCGACGACGACGACGACATTCTCGTCTCCGCGAACGGATCGTCAGACGCACAAACTCGCACGTTCACACGCAGGTTGGCACGCTCACTCACGGCAAAAGTTGAACCAACACAGAGCAATCATTTCTTCATGTGGCCCGCGTCAACTCACCGCAGTCAGACTGACGACGGACTCGGTACAAAACCATCGGCGGCACGTCGACCGGATGTCAAACACCACGAGCCGAGAAACGAACTTTCGGATCGATACAAACAGTGGAGCAGCAGCTGCACACCGGTGGACAGCAAGGGACGAGGGACTCTCTTTTCATGAGCCCGCAAAAGCTCGCTGGCATACGTTCGCGATACATCGTATTTGTTCAGGGCACTGTATGATGGGATAATTAGAACGTTGTTGGTATGTCGGCGCGCCTCGATTGTGTTCCGAAAGGAGGCCGCCACCGTCTGGAGACTGTTCGACCGAAGACAAAAGACTGTTCGTGGAGAATTCCGAGAGGTTACGGCGCAGCGTGGGGCTGCGATGAAATTGGAACCTTCGTCTCGCAATCAAATTCTGTAGTGATCAGAAGTAATTGGCCAATCAATCAAATGAATTCTCATTCTCGACTCGGAAGCTCTTCCAGGAGATTCCTCCGCCGTGATGCTCTTGTACAGAATTCCGCCGCGCCTCGACCCGCGCACAAGCCTCCTTCTTGAAGTCACCACGGAAGTTGAGGGAGACGAATAAACTCACTGGAGAATGACACTGTCATGTGAGGGAATGGGTTTCCCTGTGTGTGGGTGTACCTTTGGTAAGCGGCTCATGGACCGGACGACCTCCGTGAGCTCGAGGGGGCCTGTTTCGTCCTCTCTCGCAGTGTTCCTCTCTCAGAAGCGCTCGGAAATCGTCTTTTCCATCCTCAGCCTGTCGCACCGCTCCGCAATCTCGATCCTGTCGTTTTTTTGTCTCTTGTTCGTCTCGGATTTTCGTTCGTTGACTGGTTCTAAGGCTGATGTCGATCATGAACATCATGCGAGCTGTCAGTCACTTTTAGGCCATCTGACGCTCGGGGGCGCTTTCCATGGACACTTTCCCCTGTTCTCTGCGCTAATTGTCCCCCTCCCCTTTATTCGAAGAGCGCGCAAACGACGGAACTCATTGAGTCTCTGAGAAGGTGACGTCTGGACCAAGCCTGCGGTTCCGCACGCGGTCTCGACCCTGGCCACCCCAGCTCGTCAGCCTTCCACCGAGCGAAGGGGCAACCTCCGTTCCCGTCAGAATGTGCTGGAAATCGTCGCTTGCGAGCTCTGTGCTTCTCGTACCACAAGAGTCGCGAAAAGGCTCCATCGGGAGCATCCCCTTCAATCAGCGTACTAGCGTTGAGTTAGGAGGGAACGACAACGAGCAACCTCTCCCGCGGAACAAGATATCCCCTATCTGCGGACAAAGAGGAACGGCTACGGATTCAGGTATGACTCGGGTTGGTCGACCGAGAATTCGTTTATTAGAGTCGCGCAAATTCATTCTGTTGTTTTTGCAGGAGTACTCTCGTTTTTCCACAACATCTGACGCTACTTAAATACACTATGTCGCTGCCCTCTCAGCTGATTTCCGCTCACATTCTGTTCCTTCTTCTTTTCGCATCAATTGGTTTTTCTAAGTAAGGGTAATTACACAATAAGAGATTCTACGAGGTTTGATGAGGAGTAACGATTGAATGCTCAGGCCTTTCGGTTGATCAATGAAGCTCGGGGTTTTTGGGCTTGACGGGGGATGCTGCGCTAGAATGAGAATAATGGATTTCCTTCTCGCTTATCCGAGATATCTTCTAGATATGTACAATGATGTGTCGGTTCCCTTGAAAGAGGAACATTTTGAGATCGACGAAGTGAGCCTCCACTCAGTCAATAAATAGTAACATGATGCTCCATCCTCGAGTTCAATTCACAGTTTCACAGTTGGTGGCTAGGACGCTCGGTCGCGATGATCCCCGGATTGCTTGAATCCTGCGGTGTGGCCTTGTCGAAGGACCTGGGGTCCGAGAGGTTTATCCTGCCGTCACCCTAGTTGTAGACAAAAGAATAATAATAATACCTCATAATAATGATCGGTGGTTCTATTGCATCAATTTGAGATGAGTTGTTTCTTGCACGAGCGACGTGAGGGATGCGCTCATGTCGTTGATGACCATGTTGCCCGTAGTTTCGAGGAGAGGGCTGCTGCGTCTCTGAGCGCGACTTTCTGAGCTCGAGCTGATCTGGCATTGCTGAACGTATTCCAGGGTTCTCTCATAGGCATCTCGCGCCATCGAGCTCTGACTGACGGAGCGGCATTGGATTTCTCTTCGGCCCTGCTGGCTCGGGTGTCTGTGCATGACATGCGCGTGATCTTTCAGATGGTTCGGAGTCATGTTCATCTGCTGCACATGCAAGTTGTTCGCGTGGTGGTTTCGGTCGACGGGCACTTTTTGGGGGGCGGCGGGAAGATGGTTCATGTTCTGGTCGTGCTTCATCACCGGCGGATAATTTACAGCGGGAGCCGGCATCTGGGCCTGGGGAGGAGCAGCAGGAGCAGGAGGCGGGGGTGGGGGCGGAGGTCCAGGATAGTAGCAGTTCTGCGACATCTGCTGAGGCTGAATCCGGTGGTTCGGTTGCGCCGGTGCGGGAGGCGGTTGGTAGTACTCGTACTGCGGTTGTTGGGCAATCACCAGATTCTGCGTCGCCTGGTAGCAGTAGGGCCGCGGAGGGACTCCACGGGTTCGGGGAGCCGGATGTTGAGGAGGTCCCATCTGACTGCGTCGGATCTCGTCGTACTGACTCACCGATGAGACGGCGGCAGAACTCAACGCGGATCCTGGCCTCGCCGGTTGATCGTCAGTTCGCTCGTTCATGAAGTTCACCATTTCATCGGGGAGAACGAGATCGTCCAACGCCTCTAGAGGTTTCATGTCGTTTTTGATATCGTTCGTATCGAGATCGCACAGAACGGTATCGACTAGAGCGCTGCTGCCATTGGAGTCTTCATTGTTTTCTCGCGGAACAGGAACATTGGGATTCAGCGGCGGTGGAGGAGCGGTCGAGTTCAGGTACGGTCCGTAGTTATCACTTCCGCAGGTCGACGCAACCGGGTCGTTGACATCGCTCCGGGTTGCTTCTGAGGCCATACTACCGTAGTACGTGCTGATGCTATCCCGTCTGACAGCAACGGCGTTGAACGACGTTTCCTGGATTTGGGGATGGCGGGTGATTTCGGTATACCGTGGCGATCCGCCGTTGCACGTCCGGAGCTCGGCGTAATGCAGATTTCCGTTGTAGTTGCCCTGATGGTGGGTCGCATGCGAAGGTGGGGCTGGTATCCTGCCCATTGCGGGCTGCATTCGTTCCTTGATACGGTTCACCGGATTGAAATTCGGTCTCGAGGCGGGTATGTCACCGTAACCATTGACCCCGACGGCACAGGGTACGGGCTCCACGAATTCATCCATTTCGTACTCCAGGGAGGCGTAGGGACTCGCTTGCTGAGTGGGGACTAGCGAGTCGACCGGAGCGCAGGTCGTGGTGGAAACGTGCGAGTCGTTCACGGGAGACGCATCGCTCGGTGGCGTCTGTGGGTTGCCGAGATGGGTGTAGCCCGGCGCCGAATCGGGTATCGACTTCCCGCTGCCCGGACTCAAGGGTGAGCTGTTGTCGGAGTTTATTCCGCCCGAGTTGGGATGTTCGTCGTATTGGGGTCCTTTGTGCTTTTTGTTCGCGTAGAAGTCGGCTCCATGGACGGTCTTGACGTGTTTGCGCAGCGAACTGGGATCGGTGTAGCGCTTGCTGCATCCCGGCGCGAAACACGCATAGGGTTTCTGTGGAGAAAAATCGAGATTAGGCAATCAAAAACGCTGACGTTCATCCCGTACCCTCCCCAGAAGCCACCGCTATCTATTGCGCTCGACATAGTTCTGCCACGACACCTATGCGGGTGAATTTCCAGAATGTCTCCGTTGGCTCTCTTCGTCTGATTCACACTCTCAGGCTTCTTTTCTCTCCTATTCTCCCGGTCATTCGTTCATTCATTGAAGCGTTCGTTTCCTTATGAGTACAAAGATCCCGTTGTCGCCTCGTTCCAACTCAACGGAGAACATCATCAACAACAGAAGAAAGGAAACCAGGCAAATGGGAGCGACATGTGAGAGGTGTGATATATGCATGTACAGCTCCGGGAACCTCTTCCTTTGTTCCATCACATGAGCAAGGAAGATTTCGGCGCTAGCGGCAACCAGTCAGTCAGTCGGTCGGTCGGACGCGTTCTTTCTGTACATTTCACATGTGCGACACACGTGTAGTGTTGTTCACACCTCCGAATCCCCCTTGTTGATCGTGTCCTACCCGTCGCCTGACCTGTCCTTATTCCTGCGTTTCCTCCCCCGTCGATTTTTCCCTACAATAATAACATGTACGCCTCCGATCGACAAAGCACAAGGTCGTTGATTCGGCGAAAAAGCGACGAGCAAAACGAGCTAAAGAAATATCTCGCTCGCTCTGAATGAGAGTATGACTGGTGATGCATGGATGTGTCCTGCGTCGACAAGCGACATGTCAAATGACATGAAAGAAAATAGACAGCAACAGGAATCCACGAGACTGAGGAGAGAAAGGAAAAAGCCTCGAGGGTCGACCTCCCTCCGGGGCGTCGAATCACGCCAACGAGCGAAGGACGGAGCGAAGGTGAGAAAAAGAACGAGCTAGGCAAAAAGGACTCAACTAGACTCGCTCGTCCACCTGCTTTCGGCTCACTGGAGCGCCGGCGTTCTCGCAGCGGCATCAGCACCCATAAACAACGTGGAGGTGATAAAAGATATAAAACCAACTGCGACCAGCGAGTCGGGCGAGCAACGAGCGCGAGACAAAGAATGCCGCAACCAGCTTCTTTCCCGCCACACGTTCGAAGAAATTGGCCGACGTAAATCGGAATCAAAGGCTCCGTCGAAAAATCCTTCCGAAGTCCCTTCGCTCCTTTTTTTTTCTGGCGAAACGCTCCGTTTTATTCTTGACACCACTTTCGTCCGATACTCTTCCGTTTGATCCCGTTCGGAACGTTCCCCTCGTGGACGAACAAGAAACGTATCCTTCGCCCAAGCGGTCAGGTACGGGACGTAAACGAAGGTGTAGTACAAATCAGACTTTGGCTGACGACCCTCTGAACGCCGGGTTGTCTCTGATTCGGACTGAGCAGAGTAACTACGTCCCCGTCCCGAACCCTCAGCATCGGGTTCCAGAGAGATTAAACAGCGAATCACGGTCACGCTCCTCGAAATACATCCGCTTCGGATCTCGCGCGGATCGAAGGCGGACGAGCGGGTGACAATAATCCGCGCTCGAGGATTGTTTCTCCCGAACGGCCTTCTTGCCCTTGTTCTTCTGACAAACAGACAGTCTTGATATCTTTCTTCTCGATGCCGAGAGGAATAAATGTATTCTGTGCTTGTCCAATTACGACAATTACTCGCTTGTGATAAGTTCGTCGGTTTGTCCGATCCTCGTCGTCGTCGTCATCATCGCCGTTGTCGTCGTCGCCGCCGTGGACATCATCAGCTGAAAGACTGTGGAATGTCCAGCAAACGATCCGATACGCTGTTCCTCTTTGCTTGGCAGCGCTCTTTGAAGTTATTCTGCCGCTGTCGCCGGCATAGCCGATGACGACTCCAAGGCGTTTACAAATGAGTGAACCGTGTTTCCAATGGGAAATCATCTTCAAAGGAACTCTACGACGTGAGAACGCATTTCCCGTCGACGACGATGATGACGACGCTAACTGCCACCAAGAGCCGACCGGACAGCCGACCCTGCCCTTCGTATCGAAAACGACCGAGAGCAGAAAAGAACAAAACCCAACGCGATTTCTGACGACTTCATCAAAAATGCCCGTATGCTCGAGCTCTGTACGCTCTGGGCTTCCTACCCACCCGCATGCAATGAGTTAGTTCCGCTCACTCGCAGATATGCTCTGAGAGTCGGTGACATCTACGCATGTTTGTGGTTGATCTCTATTGAGACGTCAAAACGAGGCGCGATCGTGCTGGCGAAATCGACATGAACGGAACCGGTTTCTTCCGTCTGAAACTCCGCCGGTCGAAGCCCAGAAGACGGGTCCGCATGGCAGTTGCTCTCATTAGCTAAGCCAACGAGGTAAGCTTAGTACTTAAGCTCGTATATCGTCGATCGACGTCGTCCGATAATTCTTGGGTCTACGTACCTCATTCGAGTGGGTTCGATTCTGATGCTTCGCTCTATCGGAAGCGTTGCTGAACGCCTTCCCACAGAGCTTGTGTTCGCACACGTAGGGCTTTTCACCGGTGTGAGACCTGGAATGGAGAAGCGAAGCCTCAGATTTGGATCCACGTCAACCAATCGATTCTGAGTAAAGGTTCGCACGGTATCGGCTCGCGATGGAGTTCCGAGGATGCTCTCGCCGTGCGCTCCTTCGTCGACTTTTCAGTGGAGGAATTCCCCTGCCGCAGATGTCCTTCAGATCATCGTCGAGATCATCGTTGGATCTCCCCGAGCTGAACTCTACAGATACTGGGAGTGCACGCATCTGCATTTCAGGGAGAAATGGAGTCGATTGACAGTAAAAGCGTCGCCTATCCATCAGTGGACACTCCCCACGCTTTCTTCAGACGTACACCGCGCCCTGACGCTATCGCGAGAAAACAAGCAGTCAGCCGGTTGCGTGGCCAGCCAGCCAGCCAGCCAGCCAGCCAGCCAGGTAGGCAGTCTGCCTGCCTGTTAGTCAGCGAGCGAGCGAGCACGGCCGATACCTTATCGAGGGCGACTATCATCGGCGTATCTCCCATTAAAAGCAGCGTTCAATGGATGGACAGACAACAAGGGTTCTTGCTGAACGGTAAGAGAGATAGACGAAGAAGGGAGGGGGAGGAGAAGCTGAGAGACAAAGACAGGGAGTATTTGAACGAAAATTTACTGTGGCGGCAAGGTGCCTCCAAGGGGTTACTCCATCAAGATGACACATCTCACAGCCTTGAACGCACAGACCAATCTAGACCAGGAGGATCCGGACCCTTCCTCGCATAGACCCCCGTCTGACCCTTGAACCCCTTGAACACAGAGGAGAGACTGACGACGACGACGATGACGACGAAATCGATCCCGAAGACAGAGACCCGTCACGGTACCCGCGACGCGCTCCGTCGCCGCGTCCCCGAATGCGCCTCGTTGAGGGGAACAATAAAATTGCTCGAAACCGTAGAGCGCGGTCGGTATGAGTTCGCTCTGCGCGCGTAAACGCCCGGCCGCCGCGCCGCCGTCAACGAGCGGATCGTATTCACGTTCTCATCGGTGTAAATGAACGTCAAATTAGCGACTGCGACGAGGGGAATTCGAGCCCCACTGAGAAGTTGAGAACAGCAGCGTAGACTTCAGTGACTCAATTGAACTAATTGCGTTAGCCGGCCGACGGACGAACGAATGAACGTCCGCCCGTGCTGCCGTCCTCGTTCCCTATCCATCTGACAGAGTGGCATCGCTGACGTTGTTGTCGGGTTTGATTCGTTCCGAGGCGTCTGGGCTTGCTTAGAGTAGAAGATCATCATTATCTAATAACTCGTGTGTGAGTGTGTGTCTGTCGGGCGGGCGGACGACTCCAGCAATCCACACACAAGTCGACTTGAACTGACTGAGTCTGCGGCGTGTCCGTTAATTGTCGTAATTTTGTCCCTCTTCACATGATGTCTGTTGTTCCCTGCTTCTGATGCCGTAGGAAGAGCAGCAGCAGCAGCGTCGCGACGCTGAGGAAAGATGACCTGCCGCTTCGTTCTCTAACTTCCTCGCAGGCAGCCTGCATATAGTGACTGACTGACTGACTGACTGACGGAGCGACTGAGTGACTGACTAACTTACTGACTGACCGACCGAGTCGACGAGCAAGCCAACGAGCGAACGGATGAATTAAGCTGCCCACATGGATTCGGCCATCAGTGGCGGCAGCGTCAGCGAGAACTTGAGACCCCTCAAGCGCGACGACGCAGCCTCAAAAGGGGACCAAAGTACAGACGACAGCAATGTTCCACCACAGAAGGTTCAACACAGTGATCATCATCGACAGACACGACGTTGATGAGGGAGAGAAAGGGAGAGCGATAAGGAGCAACGCGGGATTTGGGAAACCCAAAGGCCGTGAGCCTCGCTCACTCAATGGCCGCGTCCGAGTGACACCGGCCTGTAGTCGTCTTCGTTCGCGAAAGTGGTGTGTTTCCATCAATTCATTCAACATGGTCTTCTTTCGGGACTTTCATGCGGCTAGGGAGGAGTACCGGAGCTCGAACCATGGGCGTAGGTGGATCTGTCGGGAAGCAATGTCGTGTAATGCGGAGGAGACCTCCGGACAGATCGGTGCGCGAGAATGATTCTTGTGGTCTCCGTCCTAGAGCCAGGCCGAGAGGGTTCGACATGCTGGGCAAGTGCTCTCGATGTCAGCCAAGAGCAAAAAGAACTCCAAGGACCAGCCGAACGGCTGGATCTTTCAACGTGTCTACTTCTGAGCCATATCCGGCTCAGGGCTCACGAGACAACACAAGGCCCTTTGTTGTGCTCGGCTTTATATATAGAAATGGGTTCCTCAATGAAAACCAATTAGCTTCCAGCGGTACGCAGATACCAGAGGACAGATAGGTAGGTAGATGCCAGGCGGTGGAGTCACTTCTCCGAGTACCCTCACGAACAGGAATGTTCTATGTTTTTCATTCCTTCTTTAAAGTTGCATAAGGACCGCGCTTCCATATCTCACTGGGAGAGTAATGATTCTTTGATTCTCGATTCAATCGGAATGATCGCTTCTTCAAGCTCTCGTGGGCTCTTCTTCTTTTTTCTTCCTTTTCTTGCTGCTGTCGTCGTCACCGTCAGGTAATCTAATGAATGTTACACAAAGCCATGTGATGTAGCGAGTACCGTGTAGGGAGTGACGAGTTCTTTTATTTTGTTTTTCGATTGTAGATTGTGCACCCGGTCGGTGGGCCGGTCGATGGGTTGGCAGTAGGCAGGCATGCAGACCGGCCACCGACAGGCCGGTCGTCTGCTTTGATTCGATGTATGCTCCTGTGAGAGGAAAAAGGCCACGGGACGGATAGAATCCCGAAAAGAAAAGCTACTGTCTTCAGGCGGCGTTCTTTCGAGGTGTGAAACTTTTGTTGCCGTTGTTTGATGAAGATGGATTCGGAAGAGGCGCCTTAGAAGCCGAAGACAACGCTCTTCTCCAGCGGAGCACCACTTTCGTATGGGCATGCATGCCCGAACGAATGGTCGGACCGACGACGGACGGAAGGACGAACCGACCGACCGACGAGCGGGCAAACACTCGTACGGACACGAGCACATCCAGGGGGTGGGATTGAAGGTTATTCGACGCGCTCTATCCGATCGTCTGCACTGACAACGTATTCCCCTTGCCGCTTCATCGAATGATGAAGATTTTCGGTCCGTGAATACTTTGTTTCCAAAAAAGACAAGGCTCGCTCCATCGAATGCCGATCCGACGCTAGTCCAGGCGTTGTTCACTTGCTGATTCATGTCTGAGTGAGGAGATTCAAGGTTCAGTCGGGCTCGATGTTGCTCGGTCGAACAATAAAAACAAAGAGAGCGGATCAATGTCTGATGAACGGCTTTTGACACCCGAGACCGCAACCAGAAGTCACTGACTCGGCTGACCGACGCCGTCTGTTGCCTTAGTTCAATACTTTCCGCGATCGCGCTCTTCGCGTACTCTCCGAGCGACCAGTTTCTTCGAGCGTAATCCTTGAGGTCGAACAGATTGAGCTCAGCTCGGACCAGGAGGCGAGAAGTCGTCCGTCGGTGGGTCGAACGGAACGTCGTTCGCTCTGAAGGCGATGTCACTCGTTCGGCTTACAAATTATTCCTTATCTCTACGCTTTCGGCCGGACGACTGGCGGACGAACGTCGCCTCGGAAGGATAGCGGCGTTCCGATCGCCACCGCCGCGCCGGCCCCATCTCCGTCGATCACTTCAAAACCGAAAAAACTAAGCAACGATAAGCTTGCAGAATCTACACGAGTGAAGACGCTCGCTGGGAGACTGATTGGCTAGCCGGATCGACGCTCGTCACAAGCAGAAGCTATGCGCTTTCACTCAAGTTCAGGGCAATCCAGAGCCACGTAGGAACTACTCCTCTCAACCGCTAAGCTGTTACGAGAACAATTCAACGTAAGCGGCGCCTACCTGAAATGCGTTTTGAGATTCTCGAGCCGAGAGTAGGCTTTGGTGCATCCTTCAAAAGTGCACTTGTTCGGTTTTTCGCTCGTATGCCGTCTCATGTGAACCACCAGCATGTACGAGGCCTTGAAGGGCTTCTCTTCGCGTTGGCAGTCCTGCCATCGACACACGTAGGTTTTCTTGTTCGATTGGATGTGATCCTTGTTGATGTGGTGGACCTGAAACAGAATTTCACACCTGTCAGCTGCCATTCGATTCGATTTCCGCTCGGATATCAGGAAATCCCATGATCGAGTTCACTGTCTCGCTGCCCCAAACCGGCCCCCTCCCCCCTCCCCCTAATCCCGTCCTCCCCCCCCTCCCCCTACTCCCGTCCTCCCCCGCTGCCCTCGCACTCGAAGGGATATGCGCGCTCATGGCTGCGTTGAGCTCCGAGTCCGAGGTTTCGAAACTAAAAACGCCCGTGTTCACATCAAATGGAGTACATACTACTCCGCTATCAGGTGGATCTGACTCCGATTCGGCGGTCTGTCTCGTTAACTGCGACGACTGGCGGAGAATAAGAAAGGAAGATGGGATGCAAGATATGAATCGGTTGGGCGTTCGATCAAAGTCTCCTAAGCAGACAGATACGAGAGAAGCGAGATCGCGGCGAGCAACGGGAGAAACACACAACGAGCAGAGACAGCCGTGGCGGCGGGCGCGGCGTTGTTTCGGACAAGCGGACAGACAATCGGGTGGACGAACACACAACTCGAGCGGTTGATTCACAATGCAAGATACATTCATATTGAGGAGTCACCGCTATCCGGAGAGCTGGTAATGCCGCTTTATGACTCGCCACAATAAAAGCACCGAAGCAATGAATCTCTGTCGTATTCAGTATTTCAGTAACAATCGGGACTCAACAATTCACCTCCAGTTCGCGGTCGGATACGCCGTCGGGCACGTCCTATTCAATTGAAACGAACTCCGCATATGTACAACTCAATTCTCTCAACTTTCGACGCATCTGTGCGCGGAACCACTGGGCTAGAAATTTCCCTCTCGAAAGCGGGGGTAATTTCAGAATTCGACCATCAATCAACGATTGCTCAGGAGCGCGGGCCGTGAACCGGAATGAGTCGGCTCGAGACCCGCGGTTGCTGTCCGCTACTCACCAGTTCGGCTTGTGTGTTGAATTCGAGTGTACAATCGGCCCAGTGACAATTTGTTTCTATGAAGTCTTCTTCTCCGGTTACTTCTTTCTCTTCCTTTATTTCTTTCTTGATCTCCAAGTTCGTACTTGACACCACGTCCTGCAAACAGAACAAATAACCAATTAGAGTTGGGCTCCGCAGGGTGGGGATGGAACAAACGAAAAGCTCGCGCGTCTCGGGACTGAGCACACACAGCTGCGAGAGACATTTGGAACCGGTTAGTTGGTGGCCGGGTTGAATGTTTGTTTCTTCATGATCAGGGGACCCGTTGGTTTCGCGCCGTCCGATCGAAGCGATTTTGTCAGACTGGATCAAAATTCCCCATGTTTCAGAATAAGAAATCTGAATGGCAAATGAACACAACCGCATTCCCGTCCCCTCTCGCGCACCGGAGTCACTGGTGGTGCCGATTAGTCCCGGATTCTCGGATTTAGGGGGAGCCTCATCCGGCTCCTTTTCGCCCTCTGTTGAACTTCCCTGACAGCCTGCGATACTCAGATATCGTGATCTGTCTTTTCTTTACCCAGTCGGAGAGAGTCTTCCATGCTCGACGATGTCTTCCATGGAGATTGTTATTCCGCGGGAAAGGGGCAATTCGCATTCTCTAAGCGCGAACTCCTTCCCGAATGCGGAAATCTCCCCGTCACCACGAAGTTTTCGGCGAAAGGTACATTGGCTTCGTATGCACAGCAAGTAGATCTGGTCGGTGTGAATAGAATGAGCAAAGACTGTGAAGCAACCCAGGTGTCGCACCAGGAGGCATATTCTTAGCGGCAGCCTTCGGCGTCAAGATCGACTTTCGGTGTAAAGAGGGCTCCTCGTCGATATCTGTATTTTCGTGGAGTTGATTGTCGATGTTGTTGTCATCAACACCTTTCCGCGAAATATGTTGGCGATGTCTCATTGGATCGCTTCGCTGTGGGGAATCGCTACGGATGCGGCCAGGGATTTCTCGAAAGCGCTCGTTTTAACTCATCTCCCTGTTCTCGAGCCGCATTTGCGTTACTATGTTTATTCGGCAGCCCTGGCTTGGGGAGACAGGCACGAAGACGTATGAAGTCATCAATTCGGCTTACGAGTGTGTTTTCAACCGAAGATGAGCGAATTCCGATTGGAATCAAGCGACGCGCCACGAGACTCCAACTCCTCGCTAATACTATTCAGGGAAGCCGATCAGAAATCCGTGGTTTCGACCGCAGCCCGGCATCATCGGAGAACTACCGATGCCCATGAGACGATTTCCTGCCAACGATCGCTGCACCTGCGAGCAACTGGTTCTCGTTGAGAATTCAGAGCACGCCCGACACTCATTGGCACCGCTGCGGTAACTTGGTTAAGTTCTTTTGTTTGTCAAACATGAGAAATCTGTTGATCAGACGACCACCCAACTCGTCTTCATTCACTTGATCAACGAACTTCCGCTTGAGCGTAATATTGCTGCTGAAGACCTACTCGATCGTGCTCATCGACAGACCTAGCGCGGCGCCGTCTCCGGTTCTCACATTCGAATAGAAACATATGTTCGGTCTGTCTGTGTGTGTGCGTGTGTGTGTGTCAGAATGCGAGTAGATCCGAGAAACACGGAAGGAAGAAGTGTGGAAAATTTGTTGTTCTTCCCGTGAATGTTCTCCGGATTCTAGCGACCCTAGTCGCGCTGGGGTAACGTCAGCTCCACCGATCCCGCTTTGTTTCAAGGCCGACCTCGGCCATAATCCGTAGCTGCACGCTTTAACACGCGTGTCTCGACGATGAGATTTCCCTGCCTGCCGACCGGAAACTAGACTTCTAAGAGAAACACAAGATCGAGTGTTTGATATGCGCTCCCAAAGACGTCCATGAGTTCCGGGACTCCTTTTCTGGGCGGGAAAGAAGAGGCTCTGCTTCTTCTCGTTAGCTGAAGTGACCCGATCTCATGACTCAATCAGCCCGACAGGCCGCCGATCACATGGAATCAACCAAATCGGAATGCTCTTCAGATTACCTCAGGGCCTCAGGTATAAGATTCGGAGCGGAACTTTTCGAGATGAAGGCCGATCCTGCTCGAGAAATCCGCTCGGTCCTCGCGTTCGAAGCGGGAAACTCGTCTTGCTAACCGAGTTCTTAGCAGTGGTCGTCGGTTCGATTCGACCAGGCATACAGACACCTCTTGACAACCAAAGCAAACTTCGAAAAACCGAAAAAGAGGACCGAGATGCAGAGCCCGCATACGACAGAGGTTGGCAACCTCGTAAAGCCACTGGGTGCCATCGAGACGACGACCGAGCAAGGTTCACTGTTCTTTCATGAGGTTCCGCCGTGGCAAAAGTGAAGAAGCTTAGGACAGCAGAAGCAGAAATCCATAAAACGGAGAAGCTGCCGCGGCTTCTGCTTGGACCTTTACGACCAAAACAAAATAAAGAGGACGAGCTGCTGTTGCGGCTGCGGCGGCGGCTACTTTTACTCTGGCTTCTCTCACTTACCGAGGATGGATCGGGAAAATGAAGAAAAGCGCAGAACCGGCAGACGTTGCCGACGCCCCTACGTATGGTGTTCGCATATGCGCGTACTCGAGACCCTCGAAAACTTAAGCTCCACTTTTGGAACACCCATTTCCTTAAGGGCGGCTGACTGATCTGCACGCCGCGAAACTATACGAAAACGAATGATGGTCGCCGGCAAGACCTGTCGTAACCTCTCGTTTTATGGACCGGGAGATGAACCCCACATTTTTGAAACATTAAACACTTGGCTCCACCAACGGCAAAGGTCTCCGTCGGTCGACATCCTGATGCGGAAGTCTGGGATAACTTCTTCTAATTTTCTTTCTCCTTTATTCGGAATCTTCAGCGGGGTTGAGTCATCAGGGACTCCGAATGCTATCCTCTTCTGGGAATGCACCGTGCTCGCAACGATATGCGTTCCAGGAATTTACACCAGATCAAGAGACTAACTCGGATTCTTCTGACTTATTCTGTCATCGGTTCTGAACGGTTTGTTGTTCGTTCGTTCTCTTGCTCCTAGTATGTCATCGGGCAGATGGATTAAGAAGGCGCTGATTTCTTGAGCGTGGCTTGTGGTGTGTTGGGGTAAACGACTCGCTCGAAACCGAGAAATCCGAGCCACAACACCATCATCATCATCGCCACCACCACCACGAGAAAGTGACTCCCGGTTCCATTCCTCAAGATATTCGAGCCAGAGAAAGCCAGCTCCCCTCCCGGCTTCTCAACGCTTCAAGCAGAAAGATCCTTGATGAAAATCTCTAGGTGTCAAAGTGTATTCACAAGAATTCCGCATCGACTTCTTCGCTCTCTCTGCCACATTGGGAACCCTTCTCTGTTCGTTCGAACTGAACCGGGAACAGCATCAGCAGCGTCGTTCGCGATGCTGGGGAAATGCGAGAAGCAAAGATCAAAGTTGAACATTGAGACATCAACTACATCGGCGCAGAGATGGAAACGGACGCCGATCGACGGAAAACCGCGATCGCCGCGCGCGACTGATTCCGTGGAAAGTCGACCACATTCCGCTTCTCCGGAGCGAGTACGATCCTCTGCCGATATTTTCCCGTTTCTGGACTAATGAGGTCTACATCGACACCCCAGAATGAGGACACAATGCCATTGAGCGGAGTGAGTCGCCTGTGAATTCCTTTGCGCTAGGTTCTACCGCGCGTTGCCCCTCAGCCTTTCATGGCTGTCTCCAGCTCCCCCGAATTCTCACAGCTATCGGTAAAGAAGGGCGCTGTCCTCCGTCGGAGAGTATTCCGAAGAAGCGTCTCCGATCTCCGGATGGCAGTCAGTCAGCTCAGGTCACTGAAGCTCGACGAACAATGCTCTCCGAGTTTTATACCTCTCAGTAGCGGTTCTGTCGCTGCGGCGGCGAGCTCGCTCGCGCGATTCTCCGCGAAACGTACGACGAGACTCGCAGAGGGGTGTAAAGCCATTGAGCTGCTCATTAGAGCCAAGTCGAGAGTACCTACTTGCGACGAGGAAAGGAGAACCAAACAGAAATTGAGGTCGTTCTCGGTAACGACAATAGCTTAGCGGGAGACCGTCGAACAGTATCACTCCCGAATATACACGTCTTCTCTTTGGACAGCCGAGCTGTTCAATTCCTGCATGGGGTAGGGTACCCATGGCCGCCGCCACTGTCAGAGAAGTGAGCCCGCGGCAGGAACGCCCAAAGTAGACTTTTCGGTGAAGGTTTGTTCTCCCTGTCCAGATCGACCGAACAGAACCATCACACCTAACAGCCGAAGCGAGCCAGATACTCGCATCAAGCATTCTTGAAGCGGGTACAGAGTTACATCCGCCTGATGACGTTCTCGGAAGTGCCACCAGAGGGCGTAGAGTTTTTTCTCTCGCGAACCCCCGCTTCTTGTGGTTCAAGGCACACAATCAATCTGACCATTCCTGTCGCTCTCTTTCTCTTCGCACATCCAGTCACAAAAAGCGAATGAAAGGATCCACATGCCTGTGTATCATAATTTACAAGTAGACCAGCCGTGCTGACTTGAGCATGGGGAGCCCGTGGCCGACTTTACGGTATAGAGCTCCTCTCTGTCATCTAAGAGATTTTCCGGCAGTTTTTGAGGTCAGAAGCTCCTCGATACCTCGCCTCGAGCTCGTATGATGCATATCCTAGGCGGCCGAGGTGTGTCGAGAATCGAGAAATCCGACAAGAGGTCCGTCTGGAAGTTGTAGTTTTGAAAGCACGCGACCGGACTCGACGCAGAGAATATCCGATTGAGAGCCGAATAGGCAAGGCGGAGCGTGAAGGCATCATCGGCTGCTCCTTTGTCGGCTGCCATAAACGACATAACGGCTCACCCGCTCAGGACGGTAATTGCGAAATTTATGTCCTGCGGACAGCGACGTCATCGCCACAGCGCCGCCTTTGGCCAGCTGGCGATTCAGCTCGCGACCAGAAAACCCTTTCTCTTTCTGTTTTTTATGTCGGAAACCGGCGACATAAGCTGCCGACCACCGAGGAAAGGGAGAGTGGCCATTACGGCTATTGTGTCATAAGTGCAAGGACTCTCCTTCTATTCGCTACTCGCCGCTCTGGAATCGGCGAAAGTGAAGCTCATAAGAGCGGGAAATAGGAGCTCGAACGGGTTCGCCTCCTCGGCCGGAGTCCTCGGAAGAACTTCGTAGGTACTCCCAAGGAGCAGATTTTCACAGTTTTCCGAGGCCCTCGAGGTGACACCGTTCTCAAAAAACGTGCCCCCGAATTCATATATGCACATGTGCATCCGTATATAGACGTAGGAGCCATTCGTGATTGGCTCAAGTAGACCGGTTCGAGTAACTTGGGAAAGGGGGTCCACACGCCATTTACGGGGAAGTACGAAGACTAACGACTACGACGACGTCGACAACATCTACAACAGCATCGGCTCCAAAATGAAGAAAATGGCTTCATCTGGGCTCACTCACACAAGTTGTTCACGGAAAGCCTCACGTCTCAATCGATCTATAACACCGATCTATGGACATGCCCGCGCCTCACTCAGCTAGCTCGCTCGCTCGCGAACGAAAGCCACTGCTGGGGCACAGGCTGGGTTTAGGCGAAGTTCTCTATTCTCCGGCAGCATCAACTCGAAAGACATGCTTCTTCGAGCGAATGCCTCAATTTGAATTCTAGTTCAGAGGGTCGGATTCGGAGCTCCCAATAATACGTGGCTTCGATGTTGAGGCTCACTCAGAGTGTTCAAAGGCTCCAAGGCCCGGCACGGAGCCTGAGACGGAGCTCTGCTCGCTCAGGCGCATGGAAGCAATGTTCATTTGTTCATTGTGTTCTCCTGCCCGAACTACATTCATTCGGTCGGTCCGTCAGCCGATCGGTCGGTCGGTCACACTGGGTGAGTGAGCACCCCAGACGATTTTCAACTTGGCTCCCGAAGCAAACTTGAATAACAATGCCCGCTGCTAGTAGCGCAGGTCCATAGGACCCGAAGCAACGAGGCAGTCCGCACGATTCAAGATCGCAAATCACTCACTTCGAACTGATTACGACATCAAATGCATCTGAGAAAACAAAATGTGTCTGTGCCCATCCTTCTGTTTTCAAATGAAAAAAGAAGCATATGTTTCAGACACCCGCATGATTCTCGCGTTGTCTTGCTCATGTTGATCTTGGACCGTTGTGTCTCGTTGAATCGCCCGTATCTTCTCGAGTATGAAGACATTCACAATAATACATAATGATGATGTCTCATTGCTGTTCGAAGAGAATCTTGGCGTCGGGCTGAAGCGCGAGCCGTAAGTTGACGCGCGCGATCCGATTCCGAGTCAACGCATTTCTGCCGAGAGCGGTTTTGAAATTCGATCCGCCATGGAATTCGAGTCGGAGACTTTTGATGAATTCCTCTCTGCGCAGATCGAGGGAAATGAAACCTGGTGTTCAGGGTAGAGGAATGATTTTTTTTCAAAACCAATCCCGCATCGGAGTGCGATCGAAGAGCTGAAGTTCATTGGGGCGGCTAAGAAGATTTCTTCTTTCCGAAACGGAGAAGATATCGAGACACTCTACGGATGATGCTGAAACCGAAGCAGAAGAACGGTGCTCTCCGCGGACACGACCGGCAGCGACGGGCGTCCGAGACAGCTCCGTGGTCTTAGACACCGTCAGTAGAGGCGCCCCGGCAAGAGCAGCAGCAACGATCTTTTCGCGGAGCGAGCCGTGAGCTAGCCGATAGATAGACCGATCGAGCCAGCGAGCGAGCGAGCGACCGGTCGGCCGACCGACGGACCGACCGACCGGTGGCTTGTTCCGATGAGAGAAGACGACGCAGACGACGAAGAGCGAAGAGGAGACGCGGTCTTCTGTGATCAATAACTTCGTGAAGACCAAAAAGAAGAAGAAAGAGAAAAAGCCAGAGGAGGCAAAGTCGATTTTTGGATCGGTGGCGGCGGAGCCTTGAATGTCTTCATTATCGAGACATTGGCTCACAGAGATTCGGCGAGAAAGGAAGCGAGAGTCGGCTCGATGGATGGTACGCCGAGCGGGAAGGTAAAAAGAGGAGACGGTACAAGAACCTCACACTCTCTCGCTTATATCTATGATACAACGTGAAACATGAAGCGTAGTCGAACAGCCGGAATTATTCGAACGCCTGAAAGATTACAATTCCAGCGGGGGCTCCAGGTGGAACCTCGAAAAACCTCGCGGATATGAATTTGCACCATTCGACTTCAAACAGAGCCTGATAAGAAAGATGATCACAGAATGATACTCACCGTTCCGAGATCGGTTGTGCCGGGGACTGGTGCCAGCGGAGTGACTGGATGGTGTGGATAATGCCTTTGGAGTAACTGTTGATGCAGCGGACTCAGCGTACCGGCCGACAAATGACCGTACGATCCACTTCGGGAACCGCTCATGAAATTCACCAATTGGTTCGGCGAGAAGTGTATCATGGAATTGACGTCGAACGCATCCGAGTATGGCGAGGATGATAAAGCTCTTTTCCGACCGCGTCCCGCCCTTGAGACAGCTGAAAAAGAACCTCATCAATCAGTGATCGAATAAATTACTAAATTGTTAAATTTGCTCCTTCCCGAAGGACATGCTGGAAGGTATATGCTCCGGTCGCGAGAGGGTGTTCGCTGTCAGTTGTTAATTAGGCCTTTCGGAAATTCTGACGTCATTTTTCAAAATCACCGACCACTCTCCGGTGGTCGTTCTGTGATGACTTAACTTGCCATCGTGATCACAAAGCGGCTGGCTAGAGCGTTGCGCGCCCCGAAAATTGATGCTCTCGAGAACAGCCTTCAGATTCCGTCGTTCCGGCTTCTGGTCGGATGGACGACGTGTGAGAACGACGACAAAAGGAGGGCAAAGCGATTTTCTCCGCTCCGGGACTTTCGCGCTTCTTATGGCGGGGTTGACAACGAGCAAAACAACGCCAAGCGAATCAATCAGGGTCCGGCGCTTCGATCGGCGTAAAATAGCCAAAGATCGTTCGAATTTATCCGGAGTCATCAATTCATCTACGTCAGCGACGCCAATTCATTTTGCCAACTTATTCCCATTGAGAGATCCTTGAGCGTCGCCCATCAGAAATTAACTGATGAAAGGGTGATCGGCATTAGCGGGGATATACCCGGAGCGCTCGAAAAACATTCCGTTTAGAGAATTCGAGGAGGGACGGAATTCATATCTGACAAGTAGCTTGACTATGAGGAGTCGTTACCGCAAACGTGTTTTTCCACGCCGGGGGGAAATTGATAATTGCCGTCACGTGATCTCCGGCGACAAGCTTCAGCCTCCACGGATTATGTTCTCTACTTTCGCGTTGTTGTCACTTCTGCTGCGTGTCCGCAATCGGTGGCACACATCCAACAAGTCTCGACATGACGGGTCGTTGATGATGAACTACGCAATGAGGCTCTCGACAAATAGATCTCTCTCTGCCGTGAAATTCCGTAGGAGTGTCGAGTAGCCAACCTCACGCGATAAGCCAATGCGAGCCAAAGCGGCCTGGCTCGCCGAACGAGTGATCGCGGTGAAGTCGAGCTGCCGGAGCGCTCCACAATATACTTCCTACCTCTCGCTCGTCGTCAGTGTTTCGCCCGCTCGGGTTGACAAGACTGCGAGTGGGAAGTAGGTAATTCAGTTCCACGTGAACCACTGCGACGAACCTTCCAAGGCGGGGGGATGACCACTGTTCGTAACATCGGGCATAGCGTCAACTGTCGAGTCAACCGTCTGAGAGCAGTTGGTCGTGACGGAAACCCGTTAGGCGCTCGTGGGCGTTAACACTTAGAATCATCGTCAGGGATTTATCTGTGAGCGATTCGCATCTCTTTTTTCGAGTTTCTCGAAGAGAAGTTGTCCGGCTAAGAAACACGAAGCGAGCACTCCCGTTCCGCAGCTCTCTGTCCCGATGTTTAGGGTCATGAGCTAAGCTCGTATGCATATTAGAGAATATAAAGCCTCATCATACGGCCGGCGGGTCGGTTCGTTCTCGCATCTCATATCTTAATCCTAGATCGGTTCTCGGAGGGCGCAAGCTTCCGCGTTCCCCTTTGTGCATCCGAGTCCCACAAAGCAATCGAGCTCTTCAACTGAGCAGAATGGGGGTTTTCCGTAGCGAGTAGCTCGAAAGTGGAGAATCGCTCTCCATAGAGCAGATCAGCGATGAAAGAGAGCCATCGTCTCTCATCAAACCCATCCGTCACACAGGTGATGCTCGAGATGTTTAACGAAAACGCCGAAAGAGGAATTCGGATCTCTAACAATGACCGATGTGGATTTCCTCTTACGGAGACTGGCCGAGCAACAAAGCTTGATCCTTCAACTTTCTCCCAGCTCTTTCGTTATGGGCTCGAAACTCTCGACTTTCCTCCTCTCCCAAATCTGAGCGGCACGTGCTTTTTCATAAACTGAGGATTGTATCTTCTTCTAACCAAGATTCAAAGATGCTCCTTCGCTAACTCAAACCAATGGTGAGCTCTGCGTAATCCCACCTCGTAATGACAGCCAGCCTGCAAGCACCGCATTGAATTTATCGAGCCAAATCGCATCCATCATTTTCCCGTTGACAGCGGTAGATAAACAGAACTCAGAGAGTTAGGGTAAGGGTTAGAAGCAGTCCATTTTCGGCGCTTCTGCGTGACGAATACATTAGCGTGTCGATCAAGCGCAGGGCCGTGAAAATGTACATAGAGCATCAGCTGTCTGGAATCCTCTTCCAAATGATAGCCCCCGTTAGTGCCGTTTGCTTAAGCTGAAAAGCGTTGAATGCAGTCCGAAGGCCCAGGCAATCCAGAGCACGCGCCTTGAACCAGCGAAACTGCGGTTTGTTCTCCGCGTCCGACTGGCTCATACGCAGGCGTACTGACGCACCGTCGGCCCGACTGACGGTGACTCGTCGGCTCGCTCCGATGGATAGACTCTTGGATACACAGAGACGCATCTTTATCTGATAATAATGGCTGGGGAGTGGCGGTGTCTCAGACGTCGAATGCCGCGCTCGCTCCCATTAACGCGGAGAGAAACTTCTTCCATTGTCACAGCAATCGTAACGGAACTGCAAATTAAGTTGGCCGAATCTCGGCGCAAACGGCACGAGTGGCATCGAAACTGAAGAAAATCAAGCTGCACAACAGGAGGAGACCTTCAACAAACAAAATCACAGCTACAAACTGCCATCTGCTCAAGGTGCGTCTCAGCTGCTCCCTTAACCGAGGGACGGGCAAATGACAAAGTCACCGAAATCTACGTTTGCGTTATCTTGCTTTCGGTTATTAGCATCCCGACGTTTGTTTGTTTTAACGCTTGTTTCTGTTGCCGAGGATTTCTCTCGGGGCTCCTGTTTACTCCAATTTTAGTCCGACTCTCATGCTAGTTCGTCGACTCTGTTTCGAACTTTAATTCGTATCTTGATATTGGTGAAAGGAGCGACTCGGCGAAGGGCCCAACACGCGTGTCGCCGGATAGAGAAGAAGATTCAGGAAAAGAACCGAGGGAAATCCTCTTTTCGAGCCAAGTCATGCAAAAGACTAATTACACCGCAGATGATTCTCGGTTACCGCCCGTAAACGACACGAACGACGGGTCGAAAGGGTCGAATATCTGATCAGCTGATGGAGCTGTAGAAAAAGTGAAAAAGGATTTCTCTCATGGAGCCAATGTCTCGAAGCGAGCCGCGTCAACCAAATCGTCACTCTCACGCTACGAATCCATCTGCTTAGAGCCGACCTCGATCCGCGGCTTCAAACGTCGAATCGAATCTGTATTGGAATCCATTCCAAAGTTCCGTTCTACAGGATAAGCGCCAAATAATTTGCCAAGAAGAAGCTTTTATGCCCATTCATCCCCCGAATTTATCCCCATTATTCTACACTGAGTCTACGGAGGTCGGGGAGAGATTGGGAGACGATTCGATGATGGAGCGAGCGTTGTGAGATTCGGATCGAGAGCGTCGATCGCGAAACTTTAGGCTCAAGCAGCTGGCCGTATAGATTGAAGTGTCTTTCCACAGATTTGTTTGGCGAAGTCACCTAAATCAATCTTTTGCCGTCCAGCCGTGTACCGTCAATCTTTCGCTGTAGTTATTTAAATGATATTATATTCCCGCCGACAGAACGACCAAGCAACAGGAAGTCAGGGGCCAACTGCTCAGAGCCTAACCGCCAATTTGCAATTACACACATGAGAGCGGCGAAACCCCCCGGACAATACAGATCATCATCCACGTCATCATCGAGAGTGACTACATTACGGCCGCCGCTCACTCGGAGCCGTTACTCCCGTTCTGTGCGTCCGTATGTTGTTATCATTAGCCGCTGTACTAGCGACGTTCTTCTCCAGACGGGCGCTCGGTGCACAAGGCTGTGCGTGAGTTTGTAACGAGCCTGCCCGATTCTGGGGATTTGTTCAGACAGCGTAAAACGAGATAAAAGCTAAAGGATTCGGACAAAAAAAACACGTCACTATCAACCACGGACCCCGATCCGGTGATGAACACGTGAATCCGTAGACAACAATCAGCTTATTATTCGACACCTTCCTGAGTAAGACCCCTTCCTTTCTGTTTCCGATAAGAAAACGAACAGGACAGACAAAAACCCGATTCCGGAATGTTTTTTTTCCTCTTGACGAAAACAAACAAAGACTCACACAACATCTTCATATTTTAACCGGATGAAAAAAAGCGGATTCCTTGCGTCACGAACGAAAAATGAAAGCCAGAGCACAATGATAGACCAAAAAAATCCAGAGAGACATCTTCAGCGATCAACAAGCTCAATAAGGCGGGGTTCTCGGCTGAAGAGTATCATGCGCGGAGCACGTCTTCATTATTCGACAGATATACCACGGTCCGATTCTTCCGGGATTAGGTAGTTCATGTGGCCAACGTCTGCGATGATGACTCTGCTCACCGGATTTCCGAAGAACCTAGAATTAGGGTCACACGGGAATAAGGTGGGACGAGGCATTGCTCCCCCCGAATCCCCTCCTTCTTCTTCCGAGAGTTCTTCATCTTCATATCCGAGAGATTCACTCTTCCAATTAAAAAAATGAGAGTCAAGTGTTCGAGGAACCGTTGACGCTCTCGGGGAGCAGAGATACAATCTGGTTATGACGGGTAACGCTTGAAAAGATCGCGTTGTAACAAGGTAAACGTTTTGATAAGCCGTCCAGATGGTTCCAGATTGCTTTTTTTCTCCTTTAGAGTGACTTGACGCCAAGCTTAGTAAACAAACTAGGCAAGGAGTCGAACTAGTCTAACCCGGCAACTCTGGTTAGGATAAACTCAGAGACGTGCGAATGGAAATCACCAACACTACATAGGAGCAGCAACGCTACGTATTCCGGTGAGTCACCCTGAATGAAGTTTCCCTACGATCCGATAACTACGCGCTCGCCACGCAATTAGGCTGGAGGGAGCAGCATGGAAGAATTGTCGTATTCATTGATCGCAGAATTCGAAAGGAACCATAGACAGCGGGGAATCAGTGGATTGCGGTCATTCCTTTCGCAGCGATATCGATCTGAACGTCTCGAATCTCTAGAGACTGAAATCTCCAATCAACCTTCCGTACACTTGCGCAAGGTCGAAGAGGAGCGACGCTTTTGCGGAGCGAAGAACTTTCTGAAACGAGCCACTGGATAGAATGCCACAGGGCATCGATCGACGCCATCAAGCAAAATCGTAAATTTCGGCCAGCGCTCCCGATGACGACAGTTGATCTGATGATTTTCTTCTGCCTCATTTCTTTTTCTTAGATCGCTTTTTATCCTCTTTATACCGGGGAGATGCAGGGGATCGAGATATTCTTCTGGATCCGACTGAACTTTAAACTGACAACCCCAACATTCCACAGTCTTTCTGATCGATCGCTCCTTCACGAACGATCGTCAGGTCCAATTGGAATACCCCGAGGGCCGAGGAATACCTAGAAGAGCTCTAGAGACTCACGATCATTGACCGATTGTTGGAGACTTGCTCGCTGCTGTGCGAGGGCAGCTTGCATGTGTTGGAGGTAGTCCATATGCTGAGCGACATCTGAAAGGGGCAAGAAATCCGTTTTTAATCTTCCTTCTTTCCCGACCGGATAAAGTCTAGCTGGTGCGAAGAAGCCTAAGGGATCAGCTCGGGGAGGTGTTCCTTTCGGGGGAGCCCAGCCTGAATTCCTCGCACATTCGATCCTGTAGCCTGGAAGAGCTGTGTCTTGATCGAAATTCAACCCGACCGGGACATGGAAAACTCTACTAGACCTCTCGCTAAATTCGCGCGGGAGCCCATTCGCCTCCAATACCCTCCATCTATTCGCTCCGCCTCCAAAGCCTTCGGAGGAAGTTTCAAAATTAAGCTTGTCCCCATCGTCGCCTTCAGGTTGAAGCCTAGACAAGGAGCCCGTAAGTGGCGCCAGTGCGAACCGCTGCCGTCCGCACCGCTTGAAGCATCGTTTTCTGTTGTTGCGGCAGATTCTCGAGCTTCTCCTGACGGGTAAATAAATTGGAGTACTTAATTCTGACCACTACCCCGTCATTTGCGACTAGTTTGGTTGTATTCAGTGGAACATCCCACGGCTCGTTTCAAGAGACATCTGGCTGCGCTTTTCTCCGAGCTTCTTCTCCGCCCTGCGTGAAAAAGGAACGGAAGCCTCACCCGAGAAAACTGCATCATTCGCTGGGCCACGTTCTTATTCCAGTCAAACGGTCTCATGGAACGGAATCTCGAATTTTGAGCCGCAGGACTCGAAAGAAGTACCCCACAAAGAGCGGATCTTTTGGTAGGAGTTGTTTTCACTCTCATTCTTTCCTTCATCCCATCAGCCTTCATTCATATAGCAGAGCTCCGGCAGAGGCTTTTTGAGTGAGTTACGCTTGATGGCTGCAGTGCAGACGCGTCGTGCGAGCGCTCCGACAGATTGGCGCGCAGCAAACGCCGGCTACTTGATTGAGTGCTCCCGAACGGAGATCTTATTTTAATGCCGGCATAATCCTGACGGAGAGTGCCAACAAGCAATCTAAATGCGGCGGGAAAATTCAAGAGAGCACACTTTAATTGAAAAACAACATATACGTATGTCTTGCTCTATCCGCGGAAGCTGAGCCTCGTTCACCCTCATTCTCCCAGATGTGGCGTTCAAGTTCGCTTGCATAGCCACAAATCACAAAGCATGACTGGTCTAATAAAGTTCATCAAAGCATGTTGAATTCGTTGGAATCTGCCCCCTCGGACCAGACTATGTACAGCTCCTCCTGCACTTCAGCTTTCGACGGCTCCGGCGCCATATAATACTCATGAGGTCCAGACAAGTTCGGGGGTAGCTCTCCCGAACATCATGTTCTCGGCAGCACTACCTCGCTCCGAGAGCCACGTCGTCTCGTAGAATACTTTTCAGCCGCGGGACATCGCTGCTGACGGATATTCTCCCGATCCAGATAGTATACGAATCATGACTTAAATCGGAGTTGTACTCACTGACTGGACTGAGAACCCTTGCGAGAGGGGATCCGCCGGTGAAAGGGTTGTACAGCTGATCGAGATACGGTGAGAATCTATACGGAGATCTTGCACCCATCCCGACCGCCTGCTGGAATGCTAGCTCGGGTGACGCGGGCAACCTGTAAAAAGGGCAGGAATGGTCGATGTTGAGTTCGTTCGAAATCGATGCGAATTTATGACTCGGAATCGTTTATCTATGTTAAACCGATCGCTCGGCAGCCTTCGGCAGTTTTTTTTCCGCTACTGAGATACTTCGCGCCGTTCGCTGACCGGTACATAATCTGTCATATGCAGGATCGACCGAGAATAAATGACTACTCAATTCATATTAGAGAGGCGTCAGGATTTTTCGATTAGAGAGATTCGGAGCGAACAAGCGTTGACGATGGAAACAACAATAAGAGAATGATTCGTTGCGTGAAACGCGGTCCCGACTCGGTGTCTACCAGGCTAGAGAAACAAAAGGAAAATAGAGAATGAAAAAAAAACCATAAAGAACGGATTCCGCAGGTGGAAAAGCTCTCTTGTTGTTCTTGGCCTCCCCGCATAGCAGGCGAGAAGAGGGAGACGCTTCCAAGTGTCGCAGCTTTCGCTTCCGATTCGGTCGACTCTCGGCGGGAAAATGGACGACAATCATCGTCAGGACAACGTTCCTCGCTCCGACCTTTCATCAAGATGGCAGGATTTCTACATTTCCAGGGTAGAACGGAGCGCACTTCTACCTATCAGCGTGGACGAAGGGGCTTGAAGGAAGGTATCATCGGAACACTCCCGGTCTCGTAACACAAGAGCTCGAGCATTCCGACAAAGACCGTAATTTTATTTCCCCAGAGCATTATCGAACAATCGACGAACAAGAGGAAAGTCTTGAACAATGAGACGAAATTCAGGCTCTGAGATTCCCAAGCGAAACCTCGGGATGTTTCGCGCTCAGATGGAGAATTTATTGAAAACAAAGCGAGAGCGCTCTCGACAGAAGCCGAGTTCAAAGGCGGGAACGACTGGAACTAAGTTCGGAAGAAACGGATTAATGCCACCATCCGTTGATGGTTCTTCTCGGTCTGTCGGAATTGTCGAGTAGTAAAAGCGATGGCGGTAGTGGGGAGTAGTTTTCGTGGTCGTGGTCGTTCTCGCGAGTAGTTTTCCACTCGAGCATGAATCCCAGAGTCATGGAATGCGAGGCCGGCGGAGCAGCGACTCTCACACAAGTGATCTCCCCATCGAGGCCGAATTTTCTTGAGCGAGGAGAAATTAGATTTGTTCCGATCGGAGCGCTCTTGTTGTTCTTATTTTTTCGTTGACGCTGTCGAGATCTAGCTCGACAAGAAGGAGCACTCGCAACAAAGAGCCAGACAACAAATGATAAATGATGTCCTTTCGTCAGGTGCTCTGCCTTCCTCGGTGCGTCCGAAAGCTCGGAAGAAGACGAAAGCAGATGGAAAGGAAGGTGCTGGAACGACCGCTGAAGAGAGACTTCCACAAGAAGAGGACGGCTAGTCTCTAAATGCGGCCAGTTTACTCGCCTGCTAGGCAGCCAGCCTGCCTGACTGACTGCCTGCACATGATGGAAACGACAGATGTGGCGGCGGGAGCCTCTGGCAGGAGACCAGCTGAACTCCGGCTCGCTCCATGTAGGTGGAGGTTTTTACAGAATCTCACTCTCTTCCTCCCGCTGGCTTCTTCTGATCGTGTCGATTTTTATATTGACCTCGTCAAACAACAGGTAGATCGTCTCTCTGCCGATTACCATGCCGCTCACTCGCGTCTCACTGTTTACACCCATTAGGCCGATAAGTGGATCTGCTTCCGGGCATACTGGATAACGACATTCAAGGACCAAGAGATCCGGGGATCGGTGCTGTATTCGGTGCGAGGCAGTCAGATTGCCAATTCGAATGGGGTATCATCGGTAGTAGTTCCGACCCGGAACTCTCTCTCGTGATTCCAGGAGCCGGCGAGGATACTCCCAGAGAATCATGAGAATCACGCGGGAAGATCGACGGTCCACAGAAAACTGGCTCGCGAAACCTCACCAAAAGCGCAGTGAGATGAGCGCTGGGCAGAGAAGCCCGCGCGGATCCTCCTCGAGACGCCGCCGTGGCTCTGCAGAGCCGACGATAGATGCGAGCGAGTGCCGGGACCGGTGTCAACAGCGGAAATTCGAGCGCGGAACCGAAGCCTGTCGTCTAGCCTCGAGTCGGGTCTTGAGCTTCGACGTATTACGTACGATCGTCCCAGTGAAACTCACCCTGTGAACGGATTGATCCGAGGTTCCCAGACATAGCGGCCCTCATGGGTTCTCTGGTCGACCGGTATGGCCGCATGAACCGCGGCGAAAGCTGAGGCCGTTCCGTGCAATGCCCCAACGCCAGGAACTGACGGCACCTCTGCCATGAGAATGCGTTGGGGTATCGTGTGGTTTCTGTCCAAAGAGTCAATTGTATCCTAGTGTCGAAGGCGTAACATTGTCCGGTCTTCACTTTCTCACTTGTCTTGCGTCTGGGAACAGTTCGCAGACAGCACTCACGAGCACCATCGGTCGTCACACAATCCACGCACAAATTCGTCCTATAGAGTCGAGAGAGATGGATCTCTGGGAATTAACTGTCACCGGTAGAAAATTTGCGCACACCGTTTCTTTCACGTATCGAGCCGCCTGCCGTCGTCCCAGATCAACGCACATCAGACTCTGACGGTGCCTGGCTGCCCGTGAGCGGAGGCCTTGTCGCTGGAGAGGATTTCACCATGGGCGGCGCATGGACGCCTCCGAAGGCACAGCAGCAAGAAAGAGCGCCACCACACGCTAGAGTTAGCTAGAAACAGAAGAAGACGAAGAAAAATAAAGACGCACCGGACGGTCCGTAGGCTCCGCCGAACGGGCGATAGAAGAATCGATGCACCTATGATAATGTCTTGATCAGCCGTGGAGCAGTTCGCCTACCAGCGAGCGCCAGGCTCGGCGAAGAACTTCGAAGAATTCTCATCTCGGGGAGTCTATCATCTAATCGTCGACTTCTACAACATACGAGCGTGTCATCACATGTCGCGATTCCTCGCGACCCGAAGTCGTCTTCCTTCGGGGCTCATTGACGGTGAGCGCTTCTCGCGCTCCTCAAAATCAGATGAGGTCCTTCGCGAGTTGTCGGGGACCGTTCCGTCGTTGTTCGGAGCATCAGAAATCAGAAACACCGATTCACGTCGCTGGCACGACGGAAATCTCGTTGAGCGAGTCTCAGGTTGTTGATGGAGACCTTCCCCCGACATCGACTGTGGAGATCTGACCCGGGGAAATAGTTCTCGGGATGTATCACATCATCCCAGCGAACGGCTAGGATCGGAATCAATGGAGTAGCAGACTTCTCACGAAACTCTTCTCAGGAAGATATCAGAAACGCTCTGCAGAACATCGCAAGCCGCATCGCTCCGAACGGGTCCGTATTCAGATTTATGCAAATAGCCATCATCGTCGTCTGAAGAGTCTGGGATCGAGGTAGCTCGATATCTTATTTTCAAGGAGCCCCCGGTCCTCCAGAAGAATACTGTGCTTTCTTTGACGATTCGGTATAGTTTGCCGGCATCAAAACTCACTCTGCTAACGCATGAAACGATTAGATTTGGTCCGGATCGAATCTTTCTCGTGTTGAGTTCGACAGCGGACTTGGTTCTCCGAATTTCAAAGTGGGCGTGTGTCCGACGATAAGATCGATTCGCTGCAGCCGTTCCAACTGCTCGAGGACTTTTCCCCTCAATAATCTTGTCAGCGACATGGAAATGTTTTCGCTCCTCGTCACCGAGTAGAAATCAAATCATTCGGTGTCTGAACCTAGAATCAAGTTCCGAGAGAGGTCTATGGAGCATATACCCACAGATCGTGGAGTCATCGAATCTGGACTCTGCGAAGGACAAGCCCCGAATCGATAAAGATCATCCGACATCCGAATGGGAAATACATATGATGTGGCACCTCGATGTTCTCGGCGGGGGAATGCTGCCGCAGAGGCTGGCCATCGCGGGAGGAAGGTCTTCGAACTCCATAACCTCAGCCTAACCTTGGCGCGAACGGGAGACTCCGGGAGCGGAGTTCCAGCGTTCGCGCTCCCACGCATTGGTGCCAACATGAAATCCCGTGGTCAACGCACACGGCTTACACAGTGAGACGGATGAACTTTTTCTCACGGACTTTTTCGAACAGGAATTCTCGTTTGACTGTCTCCGGTATCCTACTATTGACGGCCTGGGGTTCCCATGAGGGAGCTCAACTCACTCACTCAGTCAATCTGGTCACGGTTCTGGGCTGATTGGCGCGAACTTATACGCATCTCCGCCTTCCTTGGACTGTAGACCTTCGGCGCTCCCCGAACATTCGAGGGTACCACACGCTCGTATGATTTCGATTCAGCCTACACCTGGAGGGGGTATGGGGTATGGAGTAAGTTGTTAAGTCTTGAGCTTTTGTCTCCTTAAGCTGAAGTTCCCTTGTCCCCTTCAGCCAAAATCCTCAGGATACCTTTCTTTCCGCGAAGTGTTTCCGGAGACGTGACGCCGAGGTGTTTTTCGCTAACTGTTATGTACCCAATGGAGAGCGGGCTCCTCGGAAGGCATGCTCCGATGTTAGATAGCGCATTCGTATTGAGGGAGCTCTCCGGCGCCAGGAGCAGACTCGGTGGGACTTCGGAGGATGTGGAGCAGCAACTCCCACAGAATCATTCATCTAAAGATGAATCTACAACGAAATCTAGCGAATTCCGTCACGGAATCGGGGTACTCCACGGGACGGAGGCTTCCAAGGAATGTGACACAAAAAACTACAGGACCGCCTTCTTGCACGGCCATGGGTAGACGGGGCCTGATCTTTCGCAAATCTGGCAACCACGACACATTTTTCTTCGATGTATCGAATCATTTTTCCTGCGTAACCCGGATAGAGTGAGATTTGGAGAAACAGAGCCACGCGGACTGGCAGGCTCTTCCGATGAGAGAAGCGCTTAGAAGATATTCGCCTTACAAACATGCTGATGATGGCATCTGCGCGTGCTACCCGGCTTGTAGACTCCTTCTCTCAGAAACCATAGCATGAATTTCATGCAGATTCTCGCTTCTGACGCGATGAGCGGCCTAATGGATAGCGCGGACAGCACCTCCTGTGCGGGAACGCTCCACTCACATGAACTCGGGCTCGTGGAAGAAGGCTGCTCGATCGAGGGACAGCGTTTCCGAGAGGGAGACCTCATTCGCGTTCTCTACATAGGTATCGACCGTTTCCTCCTGCCGTCGGCTACCATGATCCTGGTTCCGGACTCGATCTACGTTGCGACGTTTGCCCTGGATCCGTCGTCGGAAGCGACGGCGCGGCGTTGCTGATACCCGCTGTGGTCGTGTAAGCCTGATCGAGAAATGTGGCTTGTCGGAACACCTTGCCGGTCTCGTTCTTGATGGGTCCTTCCTTGATCTAACCTCCAGAGCAGCACCGTGATTGGAAGGACTGAGAGCTTTAGCTTGAACGACACTCATCAACGAGATCATTCGCTCCAATTGTCTTACCCCATCGAAGGCTCCTGTCGGGGAGGCTGGAGAGCTGTCGGGCAGAGGCTCAGCGTGGGGGGGAAGGGGGGTGAGGGGTTCCACCCCGGGCATCACTGCTCCGGGGGCATCACAATGCTCGATAGAAGTCCCGGAAAGACGAATTCCCGAGGGGAGGCGGAATCCTCGAGGTTCGGTCGTAATGAATAATGAATGGAGACTTATATCGACTTCCATCGGTATCCAGATCGCGAGATTTGGGGAGTTTTCGACAAAAATCTGAGGGCGGGGGGCATCATGTCGAGGTCCCAGCACGCGATTTCAGGAATCCGCCCCGGGCATCATCGAGGCACGCCACGCCACTGCTGTAGAGCAGGCCCGAGAAGCTCAGGAGGGAGCTTCTTGAGAGGGCTGAACGGTACGCACATTCCATAGAGCTATGGGGAGGACATCCTTTCCCCTCCGTCGGTCGGAAAGTTGCTCCAGAGTACCCCGTTAGGATCCTGATGCGTTTGGGGTATTCACGTTGACGCCGCGGGCATCAAGACTCTGAATGCTCCGAGTGCTAATGAAGGACCGGGAGTCCCAGCCGGGGAAGGATTTCTCGCGGATACGGAACGCCTCGAGACCCTGGATGTCGTCTCTTTCGGAATCAGGACATACATATATATGTGGTTCGTCGCATATCTGGTCCGATTCGTGTTCTCTCATATGTTGTGGCATGGGCCGAATTTCCTTCAATCTTCATGGTACTCCGTAATGCCTCCGTCCGCGAAGCTCAACGACGAAATTTGTCCTCCTTGCCATTCTCGCCAGAACATTATGGAGCGATTGGTGATCCTTCGTCAGCTGTTCCCGTCCCGGCTCGACCGCCTGCCGAGGGTCTCCCTCATCGCTTTGAAACTTTCTTTCCTGGACGCTCAGCCTCGATCGGCGGTCTCTGACCGAGTCCCTCCACATCTACCCCCTCAACATGGATGGCTCCCTTCCGAAGCACTTTCCATATTAGACTTGTACGAGCACGGTCTGACCATTGGGTCCGAAATTCTCGAGACCTCTTGGTACTTCGTTCCTTCCGTTCGCGAGGGGGACTTCAGGGCTTGAGCTCCGAATCTGACGGGATCGTAGGCTCACAAGTTGAAGCTTCTATGTCCTTTCAGAGAGGAATCGGGAACCCTGCGCGCTATCGAGAGTGAGACTACCGGATTTAGGGTCACTCAGCGCGACAAGTCGAGCCTCTCGAGATTATTCGGTGCGAATCTCAACTCGATTGAGTCGAGGGATCGGACATCGAAACTCAATGGGAGCAACTTGGAACCAACTTTTATTTCATATCGAGTTTTGTATCAAGCAATGAGTAGATGATCTGAATGATACCTCCCCGAGCTAGCGTCTCAGAATGAGCGTATATTTAACAATAAACAGTGAACATTTCATTTGGCTATTTCAACATTGTCGTCCCTTTCATCAAAATGTCCTTTTATGTTGCTCCCTCCGGTGGCGGTCCGTGCGCGACTAAATGCTCTTCGTCATCACCGCTCTCTAGCAGCATGATTTGTCAATTGACGCCAGCGAGGAGCTTCATTTCAAAATGGTGGAACCATAGGTTGTCTTCTGCTTCGGAGAAACCGACCCTTCGAAGGCGACTACCAGAAGGGGCACCAACCGATATAGCATTGACATAAGTTTTCGGGAGAAGTCGCTTGACGAATCAGCCGTTCGACTTGTTGTGGAACGTCCAGTGGAGTCTTATTCTCAAAATCACAACCTGGAGAAAAGAGAAGGCATGTTTTTCGTAGAGCCCTCCTGCAATGACTGAGGATTGGGAAAAATACTTGAATCACTTCTCGTCAGTCGAGAGAGCCTGGTACCAACCCGTTAATTTATCTCTGACACGTTTGATGATGGCGACAGCTTTCCGATTGAGCACTTCTTGCTTCGGCTGCAAGGCGGTGCCCTCACGAGACACAGCTTCGAAAGATGTCGGTGCACCCTCGGTATCGGATTGCACACCTTGATTCTCGGTATTCGTTTCTGGAAAACGGTCGATCGATTCACATTCGGCTGCCTACAAGCGACAGAAAGGTCATCTTCGAGTACGATGAGGCTCGAACTTACCGGGACCCGCAGTCGGAGCCGGGTTCGGCTGGGGTTGAGGCTCCGAGGCTGAGCTATCTCTGGCGACTATCGTATCCGTGGGTCGTTGACTTGCGAGTTTCGACTTCGCATTCGGTGGATTGGCCTCGACCAAACGCCAATTCAACAGGGGGTCGTAAACGAAAGCCTCCAGGACGGCCATCAGGGAATCCTTGTGATTTCTGAGAACTTTGAGCACCTTCTCACACGTGATTCGATAGGTCCCTTCGATGCCCGTGACTTCCATGGCCAGTATCAACATTCGGGTGAGACGGAAGGGAATTTTCTCCGGGAATTTTTCTCTCGTCATCGCAACTTCGAAGCAATCACCAAAATCGATGTGGAGAATCTTCCCCGAAGTGCGGAGCATCAAATTCGATGGATGGCGATCCCCGAGACCTGGAGCGGCGAGAAAAAATTCGAGTTTCGACATTCAAGATCGAGGACTGTCTTGCGATGCGCGAAGCGCGTTGTCTGGAGGATGTCGATCAAGGTTTGGTCAATCAACTCACCGAGGATGTAGCCGACCATGGACATGACGGCAAGACTCCGAGTATAATTTGTCCGCCTTTCGAACCATTCTTCGGACGTTGGGCTTTTCAACCACAGGAGGTTTGCCAAATCATGGGATGAACCCATTCCGATGCAATGCTCGAAAACTTCAACCTTCTGAGCTAGGGGAAGATGATCGTATTGCGGCGACATTCGCAAAATAATTCGATGTTCAAGGTTGAGCATGATCTTTTTGCGTTCTCTATGCTCCTTGATCAGCGTATGGAGCGTGTCGCAGTTAGGAACCCATCCGATAAGCCCGGAGTTGGTGGAGAGTGGAATGACCGAATATCTTTGAATTGTTAGATTCCTCCGAGAGGTTTCAGGATCGTTGATCAGCAGAGTATTGACGAGTCCGAAGAGCTGCATTACACGCTCGTCCTGCCGCAGATCTTCGTGACCTGAGGAAGGAAAGAAATCTTCGTCAGAACGGATGAGGAGCGTGAGACGCGCTGGATATTTGTATCGCTCGTCTTCCCGGTCGGTGAGGTTTCGAAACCAAGCGATAGAGGAATCGATCGGAAATGAAGAAAAGTGACGAAATCATGGAAGCTTAAAGGAAGAAACGGCGTCTTGGAAATCCCAGGATCGGTTCCCTGGATGAAAGCATAAGGACTCCGACGAGATTCGCATACCCTTCAGCAAGAAAGTGAAATCGCTCCCGTTGGAACCTCGGATACACAGCTTCCGTGGTCGCTGCTTCGAGCTGATAACATTCAATGTGGAGTGTATCGAATGAATTTTCACAATTGGTTGATTCGGGTTGTATGTTCCGGGGACGGCGAGTTCTAAATTCGTGCACTCGAGCAACTTGGGCGAGCACTGCTGGAGCTCGAGGCTGGTCAGCAGAGGCAGCTGCTTCGATATCCGTCTGAAAGTGTTGTAGTAGAGATCCCAAGCAGTTCCGAGTTCTTTCAGATTGTGGTTCTTCCTGTAGGTCTGACAGCATTCGTTGGCACGCACTAGATCCAAGCCGTATGCCTGTAAATGAACGGAGGGCCACGAGTCATTGAATGCAGATGCAGCGCTTCTGCCCCATCGTCGGACGAGAGCAGGTCGATGGGAAATGTCGAGATTTCAGTAGAGGAACAATCGCAAGGCTAACCTGTTGGAACGAGGATTCTTTGCTCGTGTCTGGACCGCGAGCCATGAGGTCGTGGAGTGGCTTGAGGGTGTCAAGCATACCTTGGACGTTCCGCTCCCCGAAATATAATCTCGAAGCTTCCTCTAGACCTTCGTGCCACAATTCATGCCACAGGATCGAGACTCGGATCAATTCGTTCGATACGAGTTGCGCTTGTTTGACCAAATTCGGTGAATGCTCGCTCATGTATGAGAGAACAATGTTCGCCGCCAACGAACGCGTGCACGCGTTACTCTTGTGCGCCACCGTCAAGGGATAGATCAGGGCCTGGGGGTGATGCTTCGAGATGTCCATGAGAAGTTCTTGGATGAGACCTGCGACTTTAGGGTACGGCATGTCGATTCTCGCAATCAGCTGCGGAATAACCTGGAGCCAGGTTTCGATGGGAACGCTCTTCTTCGCCTCCGTCAATGCCTGTAGGACCGGATCCCAATGTCCGTAGTCGAACCAGAGGGTCAACAGGCGCAAGGTGTCTTGTAACGAAGATCCGTCGCTACCGTCGGACAACGCTATCGATCGGAAGAATCCTGCAAGGAAAATCGCCGGAGACTTAGCTAGACTCAATTTCCCTTTCAGCAGAGGATTTCGACAATCAGGAAAGGCGGAAAGGAGGAACCGACCTCGAACGGCAGGAACAGTGAAGTCCTTCATCAACTGTAGGGACATCCCGCGATCAGGATCTGCTACTTGATATCCTTGGCCGGGACCGAAATCATTCTTCTGGTTTTGGCATCGCTGATGGAGATGAATGGCTTCGTAGTTGATGTAGGCAAAGGCGTGCCACGCTTTGTGCCATTTCTTGTTGTGATCTTTCGCCAATGTGAGATAATAGAGAATGTCCTGGAGGGATGCCTCGTTGATCCCTTCGATATCCTCCTTCCAGCGACCGCATTTAAGATAGCACTTCGACAGGAGTTCTCGATACTCTAGACTTTGACCCGGTGCGGTGGGCCCGGTTTCGTTGACCATCCGTTGGAGGTCCTCGTGGCTGAATCTGCGATGGAAAACGAATTAATATTCATCGCTCTCTCAATTCGCTTTCTCTCCTCTCCTCTCTCGGCCCCCTAAGCTTCGGAATTGGATCGAAGAGCGCTTGTCACGGTTAACGGAGCTTACTTGTGCAGGAGGTTCAGGACGTTTTTCTTCGCTTCTGTGTCCTTCGCGATCGACGCCTCCCTCCACATGTGTTTCATGAATGCGAATACTACTTCGGGCTTCTTGCGCGCACACGGGAGGATATTGTGCGCTGACGGATCCGGAACTTCGAGCAATGTCGAAAGAACTCGTCGGGATTGTTGCAACCGTCCGGCGTTCCGGCACAATGAGGCGAATTTCAACCATGTGCGTTGGTCATCCCGAGGAGACGCAGCGAGACTATGGACCTGTAGAATACGCTGCCAGTCTTCGACCGCGGCTTGGCATCCCATGAGACGATCCCACCTGCGGATAAACGGGGTTCCGTCGTCAGAATCGTCTACGCTCGACCCTGGCCATGATCGATCAGAGCCACTGCTGAAATCGAGAGGATGGTGACGGATCATCCTTGACACTGACCATTTCTTCCTGATGAAATCCTTGAGCTCGTGTACGAGTTTGTATTGAATGACTTCTTCGAGTTCCGCGAGCATCTGAGCCTGCACCATGGCCGGATAGGCTCTCGGATAACTCTCCTTCCACAAAGCACTCAAGTCAGTCTCTAGGAGATCGCGAGCTTTGTCCACATTCACGTAAGCTTCCGAGTAGTTGTCCTCGTGTACGGCTAGAACCGCCTGGTGGAAGGCGTAGTCGAGACCGTTTTTCGGCAGAGCGCTCGAATACTTTCTCATATCGTCCCAATTCTGAAGACCCCACGCTGCGGCGGAAGCCATGCGAGCCATTTTAGCTTGGGTTTCCACCGATGACTTTTCCCATTCCGCGCTCGCGACTTTGTAGAGTTGCTCCCATTCGGCGAGTACTTCCAAGCATCTCATTTGACCGAGGACGGGTTCTGTACTTTCAGGGTTCTGTACTCTGAAACGCGGAAGTTCCTTTCTTGAGATCCGTACCGTGTCTTCGATTCGAATGGTAAATTCGAATATCTGCCTTTCGGTGACTGCTCCGCCTCGGAACTTACTGTGCTTCTCTGTAGGCCACCAGGGCAGCGTTCCAATCGTGTAGCTTCTCGTACCAGCCACCGCGCACTTGGATTTGTCTGTGTACTTTTTTGGCATATTCCAAAACTCCGGCAGCGCCCTCAGGCTGCTGCAGTTTGTTGTTAATCATGATGAGCGACTCCAACACCTCGGGCTCGCTGCCTTTACCGGCGACGAACTGCTGCTCACGGTAGCGCAGGGCTTTCGCATACGCTCTGGTCTCAAAAGCTTTCCTGGCGAGTATGTTCACATCCAAGAAGGTCTGTTCGTTGTGCTCAATGAAATCGTTCAGATTGAGAATCGCGTGCGTGACCTCAGGAACTTCTTGAATCTTCAACACCTCGTGGAGGGCGTCCGTCACTTGCACCCTCTGTTCTCGGGTCAGTTCCAACCAGCACGAGAGGAAGGCCGTGTTGAAGAGCTCTCTGTGGACCATCGAATCGGATTATTACGACCTCATTCAGCCGAGCCCGAGTCGGTATACGCAATGTTTAGGATACGTCTCTCGGTCAGTACCTGTGAATAGGAGAGACGTGTGTGGTCACAGTAGAACACCAGCGCACGGCCCTGTCGGCCGCCTGAGAAAGCGTGACCAGTTGCACGCTGTCAAACCACGTGAGCCAGTCCTCGTTGAGAACATGCTTGTCGAAATTTGTCGTTAATGTTACAATGAACTCATCCCCGACCCGTTGTTTGTGGGATACGGTTGAGCTTTTCTCCATCGACTGTTCTCGCAGCTGTCGCTGACGATGAGGAATAATTCCTGTTTCGTCGTCCGCCAGTGAGCTCTCCTCTAGGACCTGGAACGAATTTTCAGGATACTTGCAAGTCTAAATCCGCTTCCAAGAGCCATTTCTTGACCCATCGACCGTTGTTCAATTCGCATCGATCTTTCTCCAAGTCCGATTGAGCCTTTATGGCTACTTTTCTTACCTTATGACACATGGCGTGATAAACATCGACTTTCTTATGGCCCTGTGGAAAACTGCGACGAAGTACTTCATCAACAGGCTCCTTGAAAATCCTAAATTTCTTCCGTAATTGGCAAACCATCATGATCATGAGTTGTACAGCTTGCTGTAAATCGGAAAGGAGGAGCCCGGTGATTTCCAAGAACAATGATAAATGGGTAAGCAAGGATGCGAGCCGGCAGCTCGAGAAATCCTCAGGGAGCAAAAATCAAATTCATACTCACGTCTTTAAGCTCTTCACCGCAGGAACTGTCGATAGTGCGAATCAGGCCGTGAACAATCATTGAGCTGAACTGACTGACGTCGAGTTCATCCGCAAGTCGATCCACGGTCTGGATTACGTTGCGTCTGAATGCTTCATTGTCTCCGGGTTTCTCGAAGAGACGTACCAAGGGTGGTATCAGCAAGTGCAGATATTCTTCCAAGGTGCAACCCAGAACAACAAACGTGTCCAGTAGCTTCTGGGTCACGTCGTCGGGACTGGCGTCATTTGAGAGCACTTTCAGAGCGTGCGGCAACAACCTCGGGATGTATACTTTGAAATCAGCTCCTGAAATCGGGTCGAGGAATTTGAAGTCTCTGCGAGCCGCCACCTCCTCGGAAGATCCGAGGCAACCATCGCTAACTCGCGAATTTGCGCTTGTGCGCAGTGATCCATTGATTTCGCTCACCCAAAGCTCTGACTAGAGTTTGTACGAGATCCATGACTCCAGGATCCATCGGAGAATTCACTTCCCACAGCTCCCGCGTACACTTGAGAATTTCGTCAAGATACGTCGATATATGCTTCCCCACAACTTCGGTCATTTTTATAATTGGAGCGAGCTTCGCCGCTAAACTATGCGAACACTTCCGAGGGATCACTGCTAGAAGAGCCGGGAGGAGCTGCGACAGATACGGTAGTACGCGCATGCCTGAAACGAACAATCGAGCCATCCGAAATTGTTTCCACCGCAGAAATCAGCGGAAAACACGAATAAAAATTCGTCGGGAGGACTCACCGACTTCACCGATTAGGTTGCCAAGTGATCGGGCGATGGCACAGCAGCAGTTCTCTAGTTGCTGCTCGCCCAGCATTTTCGATAGGGAAGTTATGGTCATAGCGGAGAAAAACTCGTCGAGGTTGTTGCTATGCATCACCAGAAGCTCGCATGCGTGTTGTGAAGTTCCGGGAGCTTCGAGGGTCCCATTATCGTTCGAGAACGAAACAACTCCTCCTGTGACATCCGACTCGATGGCTCCGATGTTCAGTTTGTGCTTGAACGGATCCAGAGCCCCGAGGAAGCCGAGAGCTCGGAGAACGTCGCGCTTGACGGTCGGCGTGTTTTCCGTTTCCAAAATGTGAAGTAAATTGCCCAGGAGGTTTGGGTATTTCTCGTATGGAATTACGACGAATCCCGTCGACTCGACCAATTGACTCAAAGTCCAGAGCGCCGTGTCTCGTTTATCCATCGAAACGTGGTCCTGCATCATGTCCAGTACCACCGGCATCAATTCCTCCAGGTACTGTTCCATTTCGGGACCCGAGACCTGAGCTTGCTCGCCGATGGCAAACATCACGGCGACGATCACACCGACTTTCTGCGATTCTTGGTCGGTGATTTTCGGCAAGAGAACCTTCAGCACAGGCTGCATGTACGGCTTGACCAATTTCGGTGCACTCGAGAGGAGATGGGCGAGCATTTTGGCGGACTCCTCGTTCTTCCGAGGCATGCCCGAGTACTCGAGAGCCGTGAGGATTTGCACGAGGACCTTGCGCAAATGGGGCATCACGTAGGCGGGGTTGAGGGAGCTCAAGCGTCCGATGATGATGAGAGCGAGCTCGCGAATTTCGAAAACCTCATCGTTGAGAATCAAGAAAAGAGCGTCCAGGTGCTCGACCTGGGCCAGGTGCTCATCGAACTTGTCGGTCAGCGACTCCAAAACTCTGCGACGGACTTCGGATTCCGAGTCGGTGACAGCGGCGCTCATGAGCTTCGAGAGTACGTCCTGGACGGTGCACATGAGCGTCGGGCTGTATTGGTTCGCTCTTCGCATATGGTACAGCTTCGGAGAAAGGATGAGACAACACGTCCGGACAACTTCAAGACGGATCTCGGCTTGGTCCGAGCACAAACAGTTTTTCGCCACGTATTTGATGAATGGCAGCAGCGAATGATCCTCGAAATCGAACTGACCGAGGGTTTTCAATGCTTGTACCATAACCGCCGGATCCTGTTGATTCTCGACGAGAATCGGGAGCCGCATCGGGTCTCCGGGATGGCTCAGAGGCCTCTTCATGATGATCCGCGACAGTACGTCGAGGAGACCTCTCTGCACTTCGCTTTTCAGGGCCGGAATCCGTTGACAGATCTCGTTTAGTGTTCCGGCCATATAGCCCGTGAGGGGCGACTGAAGAATAGCGTCGAGCAGTTGCGCCACCTGTGCGTGGAGCTCGGAGCCTTTCACTCGGACGAGGAGGGAAATACACGCGAAAACCGCCGGCTCCGGGGAGCTTCGATCGTGGCGTTTTTTGCTTCCGCTCTGATTTTTCGAATGCAGGCTTTCGCTGATGACGTCCAGAACAAAACGAAGGTCCCCGATGTGTTCCTCTCCGACGGCCAGCGCGAGCGTGCCGACCGAAATGAAGGCGTTACCTCGGTCTTTCTCACGTTTTAAGCACTGATGTAGATAGGTCAAGCTACACGCGAGGTGTTTCCGGTAAACGAACGAGTCCGGTGCGAAGGCGGCAATGCGAGGCAGCAGCTCCCACAGGGCTTTGTGAATGAACATATTCCGCTGCTGCATCTGCCGTACGACGTGGTTGCAAATTTGATCGAATCGTTCCGAAAGCAGACTCTTACAGATTTTGCTCTCCTTGGTCGGTGTACTATCCAAACGGCTGACGGCGGCCAGAGCCCTGATCTGCTTGACGGGCCGCTTCGTGTATTTGAATACCCGTCGGAACGTCAGCGTGTCTTTGTCCTTGCCCCGGATGACCGGACTGTATTTGATGATGTCCTCGACTTTGTTCAATTTTTGTTCCCATTCCAAATTCGAGAAACGGAAAAGTTCATTCAAAACGAGAAGGTTGCCGTGGATGAGATCTTCCCTGATGAGGATTTTGCTCGACGGCGGAACGGTCGACGCCTCCGCCAGAGCTTCCAGGACGCGATCGAGACAGCTGTCATAGTATGAAAGCCTTTGTCGTTCTCTAGGTTCTCGTACAACGATGATTCGAAAGATCGCACTCAATGCCTCTACGGCATTTTGTCTCAGCTCGGGTTGGGGGTGCTCGACCGCGAGAAATATCGTCTCGAAAAACCGAGCCAGGAACTTTGAGAAAAATGTGGGATTTACTGTCGCGAGTTCTTTCAAAACAAGGACAGCGCTCATCGCCTGTACGCTGTTCAGAAGAATATCCTTGTCCACTTCGAGCGATGTGAGGGTGTCTAGCGAGGTCTGGACCTGACTTTCGTAGTACGGCTTCGCGGCATTGCTCGTATAGTTTTGTACGAGCATACCGAGCGCTTTCGCCGCCAACGTGACGACGTCGACGTCGTTCGAGCCCTGCGCCTGCTTGATGTAGTTCGAATAGAACTGACTGGTGCCGAGGTCGGACACCTGGAGGAGTACCATGATCGCTTGCATAGCTCCTCGTTTCTGATGGTTGTCCGGTGAAGAGACCATCTTGAAAACGTGTTGCGTGAAGTCATTGACGAACGCCGAGATCTCCTCCGGTGGCAGAGAGCGCAGCTCTGAGCTGACAAGATTTTCGAGCTCTTTCGCCGCGGCCGCTCGTACTTCATCTTTGCGGGATTTGAGTCTTTCCACAAAGTACGGAACTCTGTCTCGCAGACTCGAAGCCACTGAAAGAAGAGGAGGTTCATTGCTAGCTCGTCTCCTTTCCAACTCTCTAACGATGAGCCGCCCAGGAGGCGGAGTAAATAAATTCTCTACGATCATGAGAATCGCCTAAATTAGGGACCACGGCCTGAACTAGATCTGCCGTGTAAGACCTCCAATCATGTCGCATAGAATACCGCTGCCCACCAGACAGACAGACTGAATGAATCGACGCGCGGGGAATCGTCCGTTTCGGCGAGAAATGTCGTTTCAGAAGAAAAGAGCCTCCTGACCGTCTGAGGCGACTCCGATAATAGCGCAGGACGTCTTTGGTATCTCTTCCCGTTCTTGCTTTCGTTCCGAATCTATGGGGCATGACGGTTTCGCGCCTCTGTCAAATAACGCGCCATCATGAAGAAAATCACATGGATAATAGTGGGCAGTGGGTTCTGTTGGGAGCTTGGTCACTCTTGCTCCGAGCGACAAACTTTCTGTCAATAGACTTGCGCGGACTGAAATAATTCTCAGAACGCAGAATCATCTTTTGCTTGACATCGCTCCGGTGCCATCCCGAAAAAATTCTGTCTGAGTCCGCAAGTGCGTACCCGGCCCGTAACGGCAGAGACGGGCGGCGAAACCATGTGATTCGCTGGTGGAGGTTTGTACTTGCTCTCCCATCGGGAAAGTAACGCACGCATTCAGCAGGCAGCTCCGTGAAACAGCACATGAAGTGAACGACGGGTTGGTCGAGTATCGTCGGAACCATCAAAGAAACTCACTTTTTCGCGGAAAAAGCTTTTGTTCAGCGAATCATGTCACTGGCAATCATCAGGAATGACGTTCGATATCATTATTAGATGTACACTTTTAGAGAGTTTGTGTTTCCACTGGGGGCCACCGAAACACCGCTCTCCACTCTATTTGACAATAAACCTCCGAGTCTTTGGGAACCGCGGGCCAAAGGCGGATGCTGATTGGCATTCTCCGCCGTCTAACACCCGGAATAGCTTCACTTGTTTTGATCTCATTTGCAGCCCAACAGATCAGGGATCGGAAGTCGTTGAGAGGAAGTTCACACTGGGCTTGGAGCTCTGGGAAGTTTCGCGGGAAACCGAAGTCTCCAAACGAACGGACCGCTTAGCGACGGCTGAGCACAAGGTCCGGATTTCGGACACGCGATTCTCCGAGAAGAGAATATGACGTTCCAAGCGACTTGGCTGTTAGGATACATTCAACCGGCATTTTCCCGGGCTGGGCCGACGAGGGGCAGATCGACGGGAAATTATCCCGAATGGCATGCGGAGTACCTAGACGTATTGTAAACGCAGAGGACCCATCATCAGGATCGCGATGGTGATGGCGATGATCTCTGCTGAGGAGGAAGGAAATGTCTAAGCGAATTTGTGGACTCTTAGCTCGCTCCTGCATGAACGATGCGAAGTTGAGCGGCTCGTGAATGAGGGGGGATATTGAGTTCGTATTCGACTGAGTGTTAGAGGGACGGAAACGGAGGACATGATACATTGGCGAGTCCAGGAATCCTTCGAGGGGCGGCCCCACGTACGGGAGGGGAAATCGAGGTCTGGGACCTGCTTCAAAATGGACTGTCGGAGTCCTCGAGGGTGGGGGGAGGGCCCCCGCCCCCGAATCCGGCATCAGGGAGACAGCTGATCTCCGTCCCATAGCCCTAGCGGATTAAAGATTTGTAATAGACTATGATCGCTTCCGCTACCGATCCGCTGATCTGCACGACCCCCGCGCTGAAGAATCGTGATTTCTCGGAGCTTGCCTTCCAAATAGAATGGATCCGAAAGGATTTAGCAAGGCTCAGGACTCTTAGCTCCAAGCACAGTATCGCTTGCTTAAATTGATTTATTATTAAATAGGAGGTAAAGTATTGTCGATGATCGTTGTCAGTATTCAAATTCCCACCGACGCGAGCGTTCTCCGAGGAGGCTCTCCGTTCTGGGATAATAATTTTTAATCATCACTATCGTCCGAGTAATCATCGCCTTTCAGCTGACTCATCAGAACGTCTCGGGTCTTCGGTCTGGGATCCGCCTCCAGGTCTGTGACGAAAGCCTTGGCTTTTTTCGCTGCAGAAGAACACGGCATCGATTGAGTCAACTAGGGAGGTGCTCTGTGATCGAATTGCCCTTGAATTTATCCGCGGCCGGTGGTTCCAGAAAGGGGTCTCAACTCACCTAGAAGCCATTCGACTACGTCCAGTGAGGGCTTGTTGCCCCAGAAGTCAGGTCCCACGTACTTCTGCTCCACTTTGCCATTCCGGTAAACCATGACGCAGGGAAGGTGCGCGTCAGGGAAGTCCGGCATGCAGCTCTGTGCCTGTCCTTTCAAGAACTTGACCGTCTTGAATTTCACAGCGAGCTTCTGGAAGTGGTCGTTCAGCAAGGAACACAAGGGGATCCCATTCTTGAATAAATGAACAATCACTACGACTCCTTCACCGGCTTTGTTGACCTGAAATGAGGCGCAATCCGTGATATTGAATTCGAAAGCATATCAGCATGAACCAGGGGCGTGAGAGGAAATCGCGAGCGAGAGCATCCGACGAGAAAGAGATGAGGGGGCGGAAAGTCAGAGAAGGGTCTAACCTGTTCTACCCAATCGTCGGCAGCGATCTCTCTGACATCACCAAATTTCGATTTTTGAGCTAGCGCTTGCATTTCGGCGATTCTCTGATTCCTATAGGCAAGGAGAGCCCGTTCGTCTTCTTCATCTTCTAGCAGCTCCAGCTCCTCCAGACTCAGTTCGCCGAGATCTCTTTCCTGAAATCGCTCATGGGCATCACCGCTGTGCGATGCCGAGAATCGGATAGAATGAAGCGTAAAGTCTAGGATGTGAACTGACTTTGGGTTCGAGTCGCTTCTGAGCCGCCTCGTCGATCAGGGACTTGATTTGATCCTCTGTTATTTCTTTCTTGGCGGGAATGATTCCATGCTTCCTAAGAGCATCATTCCATTGAGTGTCGTCATTTGGGTTCTGAAAGCAAGAGCAAAATGCCAATTCAATACTCCGACTTCGCCACGCTCATTCAGAAAAAGCGGGGGAAGCCCGTAGCGGCTTCGCGAGAGCGACTTCCCCTGATCTGGTCGACTCCCAGAACTTTAACCTCGCAGGGCTCGCAAGGAATTGCGATTCTCTCTCTAGATGGGTCATAAGGACTGCGGAGTTCCTCTCAGCCTCAGAAATGAGACACTATCTGCTGTTCAACACAACATTATGATTTCCGCCTTCCCTTGATCTTGGCGGCGAAGCCGGCTCTAGTTCTATCGAAGTTGCAGCTCCGAGCCCCGCCTACGCAGAAAATCAGGAAACCGCGTTCCGCCTGGAGATTTCCCTATAAGGAGCCGGCTCAAGGGCTTTTGTCCTATTTTGTATTCGGCAAGCAAATGAGAGGATATTCCCCATTTCAGTTCACTTTACCTGCATGTCTCGCTGTGTGAGCTGTGCACCGAATCAGATAGTCCACCGTTACTGTAGGGAACTTTTCCCGAAACTCTGCAAATCAGTGTCCGACTGCAGTCTCACAGACAGGCTCTTAAGATCAGTGATACTCAGATTTCCGAGTTTTTGAGCGAGCTGAGGCGGCCCGGGCGGCTCGTACCTCAGGAACGAGTGTCGGATCTCAACACGCACAATAGCGACCTTAAGCACCAGCGGATGATAATTAGATACAGGGGAAATAATCAGACACGGAGCTCTCCAGAGACCCCACTACCTTTTCCGGGTATGACTCGAGCTAGTATGACGAATATGCTTGAGAGAATACAGACTATCCGGACTTCCGTCGTTTACAGCCAGCACATGGTGTTGTGATGTAAACAAGCGTCGCGCGTGGAGCTCGCGAATTGCGTGTTCGGCGACGGCACCAGGAAAGACTGTTTAGCCCACATTGGAAGAGCTTGAGCGGATAGTCGCAGGCACTGAGTTCTCCATCTACTGTCGCATCGATTGAGCATGAAGTTGAAAAAATTGAAATCCATTTTGGATGGCGTCGAGACTTTTGACAGCCCGAACGTAGACTTGGAACAATACCCCACACCCCCTGACATCGCAGGTGATTGAAGATTTCCTTTGATCTATCCTGCGACAGTTTCCAATCTGGATCATCCCAAAGTGTGCTCAAAATTTCGTTGATTTAACGGTTTCGTTGACGGTTTCCAAACCCGCGATTCTCCGGATGACACGAATTTACCTTGCAGCTGAAATGTTGCATCATGTATTCTCATCGGGCGACATCGAAGGGAAATTGATTCTCGATCTGGGTTGCGGGGGAGGCATACTTTCTATAGGGGCCTCGATCCTTGGAGCGAGGTTCGACTCAGCCATAGAGAGCTGGTGTATAATAATGTCTAGTGCTCAATCCCCATGACACAATCATCAGTCCAGCATATTCATGACATGTCTTTCATCTTTTCCAGCCAAGTTGTGGCGATCGACATCGATTCGGGCCCCTTGGAAATTTTCCAGTCCAATCTTGAGGAGTTCGAAGTGACGAACATCTCCATGTTACAAGCTAGCGTCTCGCACTTATCATCGATGATGAGAATGAAGGCCGACACTGTCATAATGAACCCTCCATTCGGTACCCGGAATAAAGGTGAGCTCGGAGATCGATGCTCGGCCCTCATTGTTCGGGATTCGCTGGAGGTCCGCTATCGAATCGTCTCATTCCAGGAGCTGATCTCATGTTCCTCGAGATAGCTTCTTCATTGTGCTCTAAGCACATCTATTCCCTACACAAAACATCGACGAGAGAGCATCTGATCCGGAAAGCCGAGAAACGCGGCTTGAAATGCGAGGTCATCGCCCAACTGCGGTACAACATCGACAAGATCTACGGTTTTCATAAGAGGGACTCCCGAGATATTGAGGTGGATTTCATTAAATGCTGGAACGCCCGTCCGACGTGATCGAGCGCCTACTACCGGCTGGGTCGGTCACTCTGTACAGAATCCTCTGTGAAATACTAAAGACTCTGGAATGTAGATATCGACACAGTCTTGCGAGTTCCTTCTGGGAGCCCCCTCGTGTCACCGATGCAATGACGGATAAGAATGTTGCAAGCCTCTTCTTTCCCGCGAACCAGATATCTTTCCGTAGGGGGACTTATCTACCTATGTAAACTCTGAGCCAGGGGCGAGCGGGTAGCTCCGCTAGTCGTCGGGGACCGCGGGTGCATTGAGCGGCTCTTGCCCCCCGCAGAACTCTCGATCTGCGTTGCCCCGATGGCGTGCTCCCATACAGCCGATTCTCCATCTTCTACCCTCATGTACCCGTCACCTTCAGCCTCTCGATTCGATTTTTCTCGTCTCCTCAAAGTCATCTTGCCGCGGTTTCTTGAATGGTTCGAGGAACTTTCTCGGAGCGCTTGCAATGATCGAGAACCTGACGATCGGCACAGCAGAATCAGCAGATCGTAACAATCTTCGCCCATGGATGCCGATTTCACGGTCGAAGACTGACTTCGCGCAGCCTGAATTCTCGCAAGATCCAATGTGCCTGACGATAGACGCAATCTGAGCTCAATTCGATGGAGCCAAACCTAAAGGTGGAGGATTGATGCGTCACGATTAGCGATCGGGGCGCCCAATCTCGTTCACATATTCAGCAAAGATCATTAGCACAGCTGTCTCAGTCTCTCCCCCGGCAGCAGAAGAGCTCTCAACGGAGGAGGAAAACATCTCTCTCCGCGTTGATCCTGAAAGCATTTTCTCGTGGGTTCTTTTTACTCGGAGGAACAAGTGGAACCAAGAGGGAGTACGGCGTAGTGCCTCCGGAGCCGAACTTCACTTCAGCAGCGACCCAGCTTAATTCATCATGATGCCCCTATCGATTGAATCGGACGGACCTCCGAGATCAACCGCGGGCAAGAGTGGTCTAAGAATTTTCATGGAGTCGTGGTACTATGATCCGTTCCGATGGTCCCTCCTGAAGTCGTGGGGATTCTTCTTTGGGGGAATCTACTTTGCACAGGAGATCGCAAGTATTGACATCAACAACCCGGTCCCTGTCACGATGTGAAACTCAGCACCTCAAGCGAACGTTTCGGTAAGCCTCTGACTGAGGGACGTTCTGATTTGAGGGAAGCTCTTATTATCAGATCAGGAAAAACGGTTTTCTTTACAGGCAACCATGGAAGAAGTGATCGCGGGGAATAAGTTCCGATGAGGAGTTCTCTCCACCTTTTTAGCGCCAGGTCGGCTGGAACATAGACCTCGAGACGTTCTTCGCGCACCGAAGGAAATAAAAACGTTCTACTGTGATTATTGTGCTATTGCTCTTTCTCGCATGCTGAATGCTGAGGCTCCCGGTCGCTCCTCGGCCCAATGACAGAGTTCCAGAACCCTGTCGGGAAAATTCGAGAATCATTCCGCATTCAGGGCGCGCGACCCCGGGCACAACGAGGAGGAGCGGTTAAGCAATCCTTTCCGCCTTGGAGAGTGCCGCCGAATCATCTCTCACTCGGCTTTCCAAGCCCTTCAAACACCAGAGTGGGATTGATTTGATCGTGGGGAGAGGAATCACATCGGGGAAGCCTCCATCTTGAGTTTGACGGCGAGGGAGGAGCAGGCAGAGGATCGAATTAATGAGCGATTTCTCTCGGATCTTGAGGCTGTATCACTCGAGTTTATTATTCCCGGATTCGACCTCCCTAAAGCTTTCCCGACAAATACTTTGACATGTACCTAAGTTTCTATTGCTTTGACTTCGGCGTTCTCGCGTGACTTGAGCGTCCGATACCTGAAATCGGAGCGCCTTCTCTACTCAGCGTTCCGAGCTCTACTGCTACTATAGAGAGGATCCATGACTTATGGTCACTTTCGGATGTACCCAACAGCACCTCTCAGTCGGCTGTCCACCAATTGCACCTACGCAATTCAGGAACGAATTCCTCAAAATAAGTTTGAACGCTCCGGAGACTTTTCCCAGAAAGGTTCACCATTTGGGTCTTGATCTCTCTTGCCGTGAAGTTCCACTGGGGGCCACTACGACCTCTGCATATTCATCAATAGATGGATGTCCATTCGCGTCGTGCCTGAAATTTCTTATGGGCCGCACTCGCGTCTCCTCGGAAGTCTCGCATGTTATACGCGACGGACGATTATTCACGTTCCGTCGAGAAGAGACAGAGCAGCAGAAGCGAGAGTGTTCCATCGAGACGGACTCTTTGAGCTCACTGGAGCTCAAACCGCGGATAAGCAAAGTGCCAGAGGCGACCTCGAGCTGGTCTTGAGCAGAGAGCGAGCGCGAGTGAGCTCAGGAAATTTTGCTCGATCGTCACTGGCGTGTCGACAGAGGGACGCGGAGCCGAGAACATTCTCGACACGTCCGAGCGAATGACCACGGTGATTCTACGTCGGAATCGGCTCAAGCACGAAACCATCTTGACAGATTATGAGATGATGATCTGTATCATTCCTTGTGCGTAATTCTCTCCGTCGGATGTCTCCTGATGGGGGTGCATGGGTCAGGCGGGTTCGCCACTGTCAAGGGGCGAGCCTCCATTCTCGTCGTCGGAGTCATCAGATGTCCCACGATTCGAGCATGTTCTCGGAAGCAGGCCCGGAATTTGCTTGTTTGTCATCCCAGCCTGAGGAGGGAAAAAAACCTTAAATGTTCATCCGCGAGGGCAAGCCGTGAATAGAATCTTTCGTGTTCGAAATCCTGAAATTAAGCAACATGGAAGCTATCCGAAACTTCTTCCGTCTCCCAAGTCAGGATCAGCGTCCTTGAGATTTGGAATATGTTCGAGGGCAGAATCGGGCCCGATATGTGTCTGGCGTGCGAGCATTCCCGCGCCGAAGGTAATGTAATTGAAGGAAGAAAAAAGTAAAATTTGAACAAAATGTTGTTTCTCTCTCTTTTATTCCAACCAAATCGTTGCATGCCAAGGTCGATACAAAAATGTGAGACGTTCCTCGATGAACGTACACTCAAAGATGCACAACAATCTTTGTAGGATGGAAGCTCCTCAAAATATATTACTCTACAGCGATATCATCCGGCGACATATCCTGCAGTCATATCATCCCAGCTCTCTCACATGAATCAATCTCCTTAGACAACTGAAAGTTCCTCTTCGCAAAGATCCCATTCCGTCTCCAGTCCCCTTACCCCGCCCCTCTTTCCCAAGAACCGCCATTATCAAGATGATGATTGAAATTCGCAAATCGCTCCATTCACGAGGCCCGGGAAGTGCTTCTCGACAGAACGACGTAAGCGACTCGCTCAGGCCTAGAACACGAAAACTCCCCCGAATATTCGAAGGAGTAAACGGAATCGGGAAGTTTCTAGACCTCCGAGTGCGAAAGAGAAATTATTGTTTCCCATTCTCTTCATCATCGTCGTCCATGTCGTGATGATGGGTTACTTGCGTCGGTGTTTGAGGCACTTTGTTGGTCGAGCTGACTGGCACCGATACCTGGATTTCAATGGCAAGAAGACGGTAGTAGCGAAAAGAAAGGGGCCTGCTCGTCTGCTAGGTCGCGCGCACTTCCCGGAGGCCTATGAGCAATCCAGTGGAACTGTCCTTGCACCAACTAACCTTTCGAGTCAACGCGAGGTGCAACGGTGTGACCTCGTACGACTCGTCGTATTCCACAGTGGACTCGTGAGGCATAAGCATCGCCGGCGATCGGAACATGTAAGTGAACGGGTAGTACAGCAGGTTGAGGAAAGTATAACCGTAGATGTCTGCGTAGCGGCAGATTTGGTCGGCGAAGAACGTTTGTCTCGAACCCGATCGGAAAAGAGATCCAAAGATTCCGTAGCACATGTCAAGATTGTGCGAGGTTTCCTGTGCATGGAGTCAAGACTTCCTCGTTACTATCGGACCGGTCTTCGCCTCCTGGCCTCCTATTCAAGGTCAGGTCGCATTTAGATGAGAATCTGGAATTTTATCCGTACCCTTATTTTGTCTTGAATATTAGTGATGTCCGGGCAAACAGTTGAGCTGGAGTCCAAGTTGCGATAGACGTTCCCGAGCTCGACGTCGAGCTCCTGCAGTTTTTCGAAAAGCACCCATTGCGTCATCGAAACATTGAGCTCATGCACGAGTTCCGGAATGAGAAGGAACGTACGCCAGCCTTCGAAGAGAGACGAATTATCGCTTTTTAACTTTTTCGGTGTCAACGACGCTGGATAAGGAGGAGCTAACGCGGAAAATATTCGGCAAGGAATCATCGGCTCACCTCTGGTCTTCTTGGATTTCAGTATATCGCCGTAGATGTGATCTCCTACGTACAGCACGTCCTTGCCCTTGGCCCTGAGAAACTCATTGAAGACGTCACAGCTCCCGCCAGAATAGACTTGGCCCGCTTGGAGGGGGCCGATGTGATTTCCTATGCGGAGACCACCAGTCTCCTGGAAGGTCAATGCTGTCTCAGAGCCATGAAAGTCTTTCTTTCGGAATAGGTGGAGGCAGTCCAGGAGAGGCTCCTCACCGTATTGACTTGACGCAAGATAGTCCCTTCTCCGAAGAACAGTGGTTTGCGGGCGTCGACGACGATGTAGTCGAAATAGCTTTTCCAGTCCTTGCACGACGGGAAGTCGAACAGGAAACTCATGATCTTCTCGGTATAAGCGAAATCAGAGTTCGTCAGAAGGAAGATTGTCTTGTTGTGAGCCTTCATGCGATCCAACAGCAATGGGAGACGCTCGTCACGTTCCACGTATTTTTCCAGGTTGTCCACCGTCTCGTTCTTGAGGATGTTCTGTACAAGAGAATAACCTGCTATAAAAAACTCCGAGATTCGCAGCGAAGCGTAAAACTGAGCGTACGTGGCAAGGGCCGAAGATCGCATGCGAAATCGGACGCATATAGATAGCTGCCGGGGGGAGTGGATGAGTTGCGGATAGAGAGTTCGACGGGGAAACGTCCCCTCATGCTAGGCCAGTTGATTGATGCAACTCATGGGATATAATCGTCGCATGCTGTTCCTCCAATGGGTGACTTCCAGCAAGGAGATAGGTATTCAGAGTGGCACGCAAAGCGCACTGTGTGATGGGGGAGAATTTTCAACAAGACTTTCAAGTTGAAAAACGGAACATGATCCACAACAGTCAGTGTCAGGATTTACCCATTGAGATTTTACTCCTTTTTCACAGCAGGCTTTGGTTGCTGGCCGCAGCTGATGATGATAAATATTTTCTCATTATGAAAATCGACTCTGATCGAGCCATCGCCACTGACCCACGGAGGTTGATATTTCCTCGCCCACCAAGGTCGGCCGACGCAGTTTGCAGTCGTTGATTTTTAGTAAACGGCAGTACATCCACCAGAAGCTATCCCGAACCCCGAAGCGGCGACTCACTCTTCCATTCATAGAATCGACAGAAAACCGTTTCGACCTCTGAACTCACCGAATCATGCATCATGTCCATGGCGCAACGCAGGTCCCGGAAAATCGTTTTGAATGACATACACAGAGTGCCCATGTTCACTCCCGTCTTCGTTCTGGAAAGCAATCGATCTTGATTTGATTGGACCGTCGATAATGATTTGATTGGATGCAATAACAGGAAATTATCACTTGGTTGCGGTGTCCGTCCGCACGGATCGCTCGACTAATGGTGCTTGAACGAAGGTTCGGACAAATTGGCGTCCGGAGCGCTTGTATCTAGTATCTAATCGTGTATGTCGTATGTCCATCTCACTTCGCGCATCATAGAAGCGACAATTTCAGGACAGGATCAAATAGCTTATCGAGTCCTCACGTTGTGTAGCCCTGTGTCGTGGTGAAGTAATGCACCAGAGAGGCCAGGAGGTAAGTCTCTGGAAGATTGAACATGGTGTTCAGCACAAAAACCCTCGATTCCTCAAGTTTGATGAACTTGTTCGGGTATAGCTCGTAGATCTCCGATGTTTTCAGGAATTTGAAGCCGTGACAGCAGACTAGAATATTCCCGTAGGGATCGACTTTGAGCAGATTTCCATGCAGGGTGTCAAACCATAGGCCCCTGGAATTATTTATTTATTAATCATTTCATAAGATTTCCTCAGGTACGGCTCCATCGATTCTGGAATGACACATCTCCATGGAGAGACGGAATTCCCGACCTCCTCGAAAAATCACAAGCTGGAAGAGACCTGTAGACTTTCTCAGGAAACCCACCTGATGGCAAACGTTGGATCGTACTGGAACTGCCTGAGTTCATTGGGATAGCCCATCTTGAGCAATTGATCCACAAGCATAGTGAACTGGAGCACCTCGTACTCCGGACTCTTGTATTGAGCCAATGTGTAGTCCATATCGAACCCGAAAAACTTAATTTTATCTAGGTGAAGAGATCTGTTTACGAATATCCGATGCATAGGTTCTCGGTAGTATTTCTTGGGCGGATGAGCATCTGATCCATCGATCCCATCGGACAGCGTTCTGTTCGAAGCACGATGAATCTGTAAAAGACGTGACCCTCGAATTATTCGTGTCCTGTAAGAGCTCTCATCTCCGACGCTGACTAAAATTCACGTTCCTTGAGCCACGTTCCTTCCTCCAAATTCAATCATGGATCAACATCGTTCTCGTATTTTTCGAGGCAAGATATTCCTTCCTGAAGCGGTCGGAGAGTCGCGACTTGCGAGCAGTGGAGCTCAAACCACCCAGCACCAGAGGATTCCAGTCATGAGGCTTACCCTGGAGCCGGGCTGGGAATCCATGATTCAGCCGAAAACGAGAGTTCCAGAGAACTAGGCGCCTGACAGAATCTCGAAAAAGGTTCGGTCGGCGCCCGTGAGTCAACAGTCTGGCCGCGATGTCACTCGAGAAAGGGCACGTATCTTATCTTTCGATAGGGCCCACTGATGTTCATCGGCTCACACCGTACCTAACCATGCTAGAATTCGAGCCGCAAGACGCTGACGACCTTAGTCTGTTGCGTCACGCAATACGGTACAATGATGAATAGACCCCGATCCTTAGCTCTATGGGAGACTTATCCGAATTTCTAAACTCGTATGACCCTCAGAGCGTAGAGGGCTCGCTCTCCGTGGAACATCGCAAATCTGAGTAGAATTCCTTTCTCCGTGACCTTTAGCAGCACCACGCAACTCTCGAGCGCGGAAAACGCTCTCGAGGAGGTGGGGGCGGCTGATTCGAGCTCAAGATTCAATTTCGGCTGACAATTCACCCATTCGGTACCTTGATTTAGTACGTAATTTCGGGGGCTCACTACCCAAGTCGAAGTCTCGCTCGGCGAGACTTATCGGCTTGGGTATCCCCAAAGTCACTGAATCGCATTGCCCCGCTAATTCTCCTCATCTGCGTCTCCTCCGTTTCTCGTCATCGTCCTCTCTAACAGAAAATTTTTCTCCTTCAAAAAACCTAAGTCGAGTATTACCCGAGGTTCCGAGATGTCACATTCGCTGTCACTCACTGCATGGTGGAACGGTACATCGCGGCTCTCTTCTTCTGATACTCTGACGAGCTGTCCCAGAGCCGCGGAGATTCCCGAGAGTATCCGAGAGGAACACTACATCGTCAGAGCACGTTTCCCTCGTCCAATCGACGAGCGAGTACGCTCCTAAATATTTACACAGCAATATCGCGGATCGGGTCCTCCTCCCGTACGAGAGCATACGGCCCACGCGGCTACCCAGATCCGTGGATGGATCCACTTGAAATACACACGACTCATTCACAGCATGTGCTCTCAAGTGAAATCGGAGGGGCATGCCTCTCGGAATTTGGCCTCTCGATAAATATTGACCAGACTAAGCTTCGGCGTTCCGCTTTCACTTCCGGTTCTAGTCCGCGCGAAATTGAGCGGAATCAAGACTCACCTCGGGTGAACTTCCACTCCCGTTCATGTTGGCGGATTTCCTCAGTTAGGTACTCTTCACTTGAGGAAATACTTCGAGACTGGATTTGAGTTCGGAGATGTCGAAATCAGTTCTGAATCTTGTACACGTCCGTGATTGAGTTCCCAACGTGTCGTGCACAGGAGGTTCCGAACGGTTCCAAATATGGTTGGCAGACGTGTCACGCTTATAATTCCTCGGTTTTTGGCAACGGGTCTGGTGCCGTCAGCAGTGGGTTCTCTCTTCTTTCTACGGTGGAGAGGAGGATTTGTCGACGGCTACGAGGACTGTAAAAAAAACTCGTCATGTCGAGTGCTGCATGGCAAGTTGATCGTAGCACGTGGACGGCACGGTTTCGGCTATCCGATCCAATGACTCAAGTCCCAATAAATTATTCCAATTGAGCGCTGTCATCGCCGTCCGGAGCCGAGCGGGGGGAGCGTGGAAAACCAGCATTCGTCCGACAGCGCATCTACAGCTGTATATCATCCCGAGCTCAAAACAAGGCTCGTTCGAGATGATCGTCATCTAGGTTCTCACTCGTGAGTTTCGCTTCTCGACACGACTCGTCCAAGTGGCGAATCATTCGGATATCTTGCACAGACAAGTTCCGAGTCCCAACTGATCAACATCGAGCTCTAATCCCTCGGAAGACACCGGTCTCCCATCGAGAAAAAGCACGAATCGCCCTTATCTCGGACCCATCTCTTCGGAAAGTCATCAGCGTCATCTCCGGACTTGAATCAAGCAGCAGTCGGCGACATCCCTCTCGTCTCTCGTGTCGCTTGAAATGTTGCGTCATCTTTCAAGAGCAGAAGGTCTTCCATTATCATTAGGAATTCAGGAGGGGATAGACGTTGGTTGATTGTCGAGACGTAATTTTCTGGCCGAATTCAATCGCTTCGCGTTCCGGCGAGATGAGCGGTCTCCGCTTTCCGATCTCTCACTAATCACGCTAGATGACCTGTCAGTGACATGCACTCATCAAAAGAGCGACCGAGAAGGGCGCAGGTTACCCGAATAAACGGGCGATCTACGCTTCTCACGAAAACGGGACGTAGACAGGAGTTTTCCGTCGACGAATCGCAGACTGCGGCGCGCCGTTCAATACTTAGACTGCAGATCGTAATCGTTGAAAACAAGCCACTCGTCTCACGGTGGGAGCCGACGCGGGCAAAATGTTGTTATTGTCAGAAAAGTCCTCTTATCTTCTCGACAGCGGAAAACAAGTCTCTCACTCACTCACAGAAGCGGGGCCATCTAAATTCCAAGCGGAAGCATCATAGTGACAAATCTATCGCTCGACACCGCGAGCCCGACATATTGAATACTCTATTTCCCCGTTTAATTCTGATCTCGGTCAACATCTCGTACCGCGTCACTGCGATCATCATAATGAGACGAACATGAATACGGCGAGCCAGTTCTGCACCGTCGGGTAAACAGCTCGAAGGCTCTCTCGACAGATGCTCTCGGTTCCGGCGATTCTAGTCTAGGGAAAAAAACTAGAAACTCTTAGAAACCTCGTTTCTCCGAACTGCTTTTATGACGAAGAAGGCTGTCAAGCTATTTTTACTCCAGCTGTCTAGAAGAGCTACCAGAGACGGTGAATATGCCTACGTTCTATCGACCGTGAGGTCCTCTGAATACGAAACAGATTCCTGAATCGCAACCGAATCGGCCAGATGAACCAGAAATAGAGACCTGATTGAGCAATAATGGAGTTCGACGTTCAAGATCACGACCTTGGTTCCGATAATAAGCGAAGATTTGACAAGCTCGACCATGTAAGCCCTCGATCGACGGTAGCATTACAAACTGCGCCCGTCATATTCTGGAAGCCCCGATAGCAAATAACGGAACCTGACGCCATGACTCCACCCCATGTAGTACAGGAGGGACATCGAGGCCGCGGAACAATTTCCGAATTATGATCTTTCATCTCCTCAGGTCTGCCGAGCTCACGATAAGCGAATACGTAAGGGTTGCGGCAGGCGTGAATCGATCCCGCATTATTTTGAAAAGGTGCTGACATCGGAAGAGCCAACACGGCGTACGGTCGAACGTCGAAAGACGTCCGAAGACGTCATGCGTACCAATGAGCGCGGAAGGCCACCTGCTTTTGAGAATTCCCGCGTCTCGGAGCTTTAGCCAGCAGGCGTTTGACGCGTGTCGAACACCGGAACAAAACGACTTACTTATAGCGATAGGGTGCTCGATTGTGTTCTGAAGATTTCTGCGGCGTATATCAATTAGGAGAGAGGCACTTGCAGTGATCAGGTCCTGTTGGTGACTCGTGCGTTCTGGGTTCGATTCCCCGATTGTTCCTGTGGTTATTTCGAACCTCTCTGCGTCAGAAAGGGAGCAGCTACAACGGCATGCGCGCGCGCATGGTGTTTACAACTTTGACTCCACTCCACTGACTCTTTCAGGAATGCCGACACGTCACTCGGTGCGGCGACTTCTGTAGTGCATATGGCAATCGCGGACTCTCGAGCGTCAGAGACAGACGCCTAGGTCAGCTGGGACTTGACAACAGAACAGCTGAGCGCTCTCACCACGGGCTGCTCGGTCGGCATTTGCCGCGCCAACTTTCAAATTGATTGACTGCGAAGTCACGGACTCCGGTTCCAATCGGATCATCTGATCCAGTTCAAAGATGCCCGAACTGTGGTTTCCGGACTGCGGAGGGTGTTCTGAATTACGGAATTGTCCGAGATTCGAGTCTGCGAGTCTCACCTCATCAGCTCGCGAGGTAATTTGAAAATGCGCCAGACGGAATTACCAAAGGAGGAGTTCGTCACGCCTACTCACCCACAGAGTAGCACGGGAACCGCCTCCGATCGGTCGAGTGCCTGGAAAAGCTCGGAAGAGCGCGATTCCACTGAAAAAATCACCTGCCATGTCGGCTGGCGAAAGTGGGTCGCCCGCAGGATGAGTCGATGACGGTTCCAAGTGATTTGGTAGATCAGATGATGAAATGAGCTGACGGTCTTGAAATCGACATCCTTTCGAGGACGGATAGCGGATCGGAATAAGGAAGGACTCCTTCGAATTCTCTATCCCTAGACTATTGTCAAGCACGCGGCTTCAGTCGATTTCGCCGCGCGAAATGGCATCTGTCGAGCTCCGCCCACTGAATGATAATTATGGAACTCCCGATTTCCCAAGGAACTTCGTGCCTCCCGCCATGTAATTCAGTGAGCGGCGTACGAACATTATTTCACATGAAGCAAACATAAAATCTATATCCCCCTACTAAATACTAATAAAGTGCGTCTGTCCGTGATCGCAAAAGTCTTTAGGAACTCCTGGAATTCTCCTCAGGGCATCGTTAGTCGACGCGGAATCAGGGCAGCGTGCTCAGGTTGCGAATCTCATCCCGCATTCGCCGAAATCACCCACCCGCGGGGATCTACCTCGCCTCTCGCGCTGCCTTCCAGTTGTATCACTTCGGATACAAGATGAGGAGCGGGGTCGTAGGCCGTGCTCCCCAGGCTGGTACATCTATAAAAGCGAATGTATGTTTGTCTGTGGGTAACCTTTAAACTCCCAAACCGCTCGGCGGATCACCGTCAATTTCGGTCGCATGGTCCTCCCTTATTTGCCGAAGGTTCTTGAGGAGTTGCTGTGTGTCAGCGATCCACCATTCCACCGAAAACAGAAATTATTGTGTTCAAGTTGGTGCTCCGTCGTTGAATGTCACATTCTAACTACCCTTGCTGGACACAGGTGAGATGGGGAGGCTGCTGAATCACTGAAGAGGGGGTAAATGGGTGCCCATTCGGACTGTGGCAAACCTGGGGACCATCCCCACACGGGGAAATGTGGTGACAGAAGCGGTGGAATGAAGGGAGAGACGGGAAAATTTTGAGACGGATAAGCATGACCGGGAAAAACCAGTGAATCCGATTCGGACATCCGAACCTATCGAAGACGGAATCAGCATAGGAATTAGCACGGGGAGAAGAGCGGATGGACCAGATGATAATCAGTGTTATGAGTTATGAGCGGGGGGGGGTTTCAGAAAGTGGAGGACAGTTTTTTGGGAGGTTCAACAACGAAGCACGAGTCCGAATATTGAGTGTATCCTATTGAGTGTATATATTTTCCATTCCCGGCTGCCGAAAATAAGGGCCAGACAGGCGCGTTTCGCAGAATGGGCGGAAGAAGATTGTAAAGCACCTGGAGAGGAGGAAATATGGAAGAGACTGGGAAAGGGGGGAAATAGGTGTCGCGGATAGGGGAAAATATGGAACCACGAAAGAACAGCGAAAGATTGAATTTGAGGAGAGGTAGGGGTCGAGTGAAAGATACGGGGAAGCAATGGGAAACGAAAATGAGAGAAGTAGGGTGATGGAGGAGAACGGGGTAATCTAGAGAAGCGGATCGACCGTGAAACAGTATTGGAGAGGGAAAATGGGGGAAACTCGAGTAATTGACAGCAGGAGATATGAGGAAAGCGAAGAACACCATAGGCGGAGGAGCACGGGATGTTCGCGGCGATGCGCGACGAGCACGGCTACTACCGTTGCTGGGGAGAGGGAGGCAGGTAAATCCTCAGGTAAAGGAAAAGCGGTGAGCGATGCAATGGATCGTTCCGATTAGGGGTAATCCTTGCAGAAACTCCACGAAACCTCAGGAACGGGAGCGACGGGAGGAAAGGGGAAGAATGGCTCGGAATCTATCCAAGGAGCCTAATATCGTATCGGAGCTGTTTCGGAGAAACTTTCGGAGGGTACAGTACTCCAATTTTTTGAAGGTGAGCGTTTTCTGCGCAAGCTGCCTCGCGGTTCCCTCCACTACTCCCGCCTGAGTTGCGTGTCTGCGCGGTTGATGGACTGCGATTACCACCGTTCGCGAAGCTCATTCCATGTCCGGATGAGAGGCGCTGACCGCCCGGGAGATTATCCGCGACGATTTCTCTCGCTCGTACGTATCATGGGAATAAGTCCGGGTTACCTCGGAACCTCCCGGAGCCCTCAACCCCTCGAGCCCTCAACTCGTTTCTCCAATAATTTCTTCTTACAATCTAGAATCTAGACAATACCATACATAGGTACGTCCATAATCATAAGCAGTGATCACAACCGGGCTGTGAGGGGGCTGCTTGACTCGGGAGCCCGCAGACTGTCTCGTTGAAGCGTTCGGATTGAATAGAGCCCCGAATCACCCCGAGGTTCAAGTCACTCCTCCCTCGGCTTCTGCGCGCTCGATTTCGGCTCCCCATGAAGCTCGCGCCTTGTCGGAGTCATCGGAACAAGCGGGACCTATGCCTATCGCCGATGAAGGTCCCATCACCTGAGAGGGACGCTCGTTGGTAGTCGTAGATGGTTCGTCAGATTATTCAGGAAGCTATATCATAGGGTGGTCATTCTGGCGAATTCTCGATCGGGAAGTTTTTCGCCCCGTCAAGTCCCGGCTCTTACTCGGCAAAGGTTCCAATGAAACCATGTTGAGCCAACCAATCAACAGCTCTCGCCAAGGCTTACTCGCGGTCGATTATATTCGCAACACGATGGATTCACCCTTCGCATGTCAGGCTGATCCCCCTCCCGCCTCATAACTTTGATGACCCGGAGATCCACAGACCTCCCCAAGCTTCCTTGAGCGGTCTGTTGATGCGTTTCCGCTCGAGCTTGCTGTCTTCTCCCAAAGTCCAACATTGTTAGGTCCGTGTCGACTGCTCTCGGCGGGAACCCTTCGCCCCTACAGATTTCGCGGGGAATCGTTCCGGCCTCTTGGAAATCGTAGTCAAGGTAAAGGCCAGGCGTCGCCATCGGGTAGAAACGCTTCGTATTCCTCATATTGAAGCAAGCTCTCCACACCATTGGGATGGGTTCTCTTCACTACTGCTTGGAGATCTTCTCGAGCCGCCCTTGCGACAGATGGAATGAACGACTACCGAGCTCTCCGGATGAATCGACCCTCCTCCCCGCCCCCGCACCTTGCTCTATGACGGTGCTCGCTGGTCGGCTCTGCGACGGGGAAACCCTCAGCAAAGGCCCGGCTCCCAACTCATCGATCGCCGACTCCTGATACAGCATCACTGCGGCTCGAGAGATGTGCTCCTCAGCTGAGGAGAAATCGGTATCAGATCTTGGTCAATAACGACGGGTAGAGCACGGAGTGTTGCTCTTCGAAGTCTCACAGCGCTCGCGCGATTGATCTCGCGTAAGCCAGATGACCTTCTACTCGTCTGTCCAGGTAGTACACGCCGCCGAAAACAGCTCAGAGCCGGTTGGAGTATTGAGCGGGCTCACCACACCCGTGTCCGTATTAGGGAAAGATACGGACTGTTCCCGTCGTGACTCGCGACCGGAAGACCGAATTCTCGCAATTCAAGTTGTTCGATATGGATCGCATTAGCGCGGGCTCACCAAGCGCGTTTACTCCACTCGTCGCGAAGGCACCCGCTTCAAAGCAAGGAGCTTGCAGTTCCTCGTCGCCTTCAATTGTCAATATCATCGAGGTCGAGGCATCATCAATTGGCCATATTCGATAAGCTCAACGGATTCCCCTCCGGCGGAGAGAACTTCCGGCGCGAGGACGAAGTTGAAGCCGCGAGAATAATGTTTGAGCTCCTCCGCCGTCCATCCGCTGTGCTCCATCGCTTCGATCTCGTCGTTCGGGAAAACAGACGGTGCTGTCGCCTTGACAATCCTGAGTCCTTCTTGAAATTCCTTTCAGATCGTTGGAGTTGAACGATGCGAAAACAGATCCTCCGGACACCTCAGTGACTTCTTCGATCGAAATGGAGAAACGATTTCCCGACTCCAACACAGTTTTCGACAACGATCGATTCTGCCAGACCACTTCCGAGATCGGTTTCGTCCACCTCTGCCGGAAGTTCTCCCATTCTGGAATAGGAATGCGGACGAGCCTACGAAGACTTCGCGATGACCGAGACGACGCTGCAACCGCAGCCGGTGAGAGGAAGTATGGGATGATCTAGAGAGAGCTTCCTCGCTTCCTGAGATCCAAGATCAGAGACTATAGGATGAGATGACGAAGAGGTCCCGGTTCAAGTTACCGAGGCCGGCTGATATTCAGGTCGGGAAGGAAGGTCTAGGCATAGGTCGGGATCTCAGGGTATGCAAGAGTGAAAACTGCTTTCCTCCGGCGCCGCTGTTTCGGTAGAAGCGAGTAGAGATGAAATCAGACGGTGAAATGAGCTGACGGTCTGGGGGCTCACCGAAGCAAGCTTTTCGCGTTTACGTATCCGATCAACGACATGGACCGTGCGGGAGTGCCCAACGCGATTGAGTCTCCCGATATAACTTTCTACTTGTGTCGAAGTTTAATAAGCAGGCGGATCAAATCAGCTTGCGCGAACGTACGGAACTCGTAATCTTGTGCACATGCTAGGGATAGCGCAGGATCGTACCTTTTGACGCATGACGAAGCTACGGGAGAGCGTAGGAAGAAAACGCTTGCTTAAGCTCAACGAATCTGAAATTTTCTCGACGGGTGTTCAGCTGATGAGGTTGCCGATCTATGCCAAAATATCGGAGTCGAGCAAAGCATTCATCATATCCTCATCAGTCGACGTCGCAAGTATCCGTACAGGATCCCACAAGTTGCAAGCCGCGTGCAGAGAGGAATGGAGAGGAGGCTCCATACGCCTCTCTCTGAGAGGATGGGGGGCGGGGCATCATACGGAGACTGCACGTCTACTTTTATGTTCTGAGGAGGAAATCGATCGGGGTGGCTCGAACTTTTCTGGTGAGGAAGTCACCCTCACTTACTCAAGCGGGAGACAGAACGTACGCGGTTGATCCACCCGCCAAGCATCAACGCGGACGGCAGCGCAACTGCTGTCAGATTGCACTCCACCTCGCACCACAGATTGAATGCGAAAGAGGATTCCCCGAGACCATCTGTATCCTTGGTGAACGCGGCAGCTGAGCCGGGAAATGGCTCATTGCCGCATTCATATCTGCGCTCCGTGCTCAACACCATGTGTAATCCGCTAATCACAACGTCGTACGCGTTGGTATGCTCGATCGCCAGGATCAAGCGTCGAATTAATCATAGGTTCACCCACCCAACGGGGGCAAGGGATTCGGGAGGACGAGGTTGAGGAGCCCGCGCACCAGGGAGCCCTGATCATTGGTATGGAGACGGAAGAAGCCGACCCGACGGAGAAACGGTCGATTCAGGCAATACTCTGTTCGATAATGCCTACAACGTCTTCCGACATTTTCCTGATCCATTTGGCTCATGTCCGGGAAAGAGGCAGAAGCGGGAAGCTCTCCACTGCCAACGAGACGTACGTAGGACGACATGGTACGATGTGGAAAGCAGCGACAGCGGCTCCGCGATCTGAATAGATTCCCCCGAAGAAGAGTATTCTCCGAGCTAAACGACGTTCATAGTGACACCGAGATGCTTGATAGCAGTCGCTTGGCTCTGATCCAGAGAACTAGAACAGCTGCTCTCTGCTGTCTCAAGCCCCAAGGTGTTAGATATGCGGAGTGCGGAGGGACCGAAATGTTTCGCCCCTGTCAGGCAGAGATCATCGTCATCAACACCATGATTCTTATGGGTCGAGTCCGTCTGCAATCTAAGTTTACCTCCGCTTACATCTGGGATGATTATTTGTCGTTCTCTGTGGCCCGTTGCTCCCGTTCCTCAGGAACGTATGTTGAAGATACCAATCCTTCCTTACCGCTAGGAGCGCCGCACCTCCGTATCATCGTACCAAAAAATTGCATGTCGGTCTCCAGCTGGTGTTGCTGGTGGGTAGTTTGCTTCTTCATCGTCGGGCTATTTGTTCATCAGCCCTGTTGCGCTTCGCAGTTCCTCAAGGATATTCTTGCAGCGGGCCGCGGTCTCAAGACCAAATCCTCGACCCTGTGGTTCCTGTTCACTGACGAGAACCATAACGCAGACGCCGATGGAGAGCGTGGCCAAGAAATGCCTCCAGAAGGAATTGAAAAAGTTGATGGATGAGGGAGCTGAAGGTTTCACCGTGAAATTACTCAGCGAAGAGAACATATTCGAATGGGAAGTCGGAATCTTCGGTCCACCCCAGACGTTGTACGAAGGCGGATACTTCAAGGTAGGTTTCTCCGGAGTTCTCCGCCGAGAACGGCCGAGCTCCTCGGAACTCATGAACAAGACTTCGCCGCATGTCCGTTTTCCCAATTATGTCGATTGCAAGCTATCTATCTTGCAAATGCACTTGACGGGTGAAAACAGGTCCGAGCTTGCATCGAGCACTCCCCCTATCCGTCCGTAGGCAGAGGAAATAGGTACTTGAAATTTATCGCCCCGCATAATTAGCGAGTCTGTGAATCGGTACGAAGCGACCATCGAGGGGGAAGTTCACCGGGTACTAGGTAGTCGCCTGTTCCGTTGAACTCCCCGGAAACTTCGGATGGCTTCTCCCGCTTGAGAGAACAGCCGTCGCCCCCATCTGCAGCTTCACGTCATGGTGATATTCCGCTCTGGAGTAACTTCGCAGACTTGCGTCGCGAGATGGAATGAGCCTGGGTTCGTGATGAGATTCGTGACATTGCTTCCGAGCTCGCATTGTTGGTAGCTGCCTTCCTGAAAGAATCCATACAGGGTTCTCGATCAGGATAGTCCCGTACGATTCTCCGGCCGCGGAACTCCTCAAAGGCAAGCAGGCAGCAGCGAGACGACTACGTTGCGAGCGAAAGTGCATGACTCATTTGCGTGAGTCTCCATCTCGTTCTAAAATATTGTGTCTCCTGGATGCCACATGGGGTTGGAATGCCACGTGAGAGCAAATCGCGACGGCGCCACAAGAGATCGAGGGAGTCTGATTCCATTCGGATAAGCTCCCCTTGTTGATCTCGCGGTTCGGATCGGCGCCAGATTGCGGATGGAGAGATTTCATGGCCTTCAGCGGGATCCAGCTTGGTGAATGCTCATTATAAGTGATTCCGAGCAGACAATAATGTATGGGCTCCAAGAAAACTCACCATCGCGTCTCGGGAATCGTCTGAATCATCGCATCGTACATGTTTCAAATTTTTCGCTCGAAATACGATAGTGTTGGGTCCAAGGCACTTGCGCCGCCGACTGCGCACCTGACCAAGCACTTCCTCGACCGAGCATCCGTGTGTGAAGTATCACCAGTGTGCTCTTTCGGCGCTTATTGTACCAGAAGATGGAAACTCCTCGATTTTGGAAGCGTAGATTCGTGCAACCATTCTTGCAGACGGAGATGCAGGCCTCGCAATCCGATGAGAGGTGACGCCGGGCATATGTCAAATTCGATTCGAATGTTTATCGATTGACTGAGGGCTTGCTCTGAACCCTTCTCAGCATGGCAGATGTCCTGATCAAATTTGATATCACGATCGTTATCAAGTGCCTAGGTCCAAGACTTCGACGTGCGAGATTCACTCCACATGTTGCTAGAGTTCCGGAAGGGGGAGATCTTACGGATTTCCGCTCTCATTTTCAGTTATTGATGCGTTTCCCGGCCAACTACCCGTTTTCGCCACCGACAGTGAGCTTCTTAACGCGCATGTGGCATCCGAACGTATATGAGAATGGAGAAATATGTATTTCGATACTTCATCCGGCCGGTGATGATCCGCACTCAGGCGAACCGGCTTCTGAGAGATGGAACCCAGCCCAAAGTGTTCAGTGAGTGTTCTGAAGGAAAGATCGGAGGCAACCCCGCTCGAGAAGCCCCATCCGTATTTCCAACAAGACTCGGTGCAGAAACTCTAAAAACAATAATTCTATCCATAAAGGTCTGTGATTGTTTCGGTTATCTCCCTCCTGAACGAGCCGAATACGTTTTCCCCGGCCAATGTCGATGCTTCTGTAATGTATCGGAAATGGAAAGAGAGCAAGGGGGAGAACAATGACTACGTCGAATACGTCAGGTAAGTTTGAATGCCCTGCTCTAGATGATCTCCAGGACGGGCTCATCTCCGACACTGAATATTATATTAGAGCTATATTTAAAGCTCGAAACGGTCATTTGATCGAGACCGTGTTCCGCACGAGACGCGATCGAATGAAACAATCATCACTTTGCCCTGCGATAACTCTCGCCGCTCCCGCAGGAAAATTGTCTCGGAGTCGCAGGAGGAGGCTGCCAGAGATGGGGTGAAAGTGCCACTGACCACGGAGGAATATATCGCCACAAAGAGATCATCGCTTAATCGGAACAACGTGGAGGACACCGATTTCGGCACGGGTTTCGCGACCGACGATGATTACGGATACGATGAGGACGATGACGAGTCCGAGGGGGAAACTCTCTCTGAAACTGCCGACTCGGGTAATGGAGACTCTTGAGACCTGGCAACACCTCCGAGCTCCTCCAGCCCGAACGGGCGGGCGCGGCTGGAGGAGTCCTCGGCCGCCGCGCCGGCGGGTTCGGATGCTAGACACACTGTTGTATCATTGGGCATGCATGTATACTGGGGCCATGGGCGAGGGAGAGAGATCTTTTCCTCTTGATGATCGACATCAGCGGAAGAGAGGAATCCGCTGTGTGAGGTCCCGCAGTCGATTTCATGTAGATATCTCAACGGACCCGAGACGCCGAAGGAAAAGCATCCGAAACATCTAATTCCATGAGACACCTTTTTTCATTTGCAATTCACATCCCTCTCCTCCTAACAGAGAACCTTTCTAACACGGTCTTGACCCCGGTTCCTCATCGAGCTCGTGTGTTTCTCTCGCATTGTATTCGAAGTACCTACATATGAGTTCCCAAACACATGTGACCACGCGAGGATTACCGATCGACAGGCTGGCGGGAATTATTGAGGGGCCGAGTCTGGGCCCCCCGCCACGCTTCTGTCGTTGTGGAATCGATTGGGTTGTCCCATGCTTCTTTGAACTTGCGTAGGCGAACGGGTCGTTTCCGAAATGAAGAATCTCTTGCATCGATTTGACTCGTTCCCGGTTCATGTCCACCATCGGATTTCTTAGTTTTGTCCAATACGGAATATGTTCTGACTTCGAGTCGGTGAATACGAATAGCCGGCGCGGTGGGGTGTGCTCACCCCAAGTTCAAAGCGATCATCCCATCGTCTCAAATCGTCTGTATTGGGTGAAGCCTTTCGAATACCGGTTCACTCGTTCTGAGAGGGCGCTGCGTCATTTGCCGAAAAAAAAAACATCTTCAGAATGAGAACAATCAATGCCGGTATCCGAATGAGCCCAATCAGAGAAACATCGGATTTCTGGTCCGTCTCTTCCATCGGAGCGCACTGTTTCCATGAATGACCTACCGTGGAAATCGAAAACGTCGCGTCGGATAGACGAATAATGCAGTTGAGTGCTTGTTAGGCGGCGAGTGAAATCATCTTTAATAATATAAGTGACAATAGATGGTCTGAAAGCAAGGCTCTGATGCCTAAAGGTCTGAATCACAACAGCTTGTGGGGGGAAGCGATTGTACGAATCGAGGGATATCTTTGAAGTAGAAGATCGGCGCCGTAGCCGGAAGCGACAAGCGGACGGTCGAACCCATAGGCTGAGACGAATGAAATCAATGTATAGAAAGTTGAACTGCATGATGAATGATATGGGGGCGGGATGGCTTTGATGGAAACGGACATGCCAACGAAGCCTCGCGATGCCGCCGAAGAGCATTGTGTGAGAGCATTTTTTCTAATCTAATCCACAATATTTCAAGGAGTGAAAATCCACCAGATCGCATGGTTGAGGAGTGATAGATTTTGACATCAAATAAATAAGATCTGGTACGTTGCGTACTCGGAGCTGTCATCACTCTATGAAAGATGCCCCAAGCAGAATGGAGGGTCCCTACGACTCTCGCGATTTTTCGGTCGTAGATCAGATCGGCTTAGAATTAGTGGAGAGATGACGAGTCGGATTCAGTCTTAGGTAGGCAGCTGAGATGGATCCCGGGTGGCTGCCTTGAAGCAACTCTTTACTACGCTATGGAGCCCTGAAGGAGAGTTGATTCTCGTGTTTTCCCGAGTCCCTCATAGCTGAATTTACACTCGGGAAATTCTTTATTTTATGTATAAATAGAATAGATGCTTTTACGTAAGCTCGCGGGAATTTCCGCGCTCTCGAGTGCGGAATATCGCGTCTTTTCCCCGCAGAGCGGGATCTCACAGACGAGGAAGGCCCGGCGATGGTAGAGTAATCCCTGCTCTCGTGATATGATAATAAGAATAATAATAATAATCAATAATATACGCTGTCCTCGATTTGGGAACAGTTTTGACCCCGATACGAGGCGATTGTCAAGTTCCACATACAGGTGATCACAGATGCTTCCATGCTAAACAAGTTTTCTCAGCGGTAGCGGGTTTGCGAATCCGATAGCGCTCCCCAAACTGAGCGTCGGTATTATCGATTTTTCCCTGGAGATGGAGAGAATAGGATTGAACGATGGACGGAACCTGAATACTCAGCAAGTCATCCGTCATAAAATTAACCGCTAGAAACTAACTTGTATGCCGTCACCACGATGTTCCTCTTGGGTTCCTGGTCGTAGCTCTGACCTGTGCACCTGTAGACTTCTAGCAACTCATAAATGAACCGCCTCTGATCCCGAGGCATAGGTTCGAATGAGAAAGAACGACTCGCTTGTGACGACTGTAAACGATAGTGTCAATGTTACTCGAGCCCGACGGCAGACTCTTCATTCTTGTACATGGGGCTCCATATAGATCCGCGAGGAGGTCTACCGTTTTCGCCAAGTCCACCAAATCGTTCAACTTCTGCACGATCTTCGACGCGAACTGCCAGTTCTTGCGAGCTTCATCTTTGACGAAGTCGGTGTACAAGCCCGAGGTGAAAGACGTATTAGTTGGGTCGATCTTGAAACCTTCAGCCATTTTCTTATTACGGATCTCGATGGCGCATTGCTCGACACACTTCAAAAAGCCTTTGGACAACTGGAAGAAGAATCTTTCAGACGATATCATTCGCGGAAGTATCGCAGAAGGAGCATTGAACCGAGTGACAAACGCCAAATCTACCTGAATGAGGTCTGTTGCAAGATTAACATCTTCTCCGCGACGGATCCGTTGCTGAATCTGATTGTTCACGGCTAGCTGGAATTGATGACAGCTCCGAGTCTCCACGATCCTGCCGCAAGGACAGGTCAGGTTGACATTGGCGAAACAAGTGCTTGGTGGGCAAATGTCATGGCATGGCAGTTTACAGGGATGCCCGCAATCTCTAGCCACCTGGCACGGCTGTTCGCACTTTTCCGGGCATTCTCCGGAATGACAAATTTTATCGCAGGTATGCCTCTTGCAGGGCAGAGGTAGGCCGCAAGCTCGACCGCAGGACACATTCTGCGAAAGGAGACTTCTCTCGATTTTGGATCGGATTCCGAGCCAGATCCAGATTCGGAGCTCAGCTGGATTCAGGGCATGAGTTCGATCGAAACCCGATGATCCGGACAGCGACGACTCACCTCAAGGTGACACGGGATATTGCGACGCATTTCGTGACCACCATGACATCTCTTCTCAGTCAGCGATGTGCAGGGCGGACAGGATGCATCCGAATGGCACGGATGTCTCACCGGATGTGCGCAGCTGTGCTCTCTGTTGCAGAGCTGAGTGCATTCCGGCGGAGGGGCATTACATTGGATCGGGGGATAGAGAACCGACGCGCCACAATGACAACTCAATTCGTCGAAACCTATTCGATGCGAAAAAGTATTCAGTGCCAGACGAGAAGGACATGACCCATAGCTCGAGTTATCAATTCTCAGAGCCTGGACGGGTCGAGATCATGTGGCCATTTTGACGGAGAAAAGGAGATGTCGAAATCGATCACTTACTGACGTTATCACATTTTGGACAGGATCCTTTGTGGCAGAGAATTTGACACGTATGCAGTTTACACGAGAGCATTTTCCCGCAGACGAGATCACAGATATGGAATTCCTTGTCGCAACACTCATCTAGGCATTTGTGACGTCCACAGACTTTCTTTTTGTTGCATCTTCTCTTACATATCAAAGTCGTCTGGCCGCATTGAGCATCATCGACGATATACCCACATCGACAGCGTTTCCTGTAACAAACATCGACAGTCAGAAAATCCGCACGAGCAATGAAGGATCTTTTCAACCTCTATCGGCAGGCAGGGGGTGGGGCGGAGGGGGGGGGAGGAATCGCTTCATACGTGTAGAGATCGGAGTGGCTTGACGCGAACAACTCACCCTCGCGCCGGGACCGTGCACGGTGGACACTCATCGAAGTGGCACTTTTCCAGGCAGCGATGGCCGCATTCGAGCGTCTTCTCACAAGCTTGCGTGCAAAGAGGAACTTCTTGCGAGCACTTCCAGGTATCGGAGAGGCGCATCTTTCCACACGGACAGGTCTTGATTTGGGCCAATTTACATTTCTCACAAGGACCCTTGTGGCAAACGGCGGAACACTCATGATTTCGGCAGTCAAGTGTTTTCCCACAGGGTTTATCGCACCGAAAACTATCCTCAGCCTCACAGGACACCTCCTGAGACGATCTCCCGCATACACAGCCGATGGTCTTGATTTCCTCGCAGGGAGAACATTGTCCAGGATGACAGCGGTCCTGGCAGTAGTGCTTCATACACGGCAGCCGTCGCCCGCATTTCTGCTCGCAATGGAAGCTCATTTTGCTATCACATTTGATCTGCGTTTTTGTCTTGGCACAGTGACAGGACCGGGATACGATAGCTTCACATGGAGGACACCTCCCAGGATGACAGGGTCGATTACACTTGTGCGCACACGGACGAGGCTTGAGGCAGAGCTGGCCACAGCTATGGGGCAGGCTGGATTTAGCGCTCTGTGGGTTCCTCTGCTTTCCGCAGAAACACTGATAGATCGCAGGCAGGACAGCCGATTCCCCCTGGCATGCGGGACAGCGCCACGTGGGATTCTCGCGCGACACCGAAGTCTGAGCCCATTCGGCCACGCACCGGAGATGGAAGATGTGGAAACACAATTGACAGTTCCAGATTGGTTGCGCGTTCCTGACCCTGATGCAACAGATAACACAATCATAGCTCCCGTTCTGAAGCTGCTCCTCGAGTGATTCTTTCTGCGCCTTGCTCTCTTCCAATTTTTTCTTCGGCGGTGGCGGTCGTTTGGACGGAAACCTCATTGTACATCTCGATTGGGAATGCGACGCTGCCGCACCGCTGTCCGCCTGATGCCCGGTGGCTCTGCGTTGAGCCCTCGGGGAAGCGTTAGGGGCGTTCGGCGCCTGTGCTGTCCCGGGTGTGAACACTTCTGCATGGACATTGAGCTTGGAAACTATTTCATCCGAGAGATCGTCACTTTCGGTGGCTCGCTCTTTGTCGCGTTGGGAGGCCACTTCGCGAAGGGCTTCTCTGTTCCTCTCATTCCGTTGGTGCTGATAGCCTCTGAGTCGCCCAGAGGGTCCTCCAGCTCTCCGGCGACTGAATTTTACTTCGCCGGACGCTCCGTTGAAAACTCGCTCCCGATGTTCGCCCCTCGATTGTTCTGCAAGGATTCAAATCATTTGTAGCGAACGATTCGAGCCATTTTCCAGGGTGGTTCATCACGGGGCCCCGACATCGATCAGCGGGAGGGACGGGAACTCCGTCTAGGCTCGGCGGTGACCCGCAACGGTCAATGCATGCATGAGACCCTCTTTTGCTGAGCGAGAGAGGCAGAGCAAGCGTGACAAAACACGCTCAACGAGCAGGAGAGTCCCCCCGCCAATTCCTGACCTCAGAGGATCGCAAACAGCCCACGTTGCACTCCTGGCTGGTCCCGCCAACAGAGCTGGGGAGCTCGCAGTCATTATACTCACGACTCGAATCCGACGTTGATGGGCCGGCTTGGTTCCGGGACGGAGGGTTTCCTTTCCTCCATGATTTCGCTCGAGGAGAGCTGCCGACTCGAACTTCTTCGTTCGACATCAGATCGATCCTCGCACAATACGAACTGGAGAAATACGCGACAGTTAAGGAAGAACTCGTGCTCGCAAAATCGGTGCACGCGGATAAAGAAGACACCTAAGACGGATTTGATAATCTAGGTTTCCGGAGTTCGAGACCGCGAACAATCCCAATCAGCATGAGAGAGGTCAGGACCCAAGTCATGAACCGCCTCTCCCCAATGATGTTTACATTCGAAATCGAACGGCCGAGCAACAATATTGTCACAGGTGATTCTCTTCTGACGAGACATGTCTCGTCTGTCCACGGAGGAGCCGGTGGCAAGTCCGGTGAAAGTAGCTGCCGACGCACCGTATCCCAGATTTTCATTGACTTAATCGGAGCTCGGGGCGAATACGACCCCCATGGCCCGGATAGTCAACAAACATTCCGAAGATATTGCCACCAGGATATATATCACACGGCTCGACTTACCGCTCCTCTCACGCCTCTCACCTGAGGCTCTTCACTGTTACACTGACTGACTATCGAGAGCGCGCGTTGTTGGATACGACTCGGGTATAACGAGCGTTGTTGGGCACGCGATCGCGGTACATACATCCGGATTGGAAACCGATAAGAGCGTAATTCTTATCACGGATTCTCCGAGAGCGGTGTTGGAGAGTTCTTTGATCCTGGAATCCGCCAGAATAATGATCGAGAGCTCGATTTCCGAACAGCGATCGCAATACCAATGGTACGTCAAAAAATGGCGCGCCCAGCGGGATGAAAGGATTGTAAACAGAGAACGTCCAACGATGCCCACGACTGGACTGCGTGAGATTTATGCTTGATGAAAAGTGAAAATTGGCATATTTCTGGGTCTCATTAGTGATTCGTCTAGCTGCAGAGGCTCGGGGCTACGAACCCTGATCGAGCAAATAACTTGGAACGGCTCGTGAGGCGAAAGCTAGATTGAGTCGGCTGCGTTTTTAAGAAATTTCCCGAGACGGGCGTAGAAAATCACTCTGTGAAGGCGTCTACGTAAAGTGAAGTTGACTATACGAACTATTGACTCTGAGTGTGAGATCCGTGAGAGTGTCAGTGTCTCGATTCCGGCCGTCCCGGAGCAAAGTCGCGGCCGAATTCAGCCTCCTGTGTTGTGGAAGCGAGAACGCTTGTGCATCGAGTAGTGGTGACGAAGAATTTGTTTTGATTTCTGTGCGTGATCTGTGGCTTACGTGCACTGTGGAATAAACGCTTCAGTATAGTGCCAGCCTAAAACTCTACCATGGGATCCTCGAAGAAGAGTCACAAGGAGCGAAAACGCAGCAAAAAGGATTGGCGCTCCAGGTCTCAGTCGAGCTCGAGCTCTCAATCAGACAGCGAAATCTACGAACGACGCAGGAAAAAACCTCAAAAGGACTCTAAGGAAGACGTAAGTTACCTCTTTATTTGAAACGGGCCGACGTGGTCGTACTGTGCTCGATAAAGATCGAGCTCTCTAAAGATCTGAGTCTCCTACTCTACATTTTCGAGAGCCTCACTCGGGGCTCCAGAACTACGGGCGGGACTCGGTTGTGGTTTCTCGCTCTGACAGGTGTCTTGTCGACCATTCGGGAGAAATTATCATGAGGGATCCGGGAAGTTCCCGAAGTTCTATCGTCATATGCGAAAGCCGAAGACGATTCAGAACGTTCGGATCAAGTTGTTTGTTTACGTTTGGTGAGGGTCAAGATGCCTGCAAGATCGGCTCTTAATCTCACGATCGTTCGATCAGGAGTAGAATCCAGAGCCTCTCTCGACAAGACATCTGACCAGAATACATATCAAGAACAATGAGGTAACGAACGATTCTTGAACCAATGTATCTAGCAGCGTGCTGCCAGTGTTTAATGGGGTCCACTCTCGGATATATCGACGTGTTCGACATCCATCAAGCGCCCGTTCCGTTCGTAACAGTCGAACCATATGATTCTCGGGTTCCGCGCCGACCGACTCAATAATTTGCGAGAATATGCGGCCGTTTATCCTCAGTCAGATCAAAAGTGAATTTGCGAATATCTACGAATCGTTCCTGTTTGGAATATTTGACTCCCCGAAGTTCGCGTCCGTATTTCCACGTAAACCGATTCCGGGATCGGAGGGAGCATGTCCTGCGCTCCTCGTATCGCTCTCAATCTGTCGATAGAAGGGTATGCTTGAATCACATGCATTCGAAACTCGCAGGGTATACCTTCCGGCACCCTCAGCGCCTCTAGGCTGTGTGTTCTAATCTCTCTGCGTTGATATCATAGATGCTTCGAGATGTGGTCTCCTTTGAGAAAGAGCAGCATGTTTCGGCGTGCTGCACGATCGATCGAGGCATCGCATCCCAGGATATCCTTGATTCGTGGAGCGATGGGCAACTTTTGCTCGCGACATCAACTCTCGTGTCTTTGAGGGCTCCTGAGGAGCCAGTATGGTCTGAGACATGATTCTAATATATATTTGACGTGCAATGAGCCGACTCATCCCGAAGGAAGACCAACTTCCGATTGCGGCAAGCATGCGCGGGTTTGTCTTCCGGCATTCTGTTCTCCTCTTTCGGCGCTTCACAGGAGACTCGATTTGTCTTGTCGACGAATTCCATTCCGAGATTCATCGATAGTTTCTTCGAGGTTTGCACCTCTCATGGAGTTCAATGAGACGGCACCCATAAGCGCTTTGCTCCGTCCTACAAGGAAATGTTGATCCTGATGGTCTCCTTGAGCAGATCGCGAAAGCTGGAAACACCTGAAGCTGATGCGGATGTTTGAGTAATTTGGCTCCCGCGACGGAAATTATCAGTACACAAGCTCCGAGTCAAGTATCTCGGCGGATTGACAACATTATACATATATTCCTCCGTTGATTGCGAGAGGAAAGTCCCGCCTCTTCCATTTCCGGAGTCGCCGGCATAGCTCCGCGGCGATCCATCCTAGGGAACATTGCTTGAATCCCGAGCCGGTCCGTACATCAATCCTTCATCCTCCATATCCGAGAATCGGGAGATCTTTGATTCGAAGGGTCTCCCTCCGATCATCGCTCGGTAATTTGATGCACGATGTCCAGAGCTTAAGTGTGATGAAGGCTCTCATCATACCGATGCGCGTTTTCGTCTCTGCTCAGTCAGATCAGCGGGTCTACAACCGGCTAGATTGAATCGGAAACGCGGACCGTCGGTCGCAGTCCCACCTGATTGATTTCATTTCTCAAGAGAAACTCTGCAGCCTCTTGACTCGGCATACCGATTCGGTCCATGTTCCGTGTAGCCCTTCCTAGGCAAACGCTTGCTCCAAACAGAAGAAGTTCCCCCCATTATTCCAACCGGCGCCTATAATCAGACTGTGCCGGCTCATGTGATTGTGCTCCAAGATTGCGTTCACACATCAATCAAGGAACTGAAATCATACGAGACTGCCCATGCAAGCGAAATCATCCAATGCGGCGGTGACCACTAGCTCGCTCCGTCGAAGTTGTTTGGGAATGTCCTGCTCCGACTTGTTGTAGCCGTTTTTATGATGCCCTTGTTCAAGCGAGCGTTCAAGGTCCGTGTAAAGCAAGTGTGCTTTGGTGCCACGAGAGGGCGCTGTAGGCGTGCATCGCTTCCTACATGCAGCGCCGTCTGGTCGTTATGGAGGCGGTATGACTCGAGTGTTGGTAAGAAAACCTGTCGCTTGACATACCATCGCACAGCGCGGCCGCATCTTTTGAACGGGCAAGATATTGTTGCGAGAGCGATCGCGGAGTATATACGGAGCTTTCGGCCTTACGTGGTCTCCGGGAGGTGCTCCCTGAGTATCTTCAGGAAGTTCGTGTGCTCTGGATGGAGAGCTAGTCCGTGCATTGACAAGCTCATTCTTCCGTCTCGAGAGGATGCGCGGTCCTCGCTGTCGGGGACCGAAATGATGATGGAACGTCTGGTCTCCATTCGTCCGGAGAGGATATGTCGGTATTTTTCTCCACGGTTCCTCGTTCCGTACATGTACCATACTTCAGCTGTTATATCCTAAGGCCCGGATCAGGATCTCTGAAGACTTTTTCTCCCTGAGAATTTCTGACGATGGTTATCCTTGCTTTCGAATGACTCACGCAAGATCAGACGACACGTTTCCGGACTTTCGGCTGAGCATCAAGTCCCGTGTTTTTCCTCGCCTTCATTGGCCTTCCATAGTTTGCGGAAAATTCGCTCGTTTCCTTCTGAGTTGTCCAGAGGTTGATCTCCCGAGGTTTCCATCAAGAGGCTCCCCCGATAAATGCATTGAACCCTCAAAAACTGCTTTATATTCCAGCTCTAACCGCGTGTCGAAGATAGGTAGTTCTGTGAACCACGACCGAGATCTCTTGGCTCTGATTCAAAGTCGGCCCGTTTCGCGAAGCACTTGATTTTTTTCAGCTTCTCGTTACCCCCAAGCTGTGCGGACCGACCATCCCCGCAACTTCGGGGTAACAATTTTCAGGTTTACAGGTCCTAGGTACTCTGAACTGTAAATTCACTTCGTTGAAGCGATGTATCATAAAGAAATAAATCGGCTTCCCGGATCAGCAAGACGATCTCGCTTTTCGGTCAAGCCAGAACCTTTTGTCCATCAACCCTCATTCCGAGTTTGGATGCTTGATTTTTATCTTGAGGAAATGCTCTCCCGATGGATGCGAAGAAGAAGGTAACAGAAGAGGAGGTCTCTCATTTGCGGTCGCCACGATTCGTCGAGCTCGGCTCGATTGAATTCGTCGACATCTGGATTTTGCGAGGAATTTTTTTCATCTACCCAACGTTTTTCACATCGTGGGATTTTGCTCTTCGGATCATCGCTCGGACTTCGATTGCTACGCTTCGATTCACTTCAGGGTTAGGTTATTTGGTAGGTGGGTGGGTATTGTGATATTCATGTGCACCTTTCTCCATCCTAGCAACCCGACAAACACGAGAGGACTCATTCGGACGAGGAGGAGAGGCATAAAGATTCGTCGAAGTACCGTGATGAGAAAACTTCTCATGGCGAGAGAAGGGATCGGAGAGAGTCAGGGAGACCGGAAAGGGGTGAGCATCGGAAACGGAGATCGTCTCTCGAGTACCAGAGATTCGATCACCACGAATTCGCCGTGGAGATCCTTCCGAGCATCGCATCTCCTTTTCTCCCGGATCTTTGAACTCTGGATGGCGGAATCGACGATTACTTGACTCGCCTCAATTTCTGTCTGGAAACGGATGCTGATCTAGTCTGAGAACACTTTACGTCCGCAGAGAAGAGGCGGAGCGCAACGCCAGAGTTTCGAGAGGCTACTCCTCCTGATGGCAAGGAGAAACTTTCGATGAGTATTGAGGAAACAAATAAACTGAGGGCGAAGCTGGGCTTGAAACCGCTGCAAACCGACGATGGAGCAGACGAGAAGAAGGGCAGCGGGGAGAACAACGAAATATTCGTCAGAACGGAAAATATTTCCGACAAGAAAGAGGCGGAAGCTTTCCGCGAGAAACTTCGCTCGCTTCGCGACAAACAGAAGATTAAAGAAAAATACGGAAAGGTTAGCTATATCGCCCAGTCCCTTCTCCTGATCTGATTCATGGCCAGGAGACGGCCGGGTCATCCGAGCTCATAGAGATTGACTTGAAATTTATTTGTCAAGGTTAAAACTCTGGCCGACGGCGACGAAGACGACGACGCCGAAAAATGGATCGAGAAGTCTCGGAAGCTGCAGCAGGACAAAGCCAAAGCAGCGGCTCGAGAAAAACTCCTGATGGAGATGGAGAATGAATTAGGTCAGGGATCGAGATAGGATGAGGCGTCGATGATTCTGATCGCGTCTGGGCAACACACGCTGTGGTTCGAATCTCCCGTAACAGAATTTCTTTCCGACAACTCGCAGGTGTTGATGATCTCGTCAATAAAGAGTTGTCTCTCAAGAAGGAGTACACCGCCAAAGATCTCCGAGGAATCGAAATCGTGCACAAACAAGACAGAATCAAGGAAGGGGACACAGTTGTTCTCACACTGAAAGACCATGGCGTATTGGATGAATCGGAAGACGTTCTAGAGAACGTTAATCTCGTCGATGACGAGAAGGCCGAAAAGAGTGTCTTGAACAAAAAGCTAGGAATCGATACGTACAATCCATACGACGATGTCGACGCCGACGAATTCGGCATCGTGCATAAAAAAAGCGTGCTGTCGAAATACGACGAGGAAATCGATGGCGCGAAGAAAGAGAGCTTCAAGATAGGAATCAATAAAGAACAGCGGAAGCAGAAAGAGCTCGAGGAAATCCGTGTGAAACTCTCCAAGCAGAAGGAATCCTTGGTGCTCCCAGAACCTGCGCTCGCTCGAGACTACATGACCGGAGAGGAGATGGCCGCCTTCAGAAAACCTAAGAAGAAGATCCGCAAGATCCGCAAGCGCGAGATTCTCAAGGCTGACGATCTTCTGCCCTTGGGCGATGAGGTGACGAAGGCAGACCATGGTTCGAGGAGTCAGAGAGTTCCGAAACACGACACCGAGGATGATCTGATCGAGCCTGACCAGGATCTCTCAAACTTCAAAGTCGAAGACGATCTCCCGGAACAGCGTTATCGCTCCCGGCTCCAGAAAGCTAAAAATATCGTGAAAGAAGACCTCATCGTACAGAAGGTGGCGGCACAGATCGCTTCGATTAAAGACGAGCCCGAAGACGACGAAAATAGCTCAGGCGTTCCCTTCGCCCCCTCGATGATCATGAATTCCACGGCGGAATTCTGTCGAACTCTCGGCTCGAAGTCTACATACGTCGCTAAGGAGACAGACGAGACAAAGGAAAAGTCCGCATTCGACGAAGACATGGAAGTCGATCAAGGTAAGCCCATCGTCGCTCAGCAGCTTCTCGTCCGCAAGGTCGCTCTTCGCCTCTTCGGGACAAGTCGGAATAAGCAGATTCGATTACAGAGCCTGAAAGGACTATGGACCTAGAAGAGGAGGAGGAATTGAAAAATACGTGGTCCGAGGTGGATCCTTCAGTTCAGCAGAAACAGAAACAAGCGCAGCGGGCTCCTCATGCGGAAGTTATTCCTGTACATCTGGAAGCATTCCCTATCCTCGAAGCGGAACCGAATGTCGCACAAGGCGTAGCCGGCGCCCTTAAACTTGCGCTCAAGAAAGGTTTCATCGAGGACGAGTCGAAGAACAATCCCGCCGCGGTCAAGAAACTCCAGGATCTCTCAGCAAAGAATTATCAAATCGAGGAGAAGTATTACGATGACGAAGGACGAGGTCAGTACAGACGGGCTTTCCCCGAGGCAATCCCAATAGGCGATCCCGATATTCCTAAGACCCCCCTGAAAAGCAGGACCTGAATGAACTTTTTCTTCCAGGAAGGAGAGGTGGTGCTAACAACCATAGCCATGGACCTGTTTCGGACTTCAGGGATAAGTCTAATTACAAGCCCGACGTCAAGCTAGATTACATTGATGACAGCGGTCGGCTGCTGAACCAGAAAGAAGCCTTCCGATATTTATCGCATAAATTCCACGGGAAGGGTTCGGGGAAAAACAAGATCGATAAACGTCAGAAGAAAATCGAGCAGATCAAGAAACTGGAACAGATGTCCAGCAGTGACACACCCCTAAATACGCTCAAGCTACTGCAGGAAAAGCAGAAACAGCAACAAACGCCTTACATAATGCTCAGTGGAGGTGCAGCGAACACTTTGAGTGGTCCCAGCGGTCTGAGCAAGAAATGAATGTATCCTGCCGATAAGAAAAGGTCCAGCAAGTGTGAACCTTGTTCAAACCTTGACGGTGTCTCTGTAGCATCAAAATGTGTTTTGAATCATCAAAGAATGGAGGACTTCCGGTTCTCTTCCGCGGTGACGTGTACGATAGAATCGCCAAAACTCTAGTTTTATTGGAGCAACTCAGGGTTTACGAAGGACCCATAATAAAAATATCAACCAACCTCCATTCTAATTCGCCTCTTCTGTCTGCATCGATTGTATCGTGCCGGCGGCAGCCGCCTGCATGCACAATCCGCACCTGCCCCGATTGGAAAACTCAACGAATTCTGATCTGAAAACACGGCTAAGGAAAAAAATGGTGGTCGTGGATTACGTATTAACATCCCTAGTTTTATCGAATGCTTCAAGCTTTGCAACTTCAAACTTCGACTCACTCGACGGCAGCCCCAACGAATCGGAAACAATTTTCCCTTGCTGGTGGTTAGAGCGATTGTGAACGCACGATTTTGGATGGCAGCGAGGTCTTCCGGGCTCATATCCATCAATTGAGTATATACCTTGTCGTCTCCTGCACTCTGACGCGACGGGGGCGCGGTGATTTGTTTTGGGGGTCCGACGCGCCGAAAGGAAATAACCGACGGGTGGTTTGCGCGTTTGTCACTACTCGTGTAAACGTGCATAGCCGCAACGACGCCGCTCGATCCCTGCTGCCGGAAAAATATGCAGGTACTCGGCCTTGATCCTCCTGGGTACATTTGCTCCATGGATCCGTCCTCGGAAGCAATGTGAATGACAGTACCCGGGACGTTGAACCTTGGATGTGTGGTTCAGCCCGGGAAAGTTTTGAGCATCAAAATGATGTGCTGGACTGTCCTTCCTTTCTACCTGATCTCAGTCTCCTCTCAGCCTCGAGAAACCGTCTGTCTCCTCCGCGAGTCCACTTTTCTACATAGATACAGAGCTGGGAAACTCGGTCATCTGAAGAAGCACTAGAGGGTCCACGCCGGTGAGAAACCCTACCCTGCCGGTTTTGTCTGAAGACTTCGGAGACATCTTCGAACATGCGCACACGTAACTCCGCATTGCTCAGAATCGTCGTTCAGACTCCTGCTTATCATTGTTGTAGATCGTAATTGCGATGCCGGCTTGCAGGTTCGTGAACGGATTCATACCCAGGAAAAACCCTGCGGCTGCAAGCATTGTAGACACCGCGACCCTCAGTCTCTCCGCGAGCGTGTCGTCCGAGTTCGACTACCCTCAGCTGCGTAATCCCGCGAGAGGAACATTCAGATGGGACTGTGGATTCAGAGGCGTCACTTCATAGTCTTGCACGAGCATGAAATCGCAGGGAACAACATCGATCTTGTCCACATAAAGCCAATTTGAGGTGCCACCATGAGCATATTTGTACGACCTGGACCAGTTTTGACGTGAAACGTCTTTAAAAAGGTTGGCCTAGTATTTCACCAAAAGTGTGACGAAACTTGTCCATTTTCGACGCCTTCCAGCTCCGTGCTTTCTACACCGATCGACACCCGGTTGGTCTCTTTAGATAGCAAATTTACGGCACATCAATTTCATATACTTCCTACGGAATTCCCATACACACAGATCAACTCCTGGAGGCAAGAATGACACCCTATACGCCCTATTCTCCCGTGAACATGGCTGCTCTTGGGAGAGGGCGATTTCAAATTTCCAGAGCGCGCGTAACGAAACTCACCGTCAGAAAAATATATTTTCCACTCGAAAGAAGATATTTCCCCAACTTCGGTGAAGAGTTCGATTTCACCAGTGATAATGAGACCTAAAAGAGCCAGTTCCAGACGTCGGAAGTCTCGTTCACGGAGTAAAACTCCTAGTGATTGTAAACGGCCCCGTACAGGCGTTGAAAGGACAGCGCAATGGCGGGCGCGTCGACTGAATACGGTGAGCAAGTCCCATAGCAATGCGAGACCACATACGAATCAAAGAAATAGAAGCATTGATGCGCTAGTCAGTCCGATGGAGGTGACTCCCGATTCCCGATGTCAGCGACATCGGACCTACACGCAGGCATGGCAACGAGCCACGACTCGCTTCAAACGATCATTCCGAGACAATGGATTCTGACATAGCTGTGACGTCTGCGATTGCCTATGGTTCCTTGGGGAGCTAACCCACCCTTGCTTACCTATGCGATCGTGGATTTCCATTGCGCTCGGGTAGGAGCTGAGTTTAAAGAAATAATAACGATGCTCAAGTCTTACGAATAGCCATCCCGAAGACGTTTCTTGTCCTCTACACGGTAGTGGCTCTGCTGCTACCTCTGAATTTTTTTTCTCCCCCGATGCCTCTGGCGGCACGGAATAGGCTTCGAGTCCCGTCATGATTTTCAGGCATCAGGGATGGGGACGTTGGGATGGGGACTGTCGGAATTCATAAGTGCAGCGTCTCGCTGTTCTCACCTGTATTCCGCCGAGTGAAAACGTTTGTGATGTGATAAGTGATAAGATATGCCTGTTGATTATTTATACAGTGCTTTCATCATTTCATCGTCGAGTATTTGATGAAGGTAGGAATATGCTCGGTTGGATCAATGTCTACTTGTTTGGAAACTGCTGACAATCGGACTTCTCCTCGGATGCTCAAATTCAGTCTACCAGTCTGAAGTCTCTTTGATCCATTTCTTACCCTTTGTAATTCTCTAAACTCGTTCCTGGAATAAACCATTTTTTGCAATATCCGTCAGATTCTTGGCTGGGTATCCGAAAATATAGCCCAAACTTTGCGGGGCGAAGCACGCTGTTGTCGCGTTGCGCTCCACACGGAACTAATGCTAATTGTTCTTTCAGAGTTCCGACGCGAGGAGCTCGATGCATCCTTCATTGAGTCCCTTTTTGCTGAGTTTCACCCTAGGACAATGTCAATAAAAGCTTTCTCTCAGTTTCGACGCTCCTCTGATTCTTTTCTTCCATTTCTTATATTTTGTATTTTGCTCTTAGCTTCACTCTGTATTTCTTTTGACCGACTGTTCCCTCGACCTTCGTGGATTCTCTCGGTACTCTCCTATCCCGTTCGCTGTCGTTCGTCTTGAATTCCGTTCCACGCAATGATTTTCCTCTTCTCCGTCGTGTTCGCAACGAATTCCAATTCCATGGGGCACCGATTCCGTTCCAGCGCCGCCTCTGCTGATAACCCATCTGAAAGAGAACTTGGTCCTCGAAGAAATCCCGGGCTGCTCAATACTCGGTGAGTTTCAAACCCCCTTCCCCCGAAACGAGAATCGTGGAAGCAAGGGGAGCAATCGACTAAGGCTGTACTTTGTTTGCAGCCCAGCGCCTACAGGCTCGGACGCCGCCGTTTGAAGAACCGTCGGTGACCATCGCTCCCATCTCCGCTCCTGTTGACTTCCTCTGCACAGGCTGCGGTTTCGAAGCAGTCGATGAACAAGCCCTGTTGGTGCATTCCTATCAGTGCGGTACTTTCCGCCGCACTATCCGAGGCGGGTGGACGCAACAGTCCGAAATGCGAGCTTTGGGAACCCACAAATGTAGATTCTGTGACTATAGGGACTACGCCGAGTACAACGTGAAGAAACACGAGCAGCGGAGTCATTTCGGCCTACGTTGATTAGAGCGTCGGATGTCCGCGAGGCGTTTCTGATTTGACTTGTATCTGTCCTGTTCGATGTGGTCCGAACCAATGACATCAAACTCAGCGAGCCCAAGTGACGGTGCCGGAAGTTTCTTCCTTGAACAATTTTCATAGCGAAAATTTATCTAGCGTACAAGTATTCTGAGAAATGTGTTCTCGAAAGCCAAAGGCATTTTATGCCTCGACAGTGCCTTGCGTAGCAAAATGGTAATAGGACTTTGTGATGAATGTTTGTGACGTGTCTTCTCGTTTGTCTCGCTTCTGGGACAGTGCAATAGGTGCGTGATCAACGTCCCGGCGACCGAAGTTCGACTCAAGTTGCCTGCCTGAAGTCGCAATACAGTCGAACCCGCTTATAAGAAAACCGGTTAAGAGAGAAAACCGGATATAAGAGACCGATCCCGATTCCCCGATTTTTTCTTCATAGGGCTTCATGTTGAAAACCTCGCTTATAAGAAACTCGGATATAAGAGAAAACCGGATGTAAGAGACAATTTTCAAACCCCAGCCCCATAGAGTTCCATGTTGGAGACCTCGTATATAAGAGAGAACCGTCTCAAGTAGAATTTCTGTTTGCTCTTCCATGACTCCTCTTCCTCTCGGCACCTGCGCGAATGAGATAACACGCCAGTTCGATAGTATCATTGCTCCGAAAATGATCGTCTCTCCACAGGATCATGATACCGGCATCCGAGTCATACGATAACGAGATGTTTCGGGTCTTTTCATCGAAAGACCATACCTCGGATATTAGAGAAACCGGATATAAGAGACCATTTTCAATTCCCCGAGAGGTCTCTTATAAGCGGGTTCGACTGTAGATAACTATTCAGGTTGGGTATCAAAAGCTCTCAGAGAATATTTTTCTGCGTCTATCATCAGAAACTCTCATGATTCCGGTTGGTCAAAAGCAAGCAGAGAGATCGACATCCCTCGGCGGCCGTCTAATTGGGGGTCTCCGATTTCCGATGTCGATGCGCCGTTAGCCACAGACTAACTGGGGTACAGCGGTACAGCTCCGGGAAAGATTACGGTTTCAAGAGCTCAAACGGTCCTTGCCCGTGTGAAAGCTCGTCTTTGCGGTGCTGGTTCCGCTGAACTCATTCTTCGTACTTAGGAAGGAAGCTAAGAATTATTTATACTCGTCGACAATCTCTACTATTCCGTCTTATCTTTGAAGTAAGAAACGGCCCGAGAAGGGCCACTTTGTTGAGTATTGTGTATGTTTCCAAATGAACAGAAATGAGGAGGGTTCCATATTTTTACATCGATTCATGTAGTTTATACATCTACAATTTTTCAATCGGGAGGAGACTCTGCGAATTTTCTCTATTTTCTCAATAAAATCAGGGCAGTCTTTGCTCGACTACAAGTTCTGAGCTTCTCTCTTTGGGGCGGCGGGATCGCATCTGACGATTCGACTGGAAAAAAGCCCTTGATAACCCCGTTATGTCCTTCCAGACGATCGTCATCCGCTTCCGCGATCGATTCCATCAACCGGTCCGACATCACGTGTTGTAGAGATGGATGTTCAATAAAGAATAGGAAACGATTGGCAAAGCGAACGGCTGATTAATTATCCAATTATTAGCTCGCGACCACGTTAAGGCGACCCCCTCGACGTATGGACGCAGGATAGCACTCGATATCTCATTAGCGCTTCAATTACAGTGAGCGGGCAAAGCCTGCACGCACCAAGGTTGGCAGAGGAAGACTTTGAGACAATGGAGATATTGGTTGATCCACCCAACATCGATCCGTCTGCCAATTGCAATATGGTTTATCACGCGTTGGCTCAATGTTTTCGAGAGGACGACACGTGTTTCGTCTGTTGTTACTGCAGCAACACTTACCTAAATCTAACTCAGCTGCTTCTGCATCTCAAAGTGCACCCAGGTAGGAGGCCGTACAGATGCCACGCGTGTGGTCAAGCCTACAAGACTTGGAACAACCTTGATTCTCACCGGATGATGACTCACGAGAGGACCTTGTACCATTGCGACCGCTGCAATTACAGAACCCAGTGGGGTAGCGAATACTCATTTCATGTAGATAATGAATGTTAGGAGCGCGCGAGTCAATGAAGGAAACGCTCGGACAGTGTTCGACTTTTCCAAATCCTTCGTGTACATTACACAATTTTTCGAAGTCCAAAGTGACGGGATAATATAAAGCCAAATGTAGTCACGATACGGGCCCGATGTGTCTGACGGCTTTTCTCAGTACACAGTCGGGAGGCTTCATTTCTTGCCGATGAGCTGACCTGTATGTGAGGATTCGAATAGCAGGAGTTGAAGGAGGAGATCATGAATGGTGAAGTGAAGTGCAATGAGATATACATGCATATATATATAAGAGCCAGGCTCACTCGCTCTCAAGATCTTTGGAGATATGTATACTGATTCTGTTCGACCATAAAAGCGAAATGATAGAGCGATCCCTGTGTCGTACTCCCTCGAGCTTCACGATTATTCATCTTGAAGTTCATGAGCTCGTCTGACATGATTTTCCCAATTCCAGAGATATCGCTTTCAATGGCGGATGAGAGAGGGGCTCCCTCATCCTAGTTCTCGGGCCGACCTTCGCCATCGCCCTGCTACCGATGATTTTCGGCCACACTGCTCAATGCATCAATGTGTCTCTCGTTGGTGGAGTGGTCGTCAGCTTCCGCAAGGAAATAAAAATGCAGGGGAACCTTATTTCCCCACATTCAAGCAGTGGTTGAATAGCTGGGATCCGTGTCGAGGGAATTCGAAGAACAAGCCGATTTATCGTCCAGTAATCCTGACCCGGGGAGTCTGACTCGCCGAGACTCGACTTGCTTCCACCTCTCGTCGATGGCATCGCTCAGCCAGTTCGGATTCGCCTCTATATCCCGCTCCCCTCCGATCTGGATTCGGTTCTCGATTTCCCTCAAATTGAGCTCTACAGTGAGGCCTAGTCCTCGTTCCGAGATAATTGGATGACTTCATTTAAAAACTCCTCCGAATGGAAATTGAAATTCCTTCTCGCGCCCCGAATGCTTGGAGGCAATACCGAGCTCCGTCAAACAGTCAAAGCTCACCCATCGAATGGACGATCTAGTGAAAAAGTCTGAGCTGAAGAAGAGCAGGAGGAGAGCTCGAGAAGCGTTTGTTCAATGCGAAATCCGAAATTTCAGGCGCGCGCCAGCCGCTTCTGATCCTAGATGAATCGCTTGACGCGTACTCGCCCGTTGCTCCAGTTTTCAAGGAAGAGCCCGGAGAATTGATCATCGTCGAAGACGAGGAACCCACAAACCCAAACGCCGCTGGACCCCAACGAATCACTGTCAAAGAGATGCAAATGATCGTAGACTGTGCCGTAATGAACAATGACTTCAAATGTCCAATCTGCCATTATAGCAAGGCTAAAGGGAAGAAAGTTTTCGAAGCTCATGTGATGACCCATACGGGCGAGAGGCCCTTCAAATGTGATTATTGCGATAAACGTTTCAATAAAGTGGGTATCATGGACACACATCGTTGGACGCATCCCGAAGCTGAGCCGTTTACGTGCCACTGTGGAGTATTTACAACGCGATCTCGAAGAGAAATGAACACTCACCAAACTCGATGTACCATGGTGTCTCGTCTGACGGTGAAAGGCTTCGAGCATGCCGTTCTGCATCTAAATAACAGTGTATCCCGCCGACTGAATATGTGAGCGTCGTGATCGGTCGAAAGCTTCTCCCTGCTGATCAGCTGTGGGGGAATCCTGGTCCTCCGCTTTCGACTACTCGAACTCACGGAAGATAGGCCATTCGCGGAGCATAAGCTTTATTCGTCTCAGTTTCCGACGAGATCGCGGTCGAGCGCGCGGTTTTCGACGCTTGATCGTCTCGGTCGCTTTGTTTGTGCTGATGTGTGAACTAGTTAGTCTGTTAGGCTAGATCGAGATTAGAGTGAGACTCTAGAGTTTAATCATCACCTTGGACTTTTACTTCTGAATTCATCGACACCCCAAGAGATAAATGGACTGCTCTGTCAATGAAGACCGATCTGTAATCAGAAGGCTGCCCTCCTGAATCAATGGAAACATTCAATTTGTTCTGATCGACGGAAATCCCGGGCAGCAGTCAAAGAGAGATTTATTTATTCCGGTGAGGAAACGCCGGTGTCGAACTATTGGATTCATGGGGATTGTATTCGACAAGGGAGGCGAGCAAAAAATCCGAGAAATGTAAAAAGGTCACCCTGCATCTTCATCACTATTGATCCTGTAGATGTACATATGGAGAGCGTGCAATTGTTAGATAGATTCTCGACCCCTCTCTCGAGATGTCATAGCTCTTTCGATTAGAAGAAGTGTTCCTCCTTCTCTGATAGAATAAACTTATTTATTCGTCCTGGATGACTAGAGAGAAAGCGTCTCGTATGTTCTCACGCTTCGAGCGATCGGGTAGGCGGTAGGCGCAACGAGATTTCTACGGCGGTATGTTGGGGATATTCTCCCAGACAAATCAATCGCGACTTTCTCCGATGTCTCGAACCGATTCTAAACGATTCTTCCCCTTGCAGAAGCCGCCAGCATCCGAACGCCGGTTGTCGAGTGGTGAACTCGTCTCTTGGAGACCTGTCGATAGAACGATGGAATCACAATAAAGACAAGTTCTGTCTACATTTAGTAAGGGTCGACAAGTATAGCAAGTGCTTTGCGTACAATGATGTAACTGGCTACTCCTCTGATGGAATTGCAGAGTGGATGCTCAATATCGACATGGGCTACTATACGCTGGAAGAGGCGCGATCATCGAAGAGGCTGACTCCAGGACCGGATCAGCTGTTCGGCTGCGCTTTGTGCGGCTACAGAACGGCGGGATCTTACAGCCTACGTCGACATTTCCGAGTTCACACGGGAGAGAAGCCCTACGAATGTGAACTCTGTGGGAAACGCTTCTCTCAGCGTTACAGCGTCGCGATACACAAACGTACACACTCGAAAGAGACGCCAAGCGATCCGTGCGGCTCCTGTAGCCTCCGATCTGCGGATGAAAGTCACGCCAAGCGTCGCGTTAAAATCCATAAGATTCAGCGTGAAGGTTCAATTTGAAGGATTCGATTTCGAATCACGGTGCAATAGACCCGTATCCTGTTCAGCGAGGGCCGTTGCCCTCGAGACGTTGATCAAATCGTCTGGTCCCAAAACTCTCGGGATCGAGTTACTATCCTTGCGCAAGAGCGCCTGGTTCCAGTGGTTCGAAGCACGTTGTTCTACGCGTGCCGCTGAACCATCAGAGGTGTCGATATATTGATGTACAACTTTGTACCATGTTCACAGCCCACCAAGGAGTTGAGACTCTTAGCATTTTGGCTCCCTGGCATATTTGGATTCAGTGAAGCCATGTCTTCGGCATTTATCCCCGGTCAAGTTTATGTATATTACTATGTTGAATCGATGAGGCCGGATGTGCAACGATCGACTGCATGGTATCGCTATCGAAGTGCCAGGGCTGCTTCCGATGAGTCATCGCGGGCTCGGAGTGCTGTCTCGTTTCGCAGGCTCACCGTAGCCGCATTTATTTTGAGTCCTCGAGACCAATGTAAATATTGTTGAACGAATGATGAGGAAGCAGGATGTGTACGAATGCGGTTTCTCATAGATCTTTCGAGTCGATTCGATGGGACAATAAAATGCAAATCGCAAAACTGTTCTGACAAAATACTGTTATTTTCAGTATCTTCGGATCGCATAGGCATTATCCTGAGTTGCCGCACCGGAAAATTATCGTTTCCTCAGTTGCCTGCGTTTGCTTACTTTCCTGTATATCGCCGCTGAATAAATTTCCTGTGTCTCCTCCCCGATTGTTTTGTCACGGCTGGGTTCGAGGTCGTCGTCTCTTCTTCTTAACCTGTGACCGAATATTGCTCGATTGTCGGAATTGTCCCCACTCGTTTTATTTATTTCGATTTTGTTTGCTTTTCCCCTCTGGCTCATGGTTCAATTTGCAGATGATGACGTCCTCTCGCTCCCCGGAGGTCTGGAAATGCGGATCCTTCCCGAGCCGGATTCATCTCTCGAAGAAATGTCCGGCTGGTGTCTACCACAAGGAATGGAACTATCTCCCGTCGAGGGAAAATTATTTTCGTGCAAACACTGCTCGTATAAAACACAGGTTGCGTCGATTCTGCAACGTCACATGCGTGTGCATACCGGCGAGAAACCCTTCAAGTGCGATATCTGCTTCAAGAGCTTCACTCGGAAGAGCAGCGTGGAGACCCATCGAAGAATTCACACCGGGGAGAAACCATTCAAGTGCAGTTTTTGCGCATATTCATCCGGTGATCGCAGTGCCGTCCGGCGACACTTGATGAGCTGCAGTGAAATCTACAAGAAATAGTAGATATTGTCGATATGTGTAGAACAGAGCATCAAAGTACAGGATCCTACGCATCGAAGCACCCCACAACGAAATGAGAGCAGTCGAAACGGTGGAGGTCAACAAGACAGACGGAGGAGCAACAGTTCAGGGCGACGATGCTCGAGAACAATCAACGCTCTCGGATCGGAGAGCGGGATTGAATCACCTATTTAAGCATTCCTAAGCAATCTCCGATACAGAAGGGACCCAATTGTGAATCTCATCGATGAACCTCAAACGTAAAAACGTGCGATCACAGAAGACCCTCCAACACATTTGCATGGGGCAATACCGAACAATCAGCAAGCTAGAAACGTAGCCGCCGTCATGGTCACGAGACAACGCGGTTGGTGACTTCAACGTAGAAGGCGCGTGCCTCCCTCTGAAGTGCGTCACTCGAGAAGAAAATCGCTTGTCTTCCTCATGGCATTCTACAAGCTCGTTGTCCGACCCCCAAAGGGCGTCCGGACTGGGTCATTGATCAATGTTGTACGGAACCTTCCGCGTCGTCAACCCTAAGTCAGAGAGACTCTCCCACGAAGCTCTCAAAAACAGTTATTCCTAAGTGCATTATAGCCACTGCAATCTTCGACGGATCACAACGAGCACGTGAACGACATACTAGGGCAGCGACACGGACAAGACGGAGAGCGCCCGAACCTTTCCCGTCGTTTCAAGAAGTATTCCTCTCGACGCGAGGACTTCCGTCGCCGCGAGTGAAGTAAAGAAAACGACATGAAGATCGTCGCTGCCGACGAAGCCACCTGATGAATGCGCGCCGTTGTCAAGGACGACAGCAGCGGTCGCAGCCGTTTCCAGACATGAGATTGAAATGCGGATTTCTCGCGATTATTGTTTTGTTGAAATTCGTTTGACGTTTCTCTGTATATTGAACCGCTGTTTTGTGCCGCGCCGCACAGCGGCTCTAAGGATTGTTCGTTCATATTCCCTGGGAATCTAGACTACGAAGCTCCGTTAATGAGTTCGAGCGAGCGAATTCCAAATCGAGACGTGCAATCATCGCAACGCATTTTCCCTGAAACAACGAGCGGCTCTTCACACACTTATCCCCAGTGGAATACCCCGCCTAACGCTCATTCTCATCAGGTCGCGCATCAATCGATAGAGCCGCTTGTGCACTCCTTTTCCAGGCTTATGTCTACCTTCTAGAGTTCTCATGGCTAGAGCCAGCGGACTCCCAGTGGACAATGCAATGACCCGATGGGTTTCTCGAGTATTCTTTTGTTACTCCATAAGATCAGGTAATGTGAAATTAGGAGCGTTCCTCAACGCTCATCTTTCATCATTCTCCTCGACCAACGTCACAACAGGTACAACGAAGCAGTTCTCTCATGTTGAGGAACATATTTACCACGATACATGCATGCATACATACGAACGAACGAACGGACGAACGAATCTTCATAGGTAGCGATATTTCCATCCACCGACTACAATAGCTCACAATCGAAGCCGAAGCATCAGTGTGAACGGTACGATTCCGTACAAAACCACCAACTCCGATGAACTCTCGGAGATTCCTGGCTCGCGGGAGCCGCATCCACAGAACCACGCCAGTTTACCGGAGAAACGACTTCACAATCCTTTGCGGATGTTCCTCAGATACGTATTTGCGACTCCCCGCACTTCTCCACCGCGTAGACGCGGTACTCCCGAAAGCCGCTCCGTTCCCCGATCGATTCTTCCGCGGAAGCCTTCCCCGGAACTGTATGTGGCTTCTTTGTAGACTCGACTATTAGTGGGCCGCAGATTTTTCTCTCATAGCAGCGTACTGCATTTCCATTTTTTCTCCTCGTTCTACAAATATGTTCCCCCAACGATGTAATCACCCCATGTATACCTTGAATTCTGTAGTTAGCAAGGAACCGGAGGAATACTTCGGAACCATCGACGGAAGTCGCTCTCTCACGATCACATTCTTCTTCTAGTTTGCTTTAGATTTTCGCCATCCATTGAGCTGCTGAATTCGCGTCCAGCAATTGGTTTTTTTTGTCTGTTACCCTCGACATTTTTGACCCATCGATTCCTGTGGAGTAATTCAAAAGCCAACACGCATGTATTCCAAACTATGTATGAGACGTTCTGAGGACGTGTGTGGCGAAAAGGCTCTCAAACAAAAATCATGGAACTTACTATCATCATCCCGCAATATTCGCTGTTGTGACGAAGCTTGCGCCTGAGAATCACAGCGATCGTACAGAGGTGTGGTCGATCCACGACCGTGCTCCAGGCAGACAATCCATTCCGATGAACCCGGTTACAGAATCTATGACAACGAAAAATAAAATACTTCATATACCTATTTATTTCCTTAAAATCGAGTCTTCAATCCAAGAGGAAGGCAATCTTCGAAGTTCCTGTGCGAAGGAGGAGTTAATCAGCACTAACTGAAATTTCTGCTTTCAGACGCGAGGCCTCCAACTCGGCGCAGCATCCCCAAAGCTCGAGGACCTGTTCGACCTGTCGACGCAAACTGGCCGTATTGTGGCGAATAAATTTGAAAAAAGAAGCGATTTTAGAGTCCGATGTGTGTGGCGGTGGCGAAGCAGAAGTGTCGACCTGATCCCGTACCCCGAGGCATAGTCAATTCTGATCTGTGATCCGTTCTCCTCCTCCCAGAATTCCCAATGCGCTTGGCAGAACTCGGGGACCCAGACTTGATTGTACCTGACGTGGAACCGAACAACAACAGTGCAATATACTCATCGCTGCCGCGGAAACCTACGACCTTGACACCATCGAGAGCCATCATCATCCCCCGCATACTGCAGCCTACGACACGAATTTCGACGCCGATTATCAATGCTCGTCAGATTACAACGACGCTTCCAAGGACGAACGTTCTCAACGCGAATATTCAGATGACCACTCATCCGGGCATCGTCAAACTTCCACCTGGCACCGATATCGATTACCTCACTCAGACCAGTACCCGGGGGAAGGCTAATCAGTTCTGGCAGTACGTCTGCAACGATTGTCCCTTCATCACCCAAGATTCTCGTGCCTATAAAAAACACCGATCCCTAGTTCATGAGACTAAGTCGCAGTCGACCACCAAGGTGAGAGACAAAACTTTCCGTGGACGAGCGCCCGTGGGGCTCTCCCGGTGTATTGGGTGCGCATGCTTTCCGCAACTCATGGAGCGACCTTGATTTCCAGGTTTGCAACATCTGCAACAAAGGATTCTTGGATCTCGAAAATCACCTCAAAGTTCACGAGCACGGACGCAATCACGTTTGCGACGTTTGTGACCTGGGCTTCAACTCGATGACGGAACTACGCAACCATGCGACGAAGATGCATCAGGGAAGACAGTTCCTGAAGTGCGGCTATTGCGATTTCACCGCCGTCAAGGAAGAGATATCGAAACATCTTCTGACTTGCGAACCTTTCAAGCGACAGGAACAGCAACAGCAGAAACAACAGCAGCAGCAACTTCTGCTCCAATCCTCCGCCCCTAAACTATCGTGAGCTGCGTACGATCTGCTATGAGCAATCGAGTTCAAGTTCTCTCAGAGAGCTTACATATCATTCGCTGTCACTCGACCGAATGGGAAATCGAATCCAACGAAACGTCTGCGAGAGTTCCCAAGTATTTACTCCTGATTTTTACCGCTGACTGTGAAACTCGGAATATCATGCTGTTCACACGGGTTTGTGAGCTCACCCGCCCACATCATCGAACGAGAGTATCACCCTAATATATGATCGATGCCTCTTGTGCGAAAGAAATAATCATCATACACTTATATATGAACATTGAATATATTTTGATTAAATGGAGAGGTGATTTCATCAGCTATGCCCGTTAATGTCGATAGCTGCTCTGGACCCGGTTTCTTGTTTGCAATACCTATGAATATACATCTTTGTGAAACTTATACATAGAACATATACAGAGTTCAGCACGATATTTTTATAGAGTGTTTTGACGTCGTGTTTTGTTGCATCTTCCGGGAGATTACCCCCGATATCATGTTGGAGATCGATGTCTTCTCTCCGCACGCCGAACGTATCAGTCGTATATCAGCTTGAGACGTTTTTGGAACATTGAATCTAATAAAGATTTATGGAATTCGCATCGTGATGCTCGTCCTGGATCGACATGGGGCTGGAGAGCGAAGTTCCACGACTCATGAGGTGCTATTGATGGATTCTCAACGAGATCGGGAGCCTACTAATTCCCACTTTCTGCCTTACAGGACTTCCGGCACATGGACAGTGGACAGGACTTCGACGCCAAACTCTGATTCGTCTGATATCGAACTCGAATAAACTCATAGATTTAAGAAAAGATGCACTCGGCCTAGAAAAGCAAGTCCTCGACCACGTACCTCCAATAGCCACGGAGAGCAATTTCTGAATGAGTCGATTCTGGGATTTTTCCAGCACGAAAATCTCGCGCCGGCGAATCTGACGATGACAACGATGAGGAGCCACTACAATTCTTCCCGATCCCGTTCGTGGAACTCGGAGAAACTCTGGAGAGTGAGTTCGGTGAGGGTCTATCCACCTACAAGATGGCGAAGAGGTCCGACGTTCAAGAGAAGGGAAGAAAGAATTCTCCCCGGAAGGAAAAATCCGCGACCTTGACGGGACGGATAGCTAAACCCCAGTCAGCGACCAAGCTGTTCATTTCTCCTGGAAGAAATGCTGCAGAGTTGGCCCGTAAGCACGTCACTTTCAACCTCGAGACCGCAAGCAAAGAAACGGACGGCAAAGAAAAACCGAAAGGTGAGGAAACCCGCTTGAGGCACAGGTACCTAGAAAGCGCCGGAGTCCGCATTGAATCTCTTTTTTGCAGTTTCATCTACTAGTCGTGAGTCGTCGGAGGATAGAGGGCTCCGAATCAAGAGATCGCCGCGCAAGAAACATTCTGCGTGTGCTTGCTGCAAATAAGAAAGAAGCAGTCGGGGCTCGGTCTCGGAATCCGAAGCTACTACGGTTTAATCTTGTGTTCAGAGCCAAAATATAGCTGGGAACCAAATTGTTGGCAATATCAAGGCGGCATATTCATCTCATGCAAATCATAGAATCTATGAGCTCAGACTCCTGCAGCTTCCGCTGTCGGTGTTTCAAACCGCTCCCCTGTCCCCGGTACGCTTAGTTTTCGGACATGATAGAACAGCCTTCGAGCGAGCTCCATAGCAATTTTATTTAACCTTACTGAGCACCTTATCGTCATTGACTTCGAAGCTTGGAAGTGCTCCTGGAGGCGGAGCGTTGAGGAAAAATAAAAGTGTCTCGTGCGATTATAATGAAAAATCGTCGCCGTTCTGCATTCTTGCGCTTTGACCTGAGTCTCTCACGTTTCAAAAATTGCGGCTCAAGCGGAAAATTCTCTCGGAGCTAATCATCTTCTCCTTCCAGGTACATCTGTCTGTCTGTCTGTCTCTCCTGCTTGGCTAACCCTCCGCTCTCCAACGCTCCTCAATTTCATCCCGGCGAAGAGAATAAATACGTTGCTGGCTCGCTTGAGAAACTGCCTCTAATTCAGAATGCTTTGGTCCAATTAAACGATCCAGATGAATATGTGCTACAGCGATATCTCCGCCTTGCAGCTGAGGAGCGACTCCGACCCAGGCCCCGAAATCTCACGTATAGAGAGAGCTCCGAAGAACCAATGGACGAAGAAGCTGTCGAAGATCCGCGTCTCATCAGTCGGCCCGAAGCGCCTGAAAAGGAATCCGTTTCAGGAGGCAGAGCAAATATCACTCCGGAGAAGGGGAAGGATAACTCAACTTTGCTCGCACCGGATGCATCTAGTCCGCTAGTGAGACTAGCCCGTCGGACCCGATCGAGAATGTTGATCCCGAACCCTGTACGGAGCAGCGAAGCTGCCTCTTCCAGAGATAGTGAAAGCGTCGACGAGTCAGACACCTCGTCCGAATCGCAAGAGACCCGCTTTTCGAGGACCATATGGTTCAACTGTATGCGATGCAAGGCCAAGCTAGCGGGCAGAGAGAAGTTCCGAGCGCACATCAACTCCCATCAGTGATCACAACTGATCGGGCTCATCTCGACGGGCGGGACCGTTTTCGACGAAGCCAATCTGCTGAAAGACATTCAGGAAACTTCACCCGCGATTTCTTTCTTCGAGACGAACAGAATATTTTTAGATGGGACGAAAAAATTCAAGAAATGTCTATCATTGAACGAGGATACTCGAATCATTTCAATTGCGAAAATGCATTTTTGAAATAACTGATAGACCCTCATGTTGTCACTCCGCGAGTGAAGCTTGTTCAATCGTTACTCCAATGGTCAGTCCGGAGCTTGTATAATTCACACGTTTTATCGTGCGCGATTCCCGTGATATGTCTAACTCCTTAACGACTGCGCAATGAATCGCTAATCGAGGGAAGGTGACACTATCAACGCTTTGCGAACAAGAATAATTTTCTTACTCTTTCTAAAAAAACTCCTATAAAACAAAGAGGTATCCTGTCCGGATGTTGTTGTCTCTCTAAGAACTGCTGAGGTTCGGATTGCTTCGTTTCTCTTATCACTACCCTGTCGAATGCTTAGAGGCGATGTGCTTTGGGCATTGAATGATTTCTTCTCGTGAATTCATTCCAGCATCAGGTCGCAGGGGGTCTATTGACTAGGCAGTCGAAGTTTGTTGACTCTCCCTTCAGACTTCCGTCTCAGTCAACCATGATAGCCCTTTAACGATACGAGGGGTAACGAAAACTCTCATTGCAGACTGCGTGTTGAGGATTCAACACAGGATTAGAAGCGATCACCGGATTGATTCTGTCCTCCTATCAGCCCATTACAGAGAACAGCGAGAAATAAAGGACCGAGCTTCTTCTTGATTTGCGTTCGGCTTGACCATCTTCGCCTGCCGTTCACACGAAAGTTCTTGTCGCTTCCAAAAGTGACCGAATTCTGATTTCAGACTCGTTGACGTTCTCGCCTACTCCGCTCGATCAGGAACTTCCATTGGACGACTACTCGGAACTGGAGGTCTCCCCTGCCTTGCGGAAAGGCACGCACGGCTCGTACAAGTGTGACATCTGCGGGAAGACGAGCGCCACCCGTGCGAAAGCCAGTGGTCACTATCGCGTTCACACGGGGGAACGGCCCTATAGGTGCGATCGGTGTTCGCGTTCATTCAGTGACAGTAGCAACTTCAAGCGGCACCTGAGACTACATTCACAGGGTGAACCCAATGGGAAGTGTTCGGAAAACTGAAGGAGTGCAGATGGAAGATTAGGGAGCTGAAGTGAGAATGGTTCTTGCTGAAAGCGTCGATGGAAACCCTCGGTGCTTCGCGCTGTTCTTGGCGGCACCTACGAGCACACTCTGTTAAGATCTCATTTTCTCGTCTGACGACTCAATTCTTCTCTTTTCTCGAGACGTTCATTGAGGCTGTGCATTTTGCTCAGAAGCGAATATTGCACTCGAGATTCAATTTTTCTATCGTTCGTCGATTCTTCGATAGCGTCTGCAATCCGATGAATCCGCCATTGTTAGTGAAGCCATCCGAGGGAAGCGTGTGCGCAGGAGCCGTTCCGTTGTAGGGGCTCACCGGATAATTCGCTCAGCCGGTGGTCAACGAACACTTTTTAGCAACAAATGATTATTAGAGTCTCGATCGATTGTGAGGTGCGATGAACTCAATTTGCTTACAAGTACATAAGTGTCCCGATGCCTTTTGGAATGTAGTCCGAGCATGGATATATGATTGTTAGGAAATAATGTAACGGGTCGACTGGGTGATTGTATCCCTGAATGACTGGCAGTCCTCAACTCACGACTTCAGGTATGATGAGCGGAGGATCAAGGTGTCTTAACACACTCGAATGCTCGGAAGAGTAGCGAGACCGCTACGTATTTATTCATTTTAATGTGTAAATATATATTTCGGCCTCCAGAGGTCAAGAAGTCAGCAGAGAATAAAGCTAAGGATGGAGATTGTTGTACAAACCGTGACTCTCAATCCTATTTCCGTCGGGATTTCCGACGAATTTGAATACTCTCCAACAGTCACTCACTCTCTATCCTCTTCCAGATGGAGAGATGCTTCCCATCATCTGCAACTCGGACGAGCTACACATCGAACCCATAAGAGAATAAAATAGATTCATGTATTCGATCCCGATCAGCTTTTTTCGCTCGATAGAGGACCATCTGGGCTCGGTAGGGTAGAGTAGCGAGAATCTCAAGTTCGAATTCCTCCGATTCAAGACGACGTTGGCTCCGATTCGGTCCGTCGCGTTGGAAGGTTCAGCATCTCCAAGATAGAACAGTCGGAGGACGCTCCAGCTGTCAAGCCGAAAACGACTCCGGAAGACGAGCAGGACGCAGCCATTAAATTAGCAGCAGCGAATGTGGTGGATGAGCTGTTGGCAGCCTACGCCGCGGCCACCGCCGAAGAGGACGAAGAGAGCGATCTCTGTGAAAGTTCCGCCAGCGTGAGTGACAAAGAGAATAACCCATCGAACGATGATGAATCTCTTGAAGAACTCGCTTTCGAAGAAGGTAAGCAGACGAAGCTGGACCGATGCCGGCACCAGAACCGACTGAGCGGTCATGGGCAGGCACCTGCTAATACAAAGATTGTCTTGGTCTCTTTTCCCGCGCAGAGGGCCCGACGGAGGAGGCCTGCGTTCCGACCGTGTCGATCCTCCCACTCATCTGTGGACAGTGCAATTATCAATCCACCTCGCAGCGCGATCTCATCAATCACATGAACACGTGCAACAACGGACGACCTTTCCCCTGCAAATACTGCAACTACGCTTGTGGTAGCATGCGGGATCTTCGTGAGCACGAAAAACTACACAGGGAGAGCAAGTATATCTGCGATGTTTGTGGGAAGATATTCCGCGACCCTCAACGCCGTGATCTCCACCGTGACGGACACGTTGGTTCGATCACTTGCAGCCTGTGCGGTCTCTCTTTCCCGACTCACCGCAGCTTCAACGATCACGTCCGATCCCTCCACCCGGAAAGGAGCCGCCATCGTGAGGGACGGAGCGCCAGCGCAGCCTCAAATCTGAGTTAAATCCTCAAAGGTTTCGAATCGGCTAGAAGTCCTGACGAAGGTAGATCAGGCATAGCGCATCCCGTCGAGGGTCAGCACTCGCAGTACTGTGCTAGGCTGGGAGATGTCCTGGTGAGATTGAGAGCCTTTGCACTACTCTAGAATTCCCGTCTATTGAAGATTTCGGCTTTGTAGGCGGAACCAAGTAGCGAAGCCGTAAGCTATTGAATAATATGAAAGATGCGTCGGCACTCTGAGTCTTCACGACGTACAGAAACGTCACCGTGCATCGATGAGACACATGCCGCGTACGGATGGCTTTTTGAGAACCCTGTCACGGCCAGCTGTTTCCCGCAGACTCGGCCTCTGCTACTGAACCACTTGACAAGCATTCACGAGAGGATCCGGGTTGATTCTCGTTCGACTGAGAGATATCGGAGACTTATTCCTCGGCGAGCTTTGAACTACGAATATCACAATGGGGACGATGACGGATTTTCCGTGAAGAGAAGCACGAAGGAAGCGAACATGAGGGCCTCTGAACGGGGAATAGTCCCTCCAAAGAATAAAATTCCCACCGAAAGCGAACAATGACTCGGGCTTCCGCCCGCTGTTTCGGTGTAAATAGCGATGAGTCCTATCTCGGCTTACGTAACTTGCGAAAGAACTCGAGGAGTCTTTAGCGTTGCTAGAATAGAAGAATGTGGGCTCATGTGTGTGAGCTCATGCGCAATTGAGATTTTCGCTCCCGGTCACGATTCTAATCTTGGGGCTTTGTCGGGAGTCGTATTAGTCCGAGGTGTCAGATATTATTCCTATTTTGAGCCGTTGAGAGAGCAATGAATTATAAGCTAGTCGACGGGCCAATGGCCATCCACTGTGCCAATGAGGCAGTATTCAGACCATGCGGAAAAGGACACTAGGTCAGCGTGTTGAAATGATCAGTATTCCCTTGGCTAATGTTCTTGAGTAGTTGGAGGAAATAACTCTAGTCAGAAGCTTGAGAAAGTGAGCAGATCTCGCCGACCGGTCTTGGAGTTCGCATTATTGTCGTGTGGAGAGATCGGTCGAATATGCATAGATAGTCGGGACAAAAACTTAATGAACGATGGAAGATCGTGTGCTAAGTTGTACTTTCAAGGAGCGAGCCGCTCATAGGGGGCCGTTTTCTGTGAGCGTGGTCAATAAATTCGGTTTAGACGCTTGTCGAGGACATTCTCCCTATCGATTCTCATGGTGCTGACGTCAATTTGGGATGATTGCAGAAGGAATTGATAATTCCATTTTCGGTTTCAGATCATCGGGAGATGTGACCGACAGCTCCGACATTCGATAATGAGAACATTCGAGTGCGGAAAGAGGAATAAAAAAACGTTTTCAAGAGTTCCCCGGTCAAGTCGTTCGATGTCTAGTTAGTTGACGCGGCTGATGGGCGGAATGCCTGCATTAGCCGAATCGGATGTTCGGGGTCCCGCTGTCTCGACGCTCATAGCTCTGTTCTCTACAGAAGGCATACCGCTGGAAGCGGAATCCGGGAGTATTTTCATCAATGAGGAGAACGCGTTCGCTGAAGAGCCGTATGTTTTCTCCGATAAGCGCTTCGTCTGTGAGCATTGCCCATATTCCTCGAACCGACGAAGCCACTACAACGAGCACGTGGCGATTCACAGCGGACTGAAGCCTTTCGCTTGTCGTTTCTGCGACTACAGGTCAGGTTCGGAGCTATTGGATGATGCTGAGTTAGGATGAGAAGCTCGCCTGTTTGAGGACGAATCAGTTGGTTCAATCAATGATCCTTTCTAGATGTGGTCGGAAGTGTCATCTGGACCGCCATGAGAGAACGCATACGGGTGAAAAACCCCACGAGTGTGCCTTGTGCGGGAAGAAATTCAATGAGCGAACTTCCCTCAAGATCCATAACAGGGTTCACACGGGAGAAAAGCCCTACAGATGCTTAGACTGCGGAAAACTATTCTCTCAACGAAATCGACTCAAGGATCATGTGTTTTGTTTGCATCCTGAGAGAGCTGATGTCCTTCTGGCAGTCACGGCGCATGTACTGAGAACGAGGAAAAATTGAGACTCCTCTGACCATAAGTCCGACGCTCCATTGTTGATTTTGAGAGAGCATTGTCAGGGAGAAGATTGATACGAGAGAGATACTTCGAGGCCTGTGATTTCCAGCGTATAGCGTCTTGAGCTCTCACTGGCCAGACGGAATGTACGTGATAGTATTCGAGGCCAGTCCTCCGATAGGCTTAGTACCCAAAATATGTCTATGTATACAATTTCGGCAATCGATAAAGTACTCCCTCATTTTTCTCCTCGTGCATTTGTCTCTCAGCAAGTCACTCATTCCGTCAATCGCGCCACATAGCTTGGGCCATTACCTATCATTTGCAAATCGTTTCCTCTTGCCAGACGGATTCCGATCAGACACTCACCACAGTTTTCTTACAGGCTCCGAACCCAGACGAAGTGACGGATCCAAAAGTCGTTGTCCCTGTTCAAGATCAGAATGCAAAATAAATTGTCTCGGAAGCAGTCTCGGCCATCGAATCTCGTCCTCGAACAGCGTCGCTGTCTTCTTTGAATGGAGAAACTCCGACTAATAATTAACTTCTCGAGGGATCTCCAGCATCTGCGGGAGGGTTCGCCATTAACCCATGCTTCGGTGATTCCTTCCTACGAACTACAATGCTTGCGTAACGATCGCCTAACCTCAACTCACCCAGTCTGCCGCTCGACTCACACGACTTCATCGGTCAGTCTGCCGAAATCACGAATCTGAACTCAAAGCAGCGGCCTTTACAGGTCTTGACTTTGCCGTTCTGACGCCACTCTTAGCCGAACTGGCGTCATCCAGCGACGATCTGCCGGGCCCGTCTTTCCAAAGCAGAACATGCCCCATTTGTGGAAAGACTTTCTCGCAAATGTCTTATCTCAGCTCCCATCTACTCCTGCATTCAGGTCACAAACCTTTCGTATGCACAATATGCGGAAAGGGCTTCACGCAGAAGACCAACCTCCGAACCCACGAGTTGAAACACTCCGGCGCCAAACGCTTCCGTTGCGAATACTGTCACAAGGAGTTCAGTAGCAAGTATTCCCAACAGGTGCACATTCGGATCCACACTGGGGAAAAGCCGTACGCCTGCTCGTATTGCGCGTACAAAACAGGCAACCCCAATGGTTTCCGAGCTCATTTCAAGATTTGTAGCGCGAAGCACGCGCGTAGGAAGGACTAACTCAGGCGCCTGCGGTGGAACTCTCGCGCCGCTCACAATGTTTTGGGGCGAGAGATATCATCCGGGCCGAGATTCCGGAGGAAGAGATCCCATTGGATTGGAAATGGCATTATGAAGAGTTCCTCCTCGTTGTGTTTATTGTTTGGAGTTAAAAGGAGCAGCTAAAACAACATTCCGGACTCGGAGCATACCCGGTTTTTATCGCCTACGGTTTTTCAAAAACAAATGTGTAACTTTTTATGGAAGGTGTTTCTCACGGGATATCCTTGATATCGCTGCGTCAAATATGTAGTAGGTCGTGTACTTATACACAGATACTTGGAGGATTACAAAAACTGACTGTGAGATCTTAGACCCGGTGCCATGAAGATGTTGGTTTTCGGATCATTTTGCATTCCGCGAAAATTTCGCAATCAATGCATTCCGGACGCGAGGGGCTCGGAACGATTTGAAAGTTTGACTTATTCGCTGGAGCATTCCAGAGGTTTATACAGATATCTGTGGTAAATTCAAAATTCCATTTTATCCCGGGAAAAATGAGATATCCGAACCCGATGAGACTCCATATCCTGTTGCCAAGATCAGGGCCCCGTGAGGCATTGGTTGTGAACTCAGAAGCAGGAATCGCTCATCACCACTTGCGGTGAGAAAGAGCTCCCGCTCCGCAAGGTCCGTGAAATGTTGAAAGGTCGACATATTTTTGTGCTACACAATATACCGACAAACAAACCATTTTTTGGAGCAAGTCGCAGAGATTCCCTTCTGGGCATTCTTGGCATTAGTCCGTGATCCTATGGAGTCGCGATTCCGACTCATTTTTGTGGCTATTATCGAATCGCTTCGAACACAGGGGGCATACCCATAACTAGGGAGCTACATTCCATGTATCTGAGCAATAACTTGTGAACCATATACGATAGGAGCTCATCAGCGACAGAAGCCGCGAGCAGATGACATCGCCTGACGATTTTGCGTATTTTGGGAACGCTCGGCTGGGAAGGGTTCCCCGTCTGTCGGACCTGACATTCGTGAACGATCCACTCTCGTCTTTGAGACATGGACGCTGAATCGTTGCGATTCGCCGCGCTCCGATGGACGGAGGTTCCCGATCCGCGCGATGCGGGGACTTTGCGCTCCGATTTTTCTACGAATACCTTCATTCGAATACCGGTAGACCGGCTCATCCCGCGCGGAGCACCGAGGAACGCAGACTTCCTCGCTGCCACGAACCGATGAATTTCCGGAATCGGAATCACGTCAATCATGTGGCTCGCTCTAGATTGCGAATGGCTGAGTGCTTTTCGAGAGCATCTAAATCAGCCTTCTTCGATTCTTTCGCTGTTCCTGCGTTCATCTGTTGTATCAAAGGACCCTGCGCATACGAATTTTCTTCCGATCAGATCGCTCGCGGAATAATCGAAGAACGAGCGAGAGAGAAACTTTCACATACTCACCAAGGTGTTTGGATAAGGGTACTGTTGTATTGTTGGCAATCTCATCGATAAGAGTGTACATTTCTCTCATTGGAGCATAAATCACCGAAAGAAATGTTAACGGGGCAAGTTGATTTCGAAAAGCACTTATTAGCGAGAGATGATGCGCATCATCAATGAACTTTCCGAACGAACCAACAATCCACTTATTATTGTTTATACTAAACCAATCATATGCGACACATTATGAACTGTACTTGCGTACATATTCATAGTTGTCCGCCACACTCTTTCAGATGTCCTTTTTTAAAAAATGGTGCTGGTTTTCATTCATACCTGTGATTCTATCCTTGTTATTATCTTCTTTTTTTGACATACATCGATATTGAATCATTTTTCTAAATATGGTATAGTGGCATTTAGGGCGATTTACTGCAAGATCATATGTATGAATAAACTTCGATATTAACGTTTTCTTCTCTTTTCTCTTCGTTCCAAAACGGGATCCCTCGCGAAGAGCTTTGAACTACGTATCCTTCGAATCCGCGACATTGTCGTCTTCGCGTGCAGCTCAGTCGCTTCGTAGGCGCCCAATCGAGTGCACGCGCCGGCAATAATCTAATATGTCGCCGAAATTTTCAGAGACCGATTTCGACGATGACGATGCAGATGAGACCAGTTCCGTCTGGGGTCTGATACAGGAGATGAATGAGCCGATCCTGCCCGAAGTCATCATCCCAATCAGAGGTTTATCATGTAGTTACTGCGGCAAATCGTTCAGCACCCGTTTCAATCTGAAGGTCCATCTACGGATCCACACCGGTGAAAAGGTGTATTGCAACCCCAAGCTCAACCAGCCCGATAGGTTATTCGTCCGCGGATGAAGAATGAATCAGGATGGCGGAGTTAATCAGGAGATTTTATATTCCAGCCCTACGAATGTCCAATATGTCAGAGACGGTTCAGCGATCGATCGAACATGAACGGACACCTAAAATCTCACGCCGGTCCAGAGCCGCCATTTCGGTGTACGCGGTGCACGGAACGATTCGACCGCTACATAGACCTGAAGAGTCATACGAAGAATATGCACTTAACGGATGAAAACATATATAGGCTCAAGTGATACGATACATCCTTCTTGATAAGAAAGCGTCGGCGGGTCGACGGGGCCCGTGAGACTGATCGAATTTCGAATCGCTAGTCGTCGTGTATGTACAGCTGCACTATTGTGCGGAGTCGGCTTCGATCAATGTTATTTGGGCTCAAAGAAGCAGAATATATCAAATCCCAGCGAATTTCCAAAGGTTTTACAATAATATCATAATACTCCCCGAATCGATGATCTCTAAAGCACATCTACTTGAACCTTGTCCTAGGTACATATTTCTGTACAACGTTGTGGTATTCTACGAACAGATCTTGTGATTTACCGATCTCATATCTATTGCGAGATATGACCGCTGTTCCGTGCAATGTTCGCTGTTAGAGAAATCCCAGGCCAGCGCCCGACATACGGCGAAGAGTTTTTCCGATGGCTCGCCGACATTCCGCAATGCATCGAACTCCAAGAATCCGTAACTTGATGGCGTGTGATAAAGCGTCAAAAAATGTCTAGTCGTTATCTAATTCATCCTGGTGTTGATGGGACTTGCAAGAGCTTCGTATCCGATGGTGTTCGGCGATGCAACTCTCAATACTCACCATTCAGGCGAACGCAAAAATAAAAGCGAGCTTCGTCATGTCAGTTTCTCTGTCGTTTCTCATATACGGAAGGTACGCGTATTCTATCAATGTCTCGAATGCAAAGGCGAAGAGCGTGACTAATATAATTCTCCTTCCAGATGTTTCGCGGGGTACGCGAGAGGAGACTTCTGATCGGCTCGAGACTGCTGAGCTCTAGGCAGTGATACTCTTTCTTTAGAGTAAAAAAGGCAAATCACATTCCAGAATTGTCCGTATTCTCTTAGGCTCGCTTCCGTGAAAGAGGAGTAGCCACAGGCTTCAGGATTTTTAAGGCAGTATAGCCAGGGAGCCAAGGTTCGGCGAGAAGACGTCCTATCGCGAGCCTGGATTTCCTCCTTCACCCTCTAGTTCGTGGAGAGACTTCGAATGAGTGGCTTGAATGCCTTCTGGCGGTCGAAACGGGTGAAATTGATGAATGCGACAATGACATCGATCCACTAACCTTCCAGTTAACCCCTTCGCATGTGCTACCACTACTAAGGCTCGTGTGGGTTTACCATGCCGTTGTCAATGTTGTCGCCGTCTCGCTTGATCGTTACCACTACTACTCCTGGAGCTGTCATGCATCGTCTGCGATAGGATCGTCGCCGCGTCTACGCAGGTCGCTCGCTGAAGCGATCAGCTACATATAATCGCTCAATAGGAAAGAATCGCTGTCCTTACAGATTTTCCGGGGAAAGAGGACGCCAATCGGAACTTGCTCGATATCTTCCTGGAAGAAGACTCACCCGAGAAGTTTCGCTACGCTTGTTGTGCGTGTACCTATCGCACAAATTGCGTCACGAGCTTCAACCGGCACATGGACGCTCATTCGATGCAGAAAGGACATCGATGCACATTTTGCGATAAGTTATTTGTCGATAAAAACAAAATGATCCGTCACGAGAGAATTCACACAGGAGAACGGCCTTTCTCTTGCCTTCATTGCAATATGACTTTCAACCAGAAGAGTTCACTTCACCGCCACGTCAAAGTTCGGCATTTCGATCTTCTACAAGGGTCGATGTCGCTGACGGATTTTTGAGGCCTGCCGTGCGGCGGTCAAATCACATTCTAACTCACAAAAAGTGAAACTCTAGCTCGAGCCTCAGTTTTCTCGTTTCGGAGAGATTTCGCGATTTTCCTGCTTTTCATCTAGAGACGACAAGTGCAATTTCATAGGTAATCAATAGCTTGCAACATACTCAAAAGCGACTGATGTCGATGACTCACCCAAAGGGTTCGTCGCGTACGTCGATGCCATCGGATGTGTTGTTATTGCCACACTCTGATTGTTTATCCTCTGAATACTCTGATGAGGGGAATGATTGTGCCTTTCACGGGATTAGTTTCTACATCCTACATAGTTACCTGATAAAATCTTCGAACAGTCAATTGCCGAAGTCGCTATGGGTACCCCGCCATCCCCGGGCTACTCGTGAGTCTCGCGTTTACTCCTTGTTATTGAAAAGAGTCATTTCTAATGATTGAACGCAAGCGTTAACTCAATTGTTGAACCTAAATGCAATCAGATTGACGATGGTATCTTTCGGACAGTTGGTCTGCTCGAGCCGTCAGTCGATCGTATTCTGGCCATGAAAGCAATAATTATACAATCTAGAGGAGATGAGGACATACTATAAATATATAAATATATATATATATATATATATACACACACACGTGCATAGATAGATATATAGAGAAGGGAACTCATTATGTTTGCGAAGTGCGTGAGAGAGTGGAAATAAAAAGCTCAAACGAAGTTGAAGCGGTGCCCTCTATCTCGGCCGGCTGAGAAAAATTATGGCAGTCTCCTGATGCTTGATCGACGAGGATGAACAAATTCTAATGCGGTGGGTTCCATTTCAGGTTCAATGTGCAATTAACATGTGCGTGAAAGGGGTGTCTTGCAAGAAAATCTTTCTGGTCGCGACCTGTTCGATAACTCGAAGTTTCAAATAAAATATCTCCATGCTGTTAAGTGTCATTTAGTGCAGGAAATGTCTGGTCTATCGCTCACACCTCACACCGCTCACCGGAATCACTCGGACGCTGGCCACGGCGGTGCATAAGCTGACAGTCCAAGCTAATCAGGCATTCGCTTTCAGCTTTCAAGCCCGTGGCGTACTTCAAGGAAGAAGAGGAAGATGAGTGCAACGGCATCGCCCCCGTTCAGTTCGTGGAGGCGTACGAATCGAGTCCAGAACTCCTCATGAAGCACCAATGCCCAATCTGTTTCAGAAAATTCGCCAACAGACGCAACCAAGAAAATCACATCCGCTCCGCACACACGCGAGAGAAACCTTATAAATGTTTCTTCTGCGTCAAACGATTCTGCGCGCCAAATACCAGAGGCATGCACATGCGTAGGCACCATCCTGAGAGGTACGAGCAAGAGAAATGATTGCGAAGTCAAGCGACATTGGTACGCGAAGACGATATTCATCGCCATGAATGAAGACCTGAAGTGAGTCATCGAAGAAAGTCATGATAAGAGTCAAGCCACAAATTCGTCAGATAGGTATTCTCATCACTCGCATCATCATCTTGACCGCCATCATTGAAGCATTGAGCCCAATCGAGAGGGAATGCGCTACTTAAAGCTATTTTGTAAGGGGTTTGAATCGCAGAGTCGAATGAGGTTCGACGAGGAAGCAGTCATGGGGACGATTAGAGCCAGCAGGTGCCCTCGTGAAAACACGACCACTCGTCATTTTCTGACATGTCTCTTGTCGACGTGAGAAAGGAGGGAGTAGGTGGACTCGATCGGATCGGGATACTTCAAGATACGTTCCTCCCGCGGGAACGGCTCCGGGTGGCTTTACGGATGGCTTTGCAAAGTATTAAAAATGTGACGGGGGTATCAGTAGTGCTCGACGGAAAAAGTTTAATACTGAATGATGACAGCAGAGATGACAGCACAGTTCCCATCGTGTAAGAGAATGGAGGACGCTTAGCCATTCTCTCACTCGACGACGGGTCCGTTGGCCAACTAGATAATATCAAATACATTATCATAGATTGAGCATCAGGAGAAGGTGACAAAGAACTACAAACTGTTAAAATCTTGGGGCATTTTTCGGATCATAGTTTTTAGGGGTTTGTTGAAAGATGGAGTCATATTATCCGTTGGGAAGCTAGCTCAGACCTGGATGTCTTGGTCTGGCGATATGCATTTGAGTCCTACGTTTTTCTTTTGTTTTCCCATACCCACAGAATGTATGACTTTGGATTGTAAATACGGGCGGAAACGAGCGGATGGGGATATAAGAGTGAGCCGATTTTGCTCTCGTTGAGTTCTGAGGTGGTCTCGGGAACCACTGGCGTTCGAAACGGCTTGATCATTCAAGTGACTGTTCGGATTTTCTTATGAGTTGAATAAAGATGTCTTCGACTCTATCTTCATCTTGCTCATTCTCCACGAGGCCCATGAATGCGTAGGATTATCTTACTGGTCGGATCTGTTCTCTGCTATGAGAACCTCACGCAGGATTGCCTTTAAATTTTTTACAATCTATCGTGAGAAAGCTCGTTGAACGGAACCTAATCGCTCTTTCCAATTACAGATGTTTGCCCATCGGTCATCCGACGTCCAGGCCCCTCAAGTCTCTACGGATTTCGATCGATTCAGCATTGGAAATAAATGACTCTGAGTGGTTCCGTGAAATTTCTGGCTCCGATAGATAATGTGTATAACTGTCAGCCAATCTGCCCAGATCCTGCTGAGGCCAATGAATCCCTCTTCCGGAGCCAGATATGTGTCAGAAACAATTCCACACTTTCAGACTCACCACCGCCCGATTGGAGGGGCTGGACTCTGGAACCTCTGGCCCCACCGCTCGAGACCGGGACCAGACGAGTTCAATGCCATGTATGTCGTCGATGGATGAGTGGGAAACAAGCTCTTGAAGGTCACATCAGATCACGTCATACGGGGGAAAGACCATATCCTTGTACTCTCTGTGGCAAAGCATTCGCAACCACGCCCGCTCTCCGTCTGCATGAGCACCGGAACCATTAAGTTTCTATTACCCTGTTTTCGATGCGTCGGAATAGGCTGCGTTACACTTCTCTGGAGCCCGACTCACGGATCTCGACGGGCGAGACTGAATTGCAGGACGATATCTCTCATCGCAGCTGCCTGCGGTGATGTCTGCCGAGAACTTTCAACGATACTTCGGGTTGATTGCAAGAAATCGTCGACTCTCGTCCTGCTCTCGAAATGAGCTGCAGAATAATCACAGTGCCAGTCTTCTCATGCGGTTTCCCCATCCCGCTACCCGTGAGCAAGAGGGGGTGAGGTTCTATCCCACGGGGCGGCGCCGTCCGGGAGATTACCAGCCTGGTGCAGCTGCGCGAATTCCCTGGAGTCGACAGTCGAAAGGATTCACGTTAGAGAACCGATTCACTCGCTCTAAGCTTTAAGTTGTACTCCGGTGGTGAATCACGCGATACGCGTTACGCGGCGACAGCAACGGAGATCGGGGACGAACAGTGTTACGACTGTTCGAAGAATGAGGCGATTTAACATCTCTAATCTTGGTCAGCAAGATACCGGGAGCTGATCCACGTCTCGGGGTTCCCTCGGACCTTGCGCTGTACCGATCACTGACAAATGGGTGGAGCGAGTTGCCCATAGAGATGATGATCGCCCAAAGAACAAACTCGTCGACCACCCGGCTTTCAAATATACCCACGAGCGCCTAATCATTGAGGGCACTTCCGAATGAGGAAGACTGAGTGAGAATGGGGGAATGGTGATCGTCTCGATTGAGAGACTACTGTAATCGTAATTAGCATAGAGCATAGGTATGAGCAAAACGTGCAGTTCAAGAGGTCTAGTCGCTTTTGAGGGTCGTACAACTTCCCGAGAGGCTGTGAAGAGCGTCACAGATCGGATCAAAATTCTGATCCGCCGAGTCAAGAGAATTCCGGTGACGGGGCAGAAGTTCTTCAGGCGGAGATATATATAAATATATGAGGTTGTTGTGTAGATATTCTTATAGATATATGGGAAGTGAAGGAGGAGGAGTGAAGTGTATTGCGGAATCGCATTGGATCCGATCGGTGTTATGCTGAGACGCAGTCTCACCCGTGATTGGAATATAAACGTCGAGTATTGTATTACTTGTGTGTTCTACCTGATTCTCCTTCGCCTACGGCGGCTGTCGATTCAATTTAACCGTGGAGGTATGACGGAGGAATGAGAGTTTTCTGACCACCCATTTTCTTCCAGGAGCCGTGCCGATTTTACGATGTAGCATTTATTCGAGCGATGTCCGAGAGTCGAACTCATCCAATCGGAGTTGTGAGAGACAAATGAGAAATCAGCCGTCATCGGCTCGTCGCCACATAAGGACGGTCTGCCGGATGTCGGCTAGCGTGGTGCTGTCATTGTACACAAAGTATATGCGCTAAAACCGAATAAATTATCCATAATGAGGAATAAAATTCAAAGGGGACAGATTTTCTTTTTCGCTCTTAGGCCGTCCGATCAGAGAGGGAAACTGGGAAAATTTCATGCTGAGGCGCAATGTCTTCGACTCTAGAGACTTCCATTGACAAGATAATTGCTCTTCCAGGGAATGATCACGATTGGAATCTCTTCGGTTTAGGTTCGCAATCGGCTATGGAATGGTCTCGCAAGAAGTATCAGTGTCTGTTGTGTGGCCGATGGCTTTCCACCAAGCAGGTAACTACTCGCTTCGCGTAGTTTTAAGTCCCGGCTCTTCTGCTCAGGTGAACGATCAAAATTGTCCGGTGGCTTGTTCTACAGGTACTGGACTCCCATTTGCGAGCTAAACATACCGGAGAGAGACCATTTCGATGCCAACACTGTGAGAAAACTTTCGCGTCATCGGGTGCTTTGCGGCTTCACGAAGACCGCAATCATTCGGCATAGCGTCTCGTTGGCGGAGGTTCGAAAATCTTCGGGCTGAGCAAGTTGTCAGGGTCTTGTCAAATCGAATGACGACAGAACCCGGGGAGCTATGTTGGCATGTTCATGAGGCGAGGAATCAGTATCTGGGATTTCGAAAACACGGGAAGTTCTCCCTTCAGCAAGAAGACGCTGTTAAATATTTGCTGCAAGGGGGAAAACCCACTCTTTGATTTTGTTGAGGTTCAATGCGACAGTTTAGACTTATCAAATCCTGAGGAGTGTTTTGCTCGATGGAGGAAGCTTGTTTTCTACTGTAATTTTCTCGCTACAGTCAGGCAATTCGCCGGTTGGTGACGACGTGAGACCGGTAGGGCGTCATATCGTCGGGCCACGATTCCGGATACGGATCTGGCTCGATACTGCGTTTCTGTATACACAGGTTTTTATGGAATTGTAACGACACAGTGAGGATGCTGAACGAGGCTGGAAAGCTCGCGGCAGGAGTCGAACCGGACAGATGAGTCAGTTCCCTCGACGATGTTCTGTGGAAGTGAGACTGGAGGAGCGTGATTGAAACCAGATATCTGTACGATGAAGCGTGGATAGCGGCTAGTGTCGCTCATCAGAGAGGCTATGTTTTTAATTTTGAGAGACACCAAAGTTTATTGTACATCCTCGACGCCGAGTTAATCAACGGTCACATATATGAACTAGTCATATTGGTATGTGGATCTGGGAATTTGTTTTCAAAGAATAGGTAGAGAGATACATATGTGCAGGGCGAGAAGAAGAAGGGCAGCAGGCGATTGTTTGTGTGATGTGAGCTATCAATCCGTGAGGGCTCCGAAAGGAGAAGTTGCGTCTACTGTTCCCTCAGTGTTTATCGAATGCGAGACCAGGAATTTGTGACTGTTTCTCGACTCACGCTAGGTATTCGCAAGCTAGTCCGATGTGTACAGGGTACAAGAGGCTCGATGACTCAAAGTTCTGAGGGACGAGGCAGAATATGGGTTTGTCGGGAAGAAAGTTATATACTTACACGATGGATAATATATCGTCCCAAATTATGTGAAACACTGATTGTACTATAGATAAGGACTCGCGTGAGAGATTGAACGAAGGTCGATATTAATAAATCGCAGCTCACGTTGGAACTCTGCGCTGGTGACCTTTTGATCAACTCCGGAAGGCCAGGCATATCATCTCATCGCGCGATGGCCGACCCGAAAAAACTCTGAGCAGAGCTCACCTCGTCGAGTGGGATCGCGGTGCTGTTTCATCTAAGATCCATTTTTTTCCAGATAATCGCGGCTCACGTCGCAGCGCTCGGGAGACCCTCGGGAAAACGCAAATCCCTCATATCTGGAGCCTTCGTGACAATAAAGTAACTTTCGATCTGCGGCTAGGCACTGGGGCACTGCTCCCCTGCCTGAATTGGAACCCGGCCGCGCTCTTCTTCGCAAGGATCGGAACCGCTCTTGGAAGGTATAGGGGTATCTGACCGCATTACATTTTCCACAGAGTTTATCTATGAAGAGGAGCTGCACCTACCGAGCATCCCACCTGTGCCGCACCTGAGCGATCCAGCCGCACCGGTGCGGGCTGATGACCTCTGTCCCCAAATAGTTCTGACGGGACCACCACAACCTCACGAGAAATTCGCCAAGGATGGAGATTTATTCAGCTGCCATTGCTGCTCGTACACGACTTCGCGAGTCGATCATATGCGAAGGCACATTTGGCATCGTCACAGCACCATCAAACCGTATGTGTGTACATTCTGCGGAAAAGGTTTCAGCCGTGATATGTCGCTGAAAGATCATCTCCGAACACTTCATACCGGAGAAAAGCCGTACCAATGCCAGCTTTGCGATGAAGCCTTCCCGTCTAGTTACCATCTATGGCAGCATTGTAAAAGTACGCACAACGGCAGGAAGTGATCATCCATACCTCAAATGTTGTCCAGCGCGAAATCTCATCTCGTGTAATTTATGTTGAATAGTTGAATTTGTGAATAAATAGGATATCGATCTGTTTCATAAGCGGAAAGAGGTTTGAGGTGATTCTTTCACTCTCACGGGCTGATGTTTCATATCGATAAGGAGCCCCCAGAACAAAGCTAATAAAAAGTTCTTCTTCCAGATGTGACTCCTCTCGTCGAAGTCTTCCGAGCTCTACCGCTCCCCGCCTTCTCGTCTGATTCTCATTTCAAGGGAATTCCGTTCCGTTTCTGTTCAGTCGATCGATATGCCTGAATACTCGAGCTGCTGTGCGAGATCCTTTTTTTTCCATTTCTCGATTCGGAGGAGAGTTTTGAACAGACAAACAGCGGATCGCGCTCAGTGATTTTCTGGTCTATCGCTGTCCAGGATCGAATAAATATTCTCCTTGAGTTTGGGTCGGGCCTCATTCGTTTCGACCTTTCTTCCCTTTTTTCCCTCGAACTCGCTCCCTCTGACAGTAACCCCGTTTCATTTCCTCATATCGTTATTGTGTTGATTTTATGTATGTTTTCGTTTGATTCGTAACTCGGGCACCCCTTCATTTCAGGAATGCTTTATCCGATGCCCGTCGGCGACGTTTTGCCTGCGAAATACAGAGACAACTCCTATATCGGGAGTTACTCGGCCCGCTCTAGATTGCCCATGATAACCGTGGAATCGAAAGTCAATTACAACGATCAGTACCGAACGCAAGGCTCTCTGCACCATTGCAAACACTGCGAATACAACACTAGTCGAGTAGATCACATGAAGAGACACATCCAGGCCCGGCATTTCGGCGAGAAACCCTACAAGTGCGCCCATTGCGAGAAGGCTTTCGCCCGCAAAGAGCTCTGGAAGGCACACAACCAGAAATTCCATTGGTTGGAACACCTGGCTAACTGAGACGGTGATCCGATCCGGAGCGCCGATCGATAGTCCAATATCAAGACTTTGCTTCGCAACCCGGTTAATTTTCCTCTACTATTGTCAATGGGGAACCTTATTCAATTTACTTTACAGAGCGTACATGAGCTCTACGCAATATACGATGCTAGACTACAATATGAGAAATCCTGAGTGTAATTTAACACTCGAACTACACATACTTAAAGCACCCCTCTCCCAGCTCGCTGAACACGAACTACGGAGTGTTGATCCTTCATCATTGCTATTCGTGTCCGAATAAGCCATTGGAGTGCCAATACATTAGTTGCAATCTTTGTTACGATAAAAGCTATACGTCTACTTTAACTATCCAGCAATCGCTAGGTAAATCCGGAGAGGACCTGACAAACACTGGGGAATTACCCATCGGTATAATCGTAGAAGCGGTTGCAGCAACTGGAACCGTTCGGAATATTCTATCCAGATCGATTCGGAACACATCAAGCTACATATTTACACCACATATTGAACGCATATTTTTTCTATATCATCGATATGCTCCTTATATACATATCCGAACTTATCCGTTCAGCCTCAATTGTTGGTAATCCATATTGAAATGAATAAATTTTTTTCGAGCTGAAGACTTGATTATTTCTTACTGCTCCCTTAGGCTGCGAAGATTCCGGATATCGAGGCGGGTCCGAGAGCAAAGTCAGAGAGGAGGAAACTCTATCGGCTAGCAGGGGATAGGTCCCACAAAGGCGTCCCGTAGAGCGCTAATAACGAAATACGGGCCCCAAGTATATCGATTATGGTTCCACATACTCGGTCCCAAGCCCCAAGAATAAGAACTAATGATGTGAAAAGCTAAGAATTATCACTCTTACAGATATATTACGGTCTGGAGTCTCCGCATCGTTTAGCGATTTATGTCCCGGCCCGCTCAGAGGATCCCAGACGGACTCTTTCCAGATCACAGAAGCCGGCTTTTATGTCTGTCGCCAATGTTCTTATCGATCGGCCTGTTTCAATTCTATTAATAGCCACGTGCTCTTGAATCACTTCGGTCCTCGCAGAACTCGCTTCGTCGCGAGTGACCGTATAACACGCTATGGGAGGCATTTCTTGTGAGATTTTACCTGTCTATCTGAGTTTTCCACGGATCGAACGTGTAATCAGCGGGATGGTCCCTCCGCTACGGTTCCGCTTGGGTAGTTGATTAGTTGAGCACATATCTCGAGTGCGAAATCGCCGCATTCTCACCGTAGTTGCACATCATTTTTCCGTTTCGTGATCCGACAAGCGTGCTGTTTCCCTCCCGGGATAATCTGCCCCGAGTCCCATAGTGTAAGAATACGAATCGACTCCGTTGTCTGTTTTCGAACCAGCTTGAGACATTCCCATAACGACTGTCAATAAATGTGTATTCACGGTGAAGAACGTCCGCTATGATCTCTTCGGGTGCTTCGGGTCTATCGACGGACGGGAAAGCTATCGGTCTCAGATTGCAGCCAGAAATGAACTTCCAAGGGAATCCTTACTAACGTCTCTTCTCCTTTCAGAGCTCCGACTGCTTCTAAGGCCAACGAGCTGGGAGACCTTCGATGTTCTGCTTGTGTGAATAAATTCGGAATTTTGACCACCCTCGTTTTCCGAAAGAGAAGGAGTAATGCATCTGATTCTGATATTCCAAAAATTGCTTGCAGGCCAATTCACGATAACCCCCACCGGACCTTCATTGGTAGGTCGGCCGGCTTCTCAAGTTCCATCCGGACCACCAGGGCAGCCAGCACCGATAATTACGCATCCACCGTCACCTCCGTTCAGCTCTTGTTCGGCTCTGGTTCCCGTTAGCTTAGCGGCATCCCTCCCAAGCAGCCTCCTAGTTTCGTCAAGTATTCTAGAAATCGCTCCGCATTCGGAACAACTTGGACCTCTGCTGAAGTTACAAAGACAAAACGGTCTCTATCATTGTCCGGACTGCGACTACAGTTCGCCGGTAGTGACCAATGTGCGGTACCATTTTAACAGTAAGCATTGTATGGTGAAGCCGTTCTCATGCGGATTCTGCGGTTCTACCTTCGGCACGCTTGTTCAAAGGGATAATCACGTGCGACGAGTGCATACGGGAGAGCGACCCTTCCGTTGCGACCGATGCAATAGGGATTTCTTCTCGAGAAACTCACAACTCTACCACAGCTGTGGTAAATAGTCACATCAAGAATCTAGAGCTGTAGGTACCAAGTAGTTTGTTTAAGCGTAGCGCTAGGGCTGGATGCGTTCTGTTAACGAACCGAGTAGCATTTAATAGAAGTTCACCGAGAGCAGCATACATGCCTTAGGAATGTAAGATCGAGTCATCTGATAGTCACTGCTTCATTGATCGGCTCCTCATCTCTCTTGATCAGAGAGCTTGAAACCTCAGGTGGTTCCCTCGAACTAGGAGAGAGTCTCGAGAGAACTTGTCTGGAAACCGTTCTTTCCTGCCCCGGAAGTGCGTTCGGTGGTGATTTTTCCCTTGTTCCTTGTTTTTCCGACCTCATGAGAAGAAATTGGTATCTCCGGGGTCGGTCCTCTGAGAGCTGTTGGAAATCATGTAAAACCAATGTAAAAATGAATACTACTATTTAAATAAACTTAGAAGGACTTGCACGTCGGCGAAGAGTGTTTTACGTTCGAACCTCATATCTCCAAAAGCGTGAACTTTTTCCCCGGGGCCCGGACGAGGAGAAACCGTGGCGCTCGGAGATGCTCCAATCTGAATGAGCGTCTATAAATGTATTCGAAGACCTCAGCAGACTGAGCTTATCCACGCTCGTAGAAGGCCAGTAACTGACACCCATGGGGGAACCTCGCTCAGTCCCTGAGATGATGGGTCGCGGTCCGGGCCGAAAGCAGCGGGATAGATTTAACTCTCAATCGATGAAGCAAGAAATCCCCGATAAGTCATTGAGCCTTTGCGTGGAGTGAACATAAATATTACCGCTCAGGTGCGCATACGGAGCCCCTTAACTGATTCAAGTTCTTCTTCCAGATTTCGCAGATTTGAAAGATCAAAACCTTCCGGTCCCATCCTTCCCTCCATTTGTTCCGGAGTTTCATTCAGTTCAGCCTTCTGTTTTTTCCCTAATAAAAATCGATCTATGATTTATCTTGATGAATATTCCCCGTATCTATGTTCAGTTTTTCTCAGGAAGTTCCTCTGGTGTTTGCGGATTTATTCCCTTCTTTATAATTCGCTTCTGTTGCTCAAGCGAGCTCATTAAATTCCGTGTTTGCTCTATGATGTCTTCGATTTCTGTTCTTTTCCCGTTCTGATTTTGACTTTTGTTCCCTTTTCCAACCTCCTCTCTAGACGCAGGCGACTGGAAACAAATCTTCGACGGTATCGGTCTTCTGAACATGCCCTGGCCAGGGAGCGAACTCGAACGTGCAGAGAACAACAACAATCATATCAGTAACGCCGATGCGGGCACCCCGGGCAGGCATGACGGGAAGGAGAGAGAATACAAGTGTTACTTCTGCGAAAAAACCTTTTCGCGAAAGTATCGCCGAGATACCCACGTCAGGTGAGTTCATGGTGTCGTAGCCTATCGAGCCGCAGCGACCTTGCTCTATGAGCGTTTGACTCACGGGTGTCTTATGTTCGCAGGTGTATACACACCAAAGAGAAGCCGTATCCTTGTCCACATTGTTCGAATACATACGCCTCTCAGGACAAAGTTTGGAAACATATCAATACTGCTCACCCTGGCAAGCCGACGAAAGCTCAAACTCAGCTCCAGGCCGTAACTTGGCACTAGTTTCGCCCAGCAATCACAATCAATGGTGAAAGTGAAATTGGATCGGCACAGTGTCAGCCGGCTGGCCGCGACGGCATAATCTCTTAACTACCGCATCACAGCCCGATAGTCCGAGAAAGACTCTGTTCGAAAACTGTATCGTTCGCGAAGACTGATCAAGCGCCCTGTGCTCCGGGTCGACCCCGGTTGGATCGAGCCGGAAAAATCGGGAGCTGAAGCGACAGGATCGGAGGACTCGACAGTTTCAGATCCGGGGGTTCGATTCGGGAGTTTTTCGCTCCGAGAGGTCGGTGCGACGATATTAAACTCTACCTGATCTCGAAGACGACAGACCGTAGCTGAAGAGGGAATATGAAGAGGTCTGAAAGGTGCCAACGACCATCTAATCTTAACTCAAGGACAGCGGAGTCCCGTCGTCGTGGGGGACCGTCAGATAGTGTGTTTTCTGCCCATGGTGGACCAGGTCGACACGCGGCACAGGAATCAACCTACCCAATGAAATTAGTCGGTCATTTTGAATTCCGTTCATTGTGGGTGTTGCTCTCCGTATCCTCGGGTCCACGATGGCGGGAATGGTATAAGTTCGTCACAATCGATGTTCACAACTTTGTAATGATAAATCATCATAGGTACCCGCCCCATATCACTCAGTCTATCCACATCTGTGCTGCGAATACTCCTCCGACGGTCGGATGTAGCCGTATTATGGAACGCGCTTCCTAAGAATAAACGATTCTCATGGAAGAGAACGACTGTTGGTTTCCTATGAAGTCAATTTCTAAATCCGACTTCCTTCGGATAATTGCGAGAAGATGTGAGAACGAGAAGTCGATCCGACTAACGCGAACTTTCCTTCCAGAGGATCGAGACGATCATCGCAGTCGCCGCCTCGTCCAATCCCATGGGATATCGATCTCTGCCCGAGTAATTTCCGCTGAATAAAAATAGCTGCTATCGACGGGCTTCAATCAAATGGAGCTCCGTGTACTCCATAACTCTCCGAATTTAGCGAACGAAGGGCCGACGGCTCGAGTAGAGGAAGGTTGGCCGAGCCGAAATATAAAAATCTGACTAGGAAAGGTTCTCCGGTGTTTTCAGACATCGATCCCTCCTACGACGTCGATGAAGACGACTCGAGGATGATGGCCAACGAAGAAGTGGCCCTCGGGTTCTACAATGATCTGCAGGAACGCTTCGGACCGGAGCATTATCGCCGCTTCGGCGGAATGTACTTCTGCAGGTTCTGCGCTTACACAAACGCGGTCTGCAAAAGTCTCAAAAAACATTTCTACCAACATCACGCTGCCATGCGACCCTACGTGTGTTCCTACTGTCCGAAAACATTCGCCGCGAGAAGTCCACTAGTTCGGCATATTCGAACCGTCCATCTGAAGCAGAGACCGTACGGTTGCACGCATTGCGAGATGTCCTATACGAGCTCGACGTCCCTGAACAAACACATACGAACCGCGCATTGAGAGCTCTGCGGGAATTCTCTCGTAATCTCGTCCCGCGCATTGATCATGAATCATGAACATTCTAGTCATTCACGATTCTAGTCATTTACTCAAAAGAACGCTGCGGCAGATCTCTTATACATATAGTATAATATATTTATAGTGTACAGCTGTATCCCATGCATTGGAAGCGGAGATCGCGCTACCTACAGATTCTAAGCATATGTAGGTACCTTACCTGAGTCCGGCGAAGCATACGATACGCCTTTATCATTCCCACCATTGACCGCTGTGTATGTATATTACTATCGAAGGAGGCATAGCGCGAGCCGACTTTCTGGAACTTGGAACACAGTGGTGACTGATGACTGTAGAGCCAAGGGCAGCTATTCTTCTGAATAGAGTTTTAGCGGCAAACTGCCTAGTTCGACAAGAGGTAATGTGATGTACGCTCATCACCCGAGTTGCCAAGGTCCACAAGGAGCTCCTGGGGTGCGCAGGGGTCTGTAAATTCGAAATTCCTAATCGAATCGTCGTGAAAATGGGCGCAGATTTTTCGCGGTTTGATCTCCGACAACTTCCTATTCTCTCGGGCAATCTGTCTCGAGCAGGTCTTCTCGAGTCTGAGCCCTCAGTGAGGTCGAAACTCGACCTGTGAGCGGAATTCCTGTGAAAGGAGCACCCTGAAGTCACCGTGAGCCGGAATAGAGTTCCTCTAAGTAGCCCATGTTGAGAGGATTACCTTATCCGAGTGGAGGAATCGAAGCCCAGTTCCTTACTCGAGGTGAGTTCATACGGGGCGCTCTCCTCGCGAATCAAAACGTTGGCGGGTCGTGGTTCGACCGAGCTCGACTTTGATCACGTAGGATCCTGGAATAGGGTGAGAGATTATCCCATCGGAGTACGCGAGGTATCCGCTCAGGGAATCGCAATCTCGGAAGTGACGTCTTGAAATTCTCACGGCATGGATGGTGTCGTGGTAGGTAGTAAACACTGTCTCGAGAATCTAGTCTTGATCGATGGAAGGTGCGATAACCTGGAATAAATATCGAGTGGAGTCATTCGGAGTGAATCCTCCTCATTGTTTATCATTGAAGTCGCTGATCGACAGAGCGGGCGAGACCGACCAATGCTAATGCTTTCTTTCCTTGCAGAATCTTGTCACACTTCCAATACTACCCGCAGCGCAGCAACGTCATTCTTCTCTTTGCTCGTCCGTCATAAATAAGTCCCGAAGTTATTTGCGAATCCAGTGCGGAAACTCACTCTTTGACGGGGATAGAGGGAACAGGACCACCTTGAGCTGGCGCGGAGCCTAAGCCTTGAATCGTTTCCAGAGAAGAGGAGCGTCGCCGTCGAGGCCGTGGGCGTCTTCGACTCCGATGACAAGGATTGTCGGAAAGCTGGGGAGAACGATTCGCGAAAAGAACAGGAAGAAGAAGAGGAACCGCAGCCAATGCCCCCAGAGAACAACACCAAAGAAACCTCCAAAGAGCAAAACCGGACCCCACAGAGAACTCCGCCTCCCAGAGAAGACGAGAGATTCAACAGTAAAATTCACTGTGCGGGCAACGGCCGCCAGGTGGACGGCGTTTATTATTGTGCTCTGTGTGATTTCCAGCATTCTAATTACGTCTCGATCCGCGATCACTTCTACAAGAACCATCAGGCAGCGTCTCTTCTGAAATGTTCTTTCTGTGAGAGACAATTTAGCCGCGGAACGAGGCTCGAGGATCACATCCGAGCCAAGCACACTAACGAAAAACCATTTACGTGTAAAAGATGCAACAAAAAATTCGCGTCTACTTCAGCGAGACTTATGCACTGTAAATCTGCCCATTCATCACGAGAGACGTAGAAGTTATGTAAGCCCAACTATACATCCATCGATCAGTCGACCTGCTCAGATGGATGTTGGGGATTGGTGGAGACCCAAAGATTCGAGCTCAAGCGATGAGCATCGGCTCGAGGCATGTGCTGAGAAGATATTTTAGGATTCCGCAAGGATCCGCCGTGAAGGCAGTTGGTGTGCGAGACCGTGTGCCGAGATTCCATCGTGGACGCGGGAATGAACGCGCTTCGACATCAGTGGGCGGTGAATAAAAAAGTCCTGGATTCGATTCCCCGTTGTGTTTTCTAAGAGGAGCTCCAATCGATCGCGAGGAAGTTGGCAATGTATCCGTCTGCATTTTTGAGCAGAAATTCAGAATGGTCCGGAAAAGTTTCCCTCGATTTCGTTTGAGAAGTCCGTTCGTTGTGGAGCTCCTCGAGGAATGTAACCAATTGATGAAGCTCGAAGTGTAAGTCCGAAGAGAACTCTCCCTGAGTAAAGGCTGGGGTGTATTGGGTTGAGTCGCACTATTTCCAGTAGCGGCGGGCCCCGAGCCCCTTCCATGCTTTGTTCATCCAACCGCAAAATAGAATAAGTGCACAGACGGGGAGGTAAGGGTACCGGTGATATGTTCATTTGGATTGAGAGAAGCGTTGACAAATTCTATCAAGCATTTTCTTCTTACAGATCATTGCGAATCGGGATTTTCCGAGAGCTACTTCGCATTGGGTCAGGAAATTCGCGGATGTCCACATCTGATTCGGAGAACATCCACTCCTATCTCCTATCCCTTGTGAAATATAAGAAGTCGCTGGTAGATCCGAGGGAAAACGCTTCGGCTGAGAGGAGCTGCTGGTGATTTAGCCAGGGACTTCCTTGAGCATTGCCCCCCACATGTGAAAGAACGATAACTCTGTTTCGGGAGTAGTTTTCGCCCCATTTCTCAGGGGTTCAGTCCCTCATTGGCGAGCCGATTGCTCTACACGTCATGATTCTTTAAGTGCGTCTCTTCGAGGGAATGGTGTCTCGGCTCTTGAAGTTGATCTGGAACGTGAAGAGATCGGAGATTACTCTCCGCAGCCTGTTTGCAGTTATGGTTCGCATCGGAGGTTTCAAGTTCATCGTTTCTCGAGTTTTTATCGAGTTCGTTGATATCTCTGACATTTCCCATTTCTTCGTTCGCTCGGCCTAGGTTCTGCATTCCAATAAATCCCCGATTGTTTGTTTTGTTTTCATTGTATTCGTGCTTCCTAACAAACTTGAGTTTCCGTCCCGAACCCACCGCAACGACAAGTCGAGTATTGATAACTGCCGCGGATTTTTCTGACTCGGTCGACTGCTTTTTGTTCTAGACGATCTCTTCTCGAATAACGAGTTCTACGGCGATATTTCTCGTCTCATGGAACGCAACAACAATGCTCTCGTCGGCAAGTACGGTGATTCGCTAACACAAGACGCCTCAGGTAAAATGGCGAGATTCAACCGGGAAAGCGACCTTCAGAAAGTCTTCCAGGAAGACGAATACATCGTCCGCGATCCCGACGAAAGGTATTTATCCCGCCGTTCAGAGTTTTGCATTCAATAAAAGCCTCGGTAGGAGCTGCTCTGAAGTCTGAAGTGTCTTAATCCCCTATAGGTTCCGCTGCCTATTCTGCGAGCACAGAACTTCGTCGCGATCGCGTTGCCGAGAGCACGTGCGCACGCACACTGGCGTCAAACCGTATCAGTGTGCGATGTGCGGGCGCTGTTTCAACAAACGGGAATGCCGCGACAATCACGTGCGATCACGGCACACGTTAGAGAAGCCTTACAATTGCAACCTGTGTCCGAAATCCTACTCGTCTTCAGCAGCCCTCGCAGTCCACCGCAAGACGTGTCGCATTCGACACCAGCTCGCCAACGAGCAAACTCAGTAGAGCTTTCTTTCTAGAAATTCTGATCATTGAATCCAGGACACAATCACAAGCCCGGTATCGAGCCTGGCTCGAAGTAACTTTTCGGTAGTCCGTCGCGTTCGAGAGAGTCGGCGCCGATTTTCAAGCATCGTCGTACAGACCTTATTCCTTTCGCTATAGAGAAGAGGATGTGTCGCTCCCAGGGAGCGGTCCGAAGAATTCACGTCGAATTCTTTCTAGAATACATTCCACATTATAGTACACAGTTACACAGTGATGATTGACGTTGAGCTGGCGGTTCAATTGGAGAGACTACGCTTTGGGTCGAGTTGTCCGACTCAATGGATGTCGATCGTTGTTGTCAGCAGCCAAATTGAGAGTAGCTGGCAGTTTATACTTGAACGAGAGGCATTTGAAGAAAACGGAGAGACGATTGTCTATTCCGAAGGGTTCGCAAGGTTCACATATTCCTTCAAGCATCGATACTGATATATTTATAGGCCACTTTCGGTTCCAATATCGAAACATTCATCGCGGTCCGTCACCGGAACGCTCAGAACTCTTATCGGGGCGGCGTTGTTGATCGCCGGGTCGAGAAGATCCCGCATACCGCCTCCGAGAGTCTTCAACTCTGAGTCGTTGACTTTTTTCAAGTCTTCGGGACATTGGGGGAGTTTTCCAATCAATTGTATTTCATTGTTCTACATTTTAGATTGTGTCTGAGCGTCCCAGTGCTGTGGAACCGCACGGGTGTACCTTATGTAGTCAATTTAGAGACGATCATATTCTGATCATACCATATTTTATTTACGAGGAGCTTTTACTTCAAGCATTCCGAACGATCCCGGTAAAACTGTACACCTTTCAAGAATTTATCGTTATCGAACAAATTGTTCGCCCTCATCGAACACCCGACTTTTATAGCGATGGCTCGCTTTGCGGTGCCATAAAATACCGAACATTCGAATCCCTAGTACAAGATGCATACATACATAGATACATACCATACGAAAGATCGAAGGATCGCCTAAAGTGGCGTCCGCAGGCGTCCAAACATTTCCTTGGCATATATAGGAGGGGGATTCCATTCTGGATCACAAAGCCATCCCGAGGCGCACAGCCGTCTCGCATAATTCATCTCCACCAACATTCATTGCCAAGCTTTCAATACTAGACATTTTCCTTCGTCTGATCCGGTAGCTTCTGCCTGAATTCATTAATGGAGAACGGCGGACAGAATGAAGCAGGGATCCGAAATGGGGATATCGAGATGAATGTTGTACGCCAAGGATCGACTTCCGCCATCCATCGAGTACCTCGCCTCCGATCAAGCTGTGGCGACGAGGTGGAAACTGACGGATTGCCTAAATAGGAATCGAATTCGGTTTGAAATTGAAATGACCAGGGCAGCCGACGGTTGATACGTCGAGATAATTCTCATACCGCCACAATCATATCCTCCACTCTTTTTCCTCTCCACTTTTGACGATGAGCAGTTTTCTACACTGTGCCAAACATCCGTTTATTTGACACTACGTTTTCGAACTCGAGCCAATAATCTGAGAACGATCGCCAGACGGCGGAAAGTTCTCGCGACAATTGCCAATCAGCTTCCATACCCGGTACGCATGTTAACTCGAAGGAGCAGGACGACGTTTTATACATTTTGGACGTTGCTCCCTCACTGTGTTGATTTATGGTTCAAAGGAGCATGTGCCAAGAACTTCCGGCTCGAGACGATGGTTGAAAAACGCTGAGTCGTTTGTTGCCAGACTGTTACTAGTGTACACCGCGTTGGTGTAAAGGAAGGGCATCTCCCCGTGTGTACAATCCCTCCATGATGACTAAGAACCTATGAAAGAAGAGCGCAAGTTTAACACAATAAAGTTGGAAATCCAACGTCTACTTTTCTACCCTGAAGATCTCGCGTTCTCATTCGCTCTATCGGAAGCAAATATTCTTCTTGGCAGAGATTTAGATGAGCAAAACTGACGTTCGTTTTTCTTCCAGGGTCTGTTCCCGCCTAGGATCCGGATTCTCGACAACGGTCATGGGACCTCGAAGAGCTTCTCGATGGAATGTTCTCTCAAGTCCTTGAGACGCAATAAAACTGATATGCATTCGGGACAACTTTCGAATAGCGCCGTGGAATCAGATGCGCGACGCCTACGTCCCGCTCAGCGAGTCTTCTTTTCTGGCATATGCTCTCAATCAGAACTTATGCATGTCTGGCTTTCTCTTCTGGAGTTTGATGATGATTTCGCTCGTGTGCTCGATATGCAGGAAGCTGTTGCAGAACGCTTTCGCGAAAATATTCGTAATGAAATTTTTGAAACGCTATCTGCAGACGTTCCTGACCCGCTCAAAGAAGACATGGATCGCGCCCAACTCCACGCCGTTTTCAGCCACCTATTTAGCGTAGTTTCGTCGCCGTCGACGTCTTCGACCTCGACAAACTCAACCTCTGAAAGATCCCCCTGTCGCGATCTAGGTAATCTGTCGGTCCGAGATCCGGACGGATCTTTCCGATGTCTCGTCTGTAATTATAAATCCAACAGGAACATGAAAACACATCTCAGGACCCATACAGGGGAACGTCCATATGAGTGTGAGTATTGCGGGAAAGGATTCACCGTTCGAAGTGTCTTGATGAATCACGTCCGCGCCATCCACACCAAGGAACGTCCATTCAAGTGTGAGAGATGCGGACAGGGTTTCCCGTCCACTCCGGCCCTTTACATGCATCGCAAGACTTGTCAAGGAGTGCCCAGTCCCATCTAAAGCGACCTCCTCTTCTGAATGATACTCAGTGTCAGTCGAAATGACGCTTTTTGACTGTATTCTCCGTCGGCTGATCTCACTTCCTGTGGTCACCCGTCACCCGGCGGTGTCTGTGAACACCGTGAGGCAGATCGCGTGCTTATTTTCCAACCCAACCTTGCGCAATCTGCATTTCCCAGCTCAAATCATAAGTTCATGCGAGTTCAGTCTCGAATCTCCCGGGAGCATCCCAAGTCTCTGAAAATCCTAGGTAGTTCCTCCGAATCGCGGCCTCCGCAATCATTAAAGAATCCGAAGAATGATATCCAAAGACTTGCTCCAAATCGAGTGCGTTCCCCTGTGATCGCCTGGGTCTGCATGACGCTTGCATATGATGTCTAGGAGCTCCGCGCACTCCTGTTTCATTCCCGGCTTCCCGGGTCCCGATGAATTATGATTTGACTTAGTGAGGTTGTCCGCTCGAAACTGCTTGGAATCGTGTCAATATCTTTTCCCGCATACTTGATTAGGTAGCCGTGGTCTACCCTCGGATATGCGCCACTGAAACCATGATCTCATATTTTTTCGACAAGTCTCCCTCCCTTGGAAGAGAGAACCTATGTATGATCTCATTATTAAGAACCTCATTTCGTTCTTTTTGTGGATCCGTTGGGTTTCCTAAAGGAATAAATCTCGTTTTATTTCTCAAGCGATCCGTATGTTTCATTCTCTTGCTCAGAACCTATCAATCCTCGGGATTCTGTGTCCTCTCATTATGATTTCTTCCTTGACTCAGCTTCTGGGCGATGCCGCCAGCTGAGATTTTGATACATTAGTAGATCAGCAGCTCTCCCGATTTCGTGTTGTCTATCCTCGTCTCTGCCCCTCCTCGAACCACATCGTACTTCCGAGTCGGAAGTTCCGAGTCGGTCCCGCTCAACCCCGGTTTCTGGGTCAGGATGACCAAGAGGAGATTCTTAGACTCTTTCTTGGAATAGAAAAATCAGAAGGGCATCATATGAAGGGTAAACGAAGAAAGTTTCCAGCGTTGACGATATATTTATATATATTTATCGTTCCAGAAAGCCCGAGAGACACCATCCGTCCTCTGATGATCGACGGACTGCTGCCGGATAATTTTTGTGCCTTATCTACGACTATCCGGAGCGAGCTCCGCAAATATCTCTCTGAATTCGTCCAGCGTCATTTGCAAAAACTGTAGGCATATAGGAGGGGATCCGCACCGACCAATCGGTCTCGGGCTTAACAGCGATGAAGATTCATGAGGAAAGCTGCTCGAGATCCTTAGACGCCTACTTTTGGAAGGAGCGACAGCAAGAGTACTTGATCCCTATCGAAGCCAGCTCTCGCGTGGACTCGATCCAGAGTCTAGATAATCTGTTGACGCTCTTTATCGTGTATTCTGTGAGGTATCCTCGATTCCGAGCGTGAACTGATCTCTGCCCCTCCTTCCAGAATCAGCGTGGACTCGCTTGCCATGGCCTTCATAACTCGACGCTCTTCACAGCTGCATCAGAGGCGCTCCTCGAATATACGGGAGAATTCGCTGGGCGAGGAATAAATGTGATACGATTCTCTCAAGCCTGTCATTGATCTCCCGATCCCACTACCGGAAGCTTAGAAAGCCTACCCTTATAGACGCGCTACGCGCTATGCAACCATCGTGGCAGCTCTTGGGGCTGCGAGGAGACGCGGTGATCTATCCTACGGGAAGTCAGCGAACTCCCGATCCCGAACTGAAATGAATAGCTCCGCTGCGGAATATTCATTCGGATCAAAGATTGACGCTTGTCCTAAAAACACGCTATTGACTGGAAGATCTCCCAGTAATCGTCGGGTTGCTCTAGGTTCTTCGATTCGAAGTCACCCCTGATATGCATTTCACAGGAAACATGGTCCGTCGCCGTGGGAGACCGGGACGAGATATCAATTTCCCAATCACGATTGACGAGAATCCCAGCATCCATTCGGAATCACGGCGAATATTCCGCTGTACTCTCTGTCTCTATTCGACCACGGTCAAAGGGAGCATGGAATCACATGTTAGGCGTCACACCGGAGAGAAACCGTTCCAGTGCTCTGAGTGTGGTCGAGCCTTCGCTCAGCGAGGGATTCTCTATCGCCACTATCGAGAGGTCCACCAGAACTTCAAAAGGAACAATATTCGCCTCGAGGAATATTAGTGGAGCCTTGGAGCCTAGGATTCGGGAATCATTATACCGTCAACTGACACTCGATAATGCTGTGTCAGAGAAGAAACGTAGACTTCAGTTTCCAAAGAAGTGGTGTATAAACAGTATCAGCAACGTCAGCATGAGACGCGGCTAGACGGTAAACTGTGTAATCTAGTCTGAACCACTCGTTATTCTGTTTTGTTCATTTGCTTTAGCATACAAGCATTTTACCAGCTCTGACAGAGCGCCAAGAAGTCTTCATTTCGTGTTTCATTGTATTCTAAGAAATCATCATAAACGATCCCTATAGACTGTGTCGCGTGGGGCTCTCTATTGATCTCTGCGAGTGATGAAGGGAACTCTGGATTTTCGAATGCGAAATGCGAGCGATCTGTCTCCACCAAAGATTTTGGGCATGGTCTGGTGCTCCTCACTCCCGAACCATCTCCTGTATCCTCTGTAGAAACTAGGGCTACATCATAGCTGAACTTGCGGAATGAGCGAGCGAGCGATCACTGTGAATAACCTATCACATCTTACCCCATAGAGATAACATAACATTGTAAATAAATCACTCCTGTGATGTTGGCGCATCCACAAGTACTCGTTGCCATGCCGAATTCCTTGAAGATTCATATGAAAAATTGATCGATTACCATATTGACATGAATTCTTCTTCCAGATCATAGACCTCAGAGATCAGGTTGGCGGCTCGACTTTTTCTTCCTAAGTTCCCCTGGGTCATCTCCGATTAGTCATCGAATCGTCTCTTCCTTGGCTTGATAAATTCGTTCTTTTTCCGTTTTTCTGCTTGAATTGTGTTGTTTATTATTGAATTCCCTACTCTAGGGAAAACCATGATTTCCTGGCGAGCTCTCGCATCTCCCCTGTTATTGTTGTTATCATTATTGTCTCGACAGCTGGATTCGTTCATTCTTTCGACAACTCCCTCGATTCATGATCTGACCACCACTTTCATTTGCTCATATTTGTATTTTATTGCGATTTTCCCTGATCCTGATTTACCGCTGACCTGAATTAGAACTCATACTTTCCTTTCTCCCACCGTGCAGTGAGCTCATCATCGTCTAATCCTGGATTCTTCCGTCTTGAAGAAGGAAAAGGCCGCGTTCGGAAACCAAATCGCAAATACGAAATGTCGCCGCATTTCCGCGTAGTTGATGCAGAGGAATCGGTCGACTCGATTCTGCCTTCGTTGGAAGAAGGAGAACACTACACCTACGACCCGAACGCTCGCATGCACTCGTGTCGATACTGCCCGTACACCTCACCGCAACGAGGCCACATGACCTGTCATGTACGCACGCATACCGGGGAGAAGCCTTTCGAATGCGCGATGTGCGGTAAATCGTTCTCTCAGAAAAGCATCTTGACCCGTCATCTCAAGCTGACGCATAAAGTGCCGGGTGTGGGAAACGTGGCAGCAGTGACCTGGTATTCTTAGGCGAACTTCTCGATCGATCGAACGACCGACCGCCCACCCGACGGTTCAAACGAAGGAAGAAGCACGATTTAGTCTCTTTGTACGACTTAAATCCTTTTATAGCACATAGGGATCGATCATATTGCAAATGCGGAAACGTGACGAAGACCTTTTAGAAGCATGACAGATTGATTGATTGTTTGATAGACTTGCAGATTAGCTATGAATGAGTGATCGATGAAGACGAGGATCCCTACCAGGTGCTGATCTAAAGTTTGGTTGTGTAAGGGGACCGTGGAACTTGGAGCCGGTTCCCGGAGCGTAGAGAAGTTTTGCGCTTTGTATTCAAAATCATGTATTACGAGGTTTCTGTCCCCTTCGCGGAGCCAGACTCGCTCATTCACACTCTCCGAAAGAGACACACGCTCACAGACGAGTCATTTCGACCCGTTTGTAAACACGCGAAGACACCGCGTAACAAACGTTTCTTCCCGACCAATCGGTTGGTTCCAGCAGCAAATGGTTCCAGCAGCGCGACGCTGCGTCACGTGAATCGGCGTGCTGACGACCGATCCCTTCTAGCGTAAGAGTTTTTTCTTGATCATCCTCGGGACAGATGTGTCGTTCACGACGGAACAATGCGACTACAGTAGTCCGTAGGCAGCGAAGTCGATCGAAACAGAAAACCACTATTCGGATTTGTGCTTTAAAGGGAGCGGAAGAGAATTTCGCGGCCTCACTTTCTGAAGATGAAAACGAACACAAACCCACAGAGGATCGGATAAAATAAGAGCTGTTCTCCACAGAGTTCGAGTTCGCCTCGGGTCAGTTCGGGGTTTGCTTCGTTCCTTGACGAGCACAGAATGGACATCCCGAATATTCCGAGCGTGCGGCGAGAGTGCAAACCTGAGTATTCTATACCTAGTATTATTGCTATTCATTTACACGAAAATTATCATGACAGAATAATTAAATATATATCGAATTATATCGACTTGGAGGAGAAACAAAACTGTGAGCAGTGCAATACGATTAGCATATCTGGAAGAGGTGAATTTACGATACGTACCGGCAAAGGAGTGCTAATGCAATGTGGTTGTGGTGAAACAAGAAAATCATTTCCTATCACACCCGACATCACGGATGATTTCAACTTTACGAAAGGCCGTTGGCGATGAGCTGGCAGCGATTTGTCGTCTGACCAGTTCCCCCTTCTCAGGAACTTATGTATTATATCGAGCATTCTGAAGTAGTGCAATACAGTGGACGAGAACGTTCGAGCGTCTTCGCGGTCGGCAGTCGATAATTTTTCTGAGATCCTCATGCCCGCCACGGGCCGCAATATTATTCCCACTAAGACAGTACGAATTCGTGCAATGTATGCGACATGTTCACTCGTAGATGGGAGTAATTCTGCATGCAGGAGCTCCTCGCTACGATATCGCTCTTATCACACCCTGAGTATGTAATAAATTTGTCTGGTCCACTAAGTCAGCAGGTCGCTTTTTTTTATCGTTTCAATTATTTCATCGCATCAGAGGCTCATTGAATCCCGAAGACATTTTTCGAAATGCCGAAATCGACGATCATATACTAAAATTCCGTCTTCTTGCAGATTACAGGCTCGTTGTACCTTCGGTGAATGCGGCACCTGCTTGAGCGCATGTAAAATGGTATTTCCCCGTTAGCGAAAAAGTATTTCGAATGCAGAGGTCGTCGTGTCTGAATAAATGGCGGAGCTGCAATTTATTTTGGTTCTTTTTTCGTTCTCCGACGGTCCTGCCTTATTTCCCCCCGCTTGACCTCTGCATGCCATCCTCTGATTAGCTCCGAACGATGTTCCTCCTCGAGCGCCCGCCCCCTTCCTCATGCCGGTATGCTGGCAAATCGTCAGAACCCAGCTTGCGAGATGCTTTCGTATGCTCGTTCTCCGTCAAATTGACCTCTCTCAGGCCTGACTCTTTGTGAAGATTCCTCGCGTATCGTGATATGCCATGCGATTTTCGATTTCATCTTATATTCGACTCATTTCCCCACTTAGTTCCATCTAGTCATGTGCTTCTTTCCATTCGACTTCGTTGTGTCGCATCGAAAATTATTTCAGTCATTTCTTCCTGATTTCTTGCAGCTTCTCCGCTGATGGGTTCCATAGCTCCGTTCGTGGATAACTTTGACTATTCGGAGCCGAATCTTTTCTTCAGGAGCGAGTCACACTACATGTGCTCCTTTTGTGTTTACCAGAGCGTGAATCGTCAGCACATGATGGATCACGTGAGAACCCACACCGGAGAACGTCCTTTCCCCTGCATGCATTGCGGATATAATTTCCGCCAGCGAAGCAAGCTCCAACGTCATATTCGCACCGTTCATAAAAATAGCGTCTGAATTTTTGATGAGCTCGATCGAGCACTAGTAGTCTTCGCAATAATAGGCTTTCGTTGGAATATTGGACGTTTGTTGGTGGATATACATATATATATTTACACAAAAGGCTCGTCAGAGATGAAGGCTCGTTTCACAGGATCTTACCCTCTACCTTCCACGAGACAGGCTCATACGGAACTTGTTGAGAGTTTTCACTCGATGAGTTTGCTCTTTTGCAATATTTTCGGAAGCGAAGATTGTTTGACGCCCAGATGGCAGAACCGATTGGTGCTCGGGACTTCATTGGCAAGAGGTGATCTAGCTTTCATAGTTCTCGATGAGACCGCAATCCATGTCCGAGCCAAAGAGAAACCAAAGATATAAGGAAGAATCGCCTACGATTCCATGGTATCCTTGATTATGTTGCATGAATGGGAAGCTAGTCATTGAAAGTTAAGTCATAGGAGACGGAGTTGCCTAATCTAGAAAATGAGCGTATAGACTCGTATGAACTACTTATTCCTAGGCGAATGAGGGATGGATATTCGCTAGAGTTCTGTCATGGTGGGCCGCTAAAGATCGGAAGCGAGCGGCCCAAGCTCTAGAGTCCAGTTCTCGAACATTGTCATGGGTTCGGAATGATGTCACTGGGAGCGGATAGAAATTCGACTGACCAATTCGAGTGTAGTCAATGAGGATACTGCTGAAAGTTAATAAAATGGTACTTCCAACGCTTTGTGATTGATGGACAGAGTGAGGGGCGACGGACTTTCAGTCGGTGGAGATTGTGATGGATGGATGTCCACTCACGCTTGTTCTCCTTACAGGGCAATCCAAGGAGGAACCGCACCGCTTGGATTGCATGTGTGAATTGATTTTTGTAGAAAAGAAGGAGAATGAGAGGGGGTTGGTCATTCTTCGGTCGGAGAGGTCTACCTCAGTATCTCACATACGATTCCAGATTCTTATATTTCGTGCTCACCCATGCTCGCTCGAATAGTTAACTTTTCTTTTGCAGAGCTCGCATTCTCATTGAATTTCCCAGCGGAGGCCAAGTTTATCACGATCGGCCACCAGACGTATGTTGATGTCAGCCAATCCTTCCGCTCACCGGCGTGGAAGTTTTTCTTGCTCACCATTGACAAAACGCAAGCATTATGTCGACTGTGCCAGGGAATGTACGGATGCAATTTGGGCGTCAGCTGTAGCATTATGAATTTGCGGAAGCATATACACTCGTGTCATCCCGAGTACGCGAACCTCGCGTAGAGACAATCAGGGCCGAATAACATTTCCGAACGCTCTTACGCCAAGTTCTCGATCGAGCAGTGCAATTTTTTCATGAGTTTCCCGCACGTACTTCTTTCTGGGAGGGTACATGCGAGCGATTCCTCAGCTCACTAGTGGCCAAACTGAGTGTATCGGATTATCATGGAGCTGGAAGCTCCTTCATTGTGTTCCAATACATGTGTATAATATACCCTGTGATGTAGATTGTGCAACATGGACTCGTCCATGGAATCAACCCGATATATCATTTACTATTGTTGCATTCCTGGGAAGTTTATATAGACATTCAGAGAGCTGTCGATGACTCACAAGGATTTCGGGGTGCCTTGAGGCGACATCGAGGGATCAATGATTGTTGAACCGAGGCCGACATCTGCGATAAAAGCGTAATGAAATTATCGATTTGCGAAATAAAATTCAAGATCAATCGGCGCTCCTTGATGATATATTCTCCTCCTTGTGCATTGCTATCAACATGATAGATGCTCGACGAATTCTTCCGCTGCGTCCTGCGCTTTGATAGCTCCGTAATTGAAATTGCCTCGTCCGATCGGATCGAGATCGAGCGCACTAATCTGACGGTCGCTAACAACTAGTTCTATTTTCCAGATTATCGGTTCACCGGGGAACCAGGCATATTCTTCACATTTTCCCCAGCAAAAAGCTTCCGTGAACGGGCGCCGTTCAAGTACGGACATCCGAGGATTGATTTTTCGCCCGCGTCTCTGATTCATCCATGAAACGGAGTTCATCGTAACGAGAAGACCCTGAGTCCTGGTTCCTTTTACTGTATGAAGCGACCGCCGGAGACGAATAAAAAATCCGCATATCATAAAATTCCTTGACGATCATGACCTCCCAATCCTAGGAACCCAGTGGGAATCGTCCCGTCTCCCATCTAAAATCCTCTCCATATGCTCTAAACGCAGGGATGGTGATTTTCTCATATCCCGATGGCTCGAAACCCGAATCGAAGATCCTGATGCTGAACCGAGACCTGCTGTATCGTACCAGACAAGGAGACAAAGCGGAGGAAGCGTCGGTGTTCATAGCGGACGAAAAACCCGCGCAGTACGTCATGTCGAAGCGCGGGAATCCTTTGCTCGTTGTGGACAATTATCTCTATCGTAAAAACGGCCAGACTGGGAAGAACGGTCAGCAGTATTGGGTTTGCATCTCTCCCCAATGCAGCGTCCGAACCAAAACCCTGAACGAAAGGGTCAATGTAAGTGGAAGCATCAGTCACATGGATGTAGTTCCATGCTCGCGTCGAAGATAGCTCTCGGGGAATGATGAGTAGAGTTCCTGAATTTCGGACATTTCATATCTTTCCAATCTGCAAGAGCGAAGACCGTATCGACGAGGGAATCGCCTCTGATGAGTTTTTCCTGCCGCCGGACGATGCGGGAAACGCTAGAATAAGGATGCCGCAATCGGATTTATCCTCATTCGAGAGTCGGAAAATGAAAATGTCAGAAATTCAGGAGCTCTAATGATCAGCTATCCTTAGCTATAGGTGAATATCGAAGGAGCTTCCACAACTATTTGAGTTCTGGACCAGCTCACCTCGTAGGTTTTGGGGATTTAATTCAGACGAATAAACTCAATTGCAGAGCGCTATCGCTACCCACAGTCATCCGCCCCAGCCTCAATACGTTGAGCAGTTGCGAACCGCGGGCGCTCTGAAAATGGCGAGCATCTCGCGAGGGAATGAGATCAGCGGCACTTGGGAAGATGTTCTGGTGTCCAATCTGTCGGAAGATTTGGTGACCGCTGAGCTTTCGGAGTCGAGGAGCAACCGGACGAGATTGACACGAAGTCTAGCGAAACTCAGCAGCGAGGATGACGATGAGATGGGAGACGTTTCGTAACAAAAGAACTTACGAACCCGAAATCCCCCGAGGAATGCTGAATCCCATCGGAAGGGAATATTGAATACGTCCCGGTGGCCCGACCACCAAACACCGTGAGGAATCCACGTACAAATGGTTTCGGCGCCTATGTTGAAGAGATATGTAAATGTTTATGACCCGGTAGTAGAAATCTCCCTCCTCGGTGAAACCTGGGTCCCAGATTCCGGCCCTCGATGGAGGAGGGGATCTCTCGGGGAGACGAGTTGTTTTCCCCAATGTTATCTTGTTACATTTGATCGACTTAGATAAGTGCCCGAATGGAAGCGGATCGTGGCGTAATCCGCTCCGGGGCATCAATCAAGCATGGGTGATCTCCTCATGTACGCATGTTGAAGCTCCGGGAGGAGCTGGTACGATCTCCGGTCCCCTGGATTGGAGAATAAGACACCAGATATGCGGGTATTGCGGTTGGGAGTGTGTCAGAGTCCACATGAACTCCTAGATATTCGAATCGTCACCGTCAGAACACACAGAACTAAAGATCTCGTCGAGCTCCTCCGTTGGCCGCTTTTTTGGCTTTCGTAAAAAAACTGGGGATGGCTCCCATTTGAATAAAGAGGATTCTGTACTCAAGTCTGCTCATTCTGTATAGTCGAAGGGGAGGTGTGAGTGAGTTGGTTCACAACGTCGACCGTGTTGTTTCTATAGAACTCGACCGATACAATGCACGCCGGCTCCGATTGGAGCCATGGCTCGTGTCGAATACACAGGTCATGTCTGAGAACATCCGGCAACTTATTCGTTTCCGGGGCGAGGTGTCTTACATTGTTTTCCTTGCAGGGGAAGACCACTACGTGAAGCTCGACGAGTCCCGACAGCATCGTGAATCTCGCGGGCGCTATATCAGCAAGGGATGAAAAGCAGAACGAATGTTCATTAAATGCTCAAGATATTTTTGTGTCACCGTCTGCGACCTAAAAATAGCTCAATCGCCAATCGCCAACCCCAGAATCCTCATCCGACATTCGGTTGCAGGTGTGCTTCTGGCAGGAGCGCCTTGCTCCATAGAGCGAGAACACTTGGAGACAGTTGGAGGCATTGAACTCCTCGCGAGGAGTCCCGTGTGGGCGTGGTTCGAGCAAGAGAACAGGTTCGCTCAATGCCGAATATGCTCGGTTCCGTACAGGATGTCTCCCGGAATCGAAGTTATCCTCGCCAAACATGTCCAGCGTGCTCACAAAGCCAGGCCAGATGACTTAGCCAGCTTCAGGATTCTCTACGAGGCCAAGCTTTTCAATTAGTTTCCGATTGAAACAATCTATATGGACTCCCCTTCCCCGTGAGCGTCGTACGGACTGGTGTTGACCACGAAGGATCGCCGTTCGTAGTCAGAAGAGAACGGGAGCACGGGAGGAGAGTCATTCGCTCAAATCATTTCTATGTATAGTTATTTATTGAATATGTTTTACTTGACGAAACTGACCCGTTAGTGGATTCTGCAGACGGATAGCCGTAACTGTGTAGCAGAGACGAGGCGATAGAAAAATCTGTTGTTGAAGAATAATAAAAGTGGAGAAGGCAGCAGGATCAAGGAAGCAGACTGCACCGAGAAGCAAGGCTCATTCATTCGTTCTTCGGGTCCATAATACTACGATACTCTCGGTAAAGTGACGGTGCAAACCTGAGAAAGTCCTTTTCTTCCAGAAGACCTAAGAACTCTCGATAGCTATCGCCTACGACAGTGCTTGGTGGGATTGGTACAGGGACTGGTCAATAAAGCTCGTTTTCCAGACTCAAATTAAGCTGATAGCTCCGATTTTTGTCTGACGACAAACTCCGCTGCGAATATCCAGAGAGGCTTGTGCTGTGCTTCACCTCTGTTCTCTTTTCCTGCCATTGATTCCATAATTGACCTCGCGGCTCGCGGTCTATGAGTGGATGAACACGACGGGATGAAAGAGAAGAAATAATTAATATTCCAGAGGGTCCTCTAGAAGCTTTCGAGGTCGATCTCGAGGAGAACGTGTGCCATAGCTGCGACAAACCTTTCGTGAATCGCTTGCAGCTCCTCACCCACAAACTAGAAGAGCATCAGCTGAAGAGAGGTCTGTAAAGAGCAGCGACCTTCGCTCTCCGATCAGATCCGTTGCGCGATTATCTCAATGCTCGTAATAATCACGTTCGTTTTCCTAGGTTCTTATGTCTGTCCAGAGTGCAAATATACGTCCGCGCGGAAGCCCGACGTGCGGCGACATCTCCAAGTTCATCTAGGGAGTCCGGGCAATGGTTTCAAATGCAGCGTTTGCAACGGGGATTTCAAGAATTATCGTAGCTTATCATCACACATCAAATGCGTCCATGGTTATAGCAATGTACCCAATTTTGGTGAGTCGATAGGACTGAAAACCATCACGCATCGAGATCGTTCCCAATGAAGATGCTTCATCGCGGAAAGGAATCCTGGGAAGAAGAATTATCATCTCTTGATTTGAGAACCTACCTTGCTTGCAGTTCCTATACCGCCAACGAGTTGGACCCGTCAGATCGACTAGTCATTTTGTATTGAATCGCATCAACACCAAATCCGAGTGACCGTGAGAGAATCCAATGAGCGGAATTGGAATTCGCCTAGTCATTGCGGAAAATGCTTTATAAGTTTTGACTTTTTTTCCGTTTCGTTAGCTCCTCGATGGGAAATATATATTTATTTGTTAGAAAATGTCGTCACAGATTTATCGGAGCTCGGAGTGTGCGGAGAGTTGTTAAGCGGACTGATGTCTAGCACTGCGTATAAACGAGTCTATCAGAGAATTCGAACGGGAATAGATATTTAAGGAGGAGAAATGTAAATAAAATATCATTGTGGAATACACACCGGTCTCTTCGAAACCGTGCTCGTAAATGATCTGATTGGGAACGTCCGTCGGAGCAGATTGTAATCGAGGCTCTCTTTTCTAGGCGTTCCGAAGCCCCCGAAAAACCAAGACGAGATGGCCTTAAAGGGAAGTACTTTTTCGGAGTTTTCCCGAAAGATCAGACATCATCGAGTCGTGATATTCGCTTGCTCCCTGAATCAGGCGTCGGCCTCTGAGGCAGGAGCATGCAGAGCGGGACCGAATAAATGCTGTTTCGTAGATATTGTAGATTTGCGATCCTTGTGGAAGAATGTGTAGATGACGAGCGAATCGTCCGATGGATGGCCTAATTGTCCGTCACTGGATCCTCGGCGAGATCCGAACTCTGACATGTAGGGAAAGAAGCTCCTGGCGGTCCAGGAATAGCTGGGATTCAGATTCTCTTCTGCTTGTGATATTTCAGACCAGTCCTTCGTGTACCGACGGATGGGACTTCGCTTTCTCTGTCCTTTCTGTGACTATAAATGCCAGAGAAAGTATGACTTGCACCGTCATATGAGGAAGCACACCGGAGACAAGCCCTATGGATGCACTTACTGCAGCATGAAGTACAGTCGTCTGGAACACCTCAAAACTCACATTAAAGCCAAGCATCTGTGCCAGAGCGCTTAACCCTTCATCACATCAAACTTCATCATCATCACCAGTATTCGCACCAGACCCATCGATTCTCCGGGAGGGTACCGTTGTGACTTGAATGCACGAACTTTCAGACCTTCAGATGAGCTTCATCCGGGGTACATAGCTCTCAGAGCAGGAATATGATCTCAGGCGAGGTCGCGCGGTATCATATGGATAGTGCTGGTACTGATCTCAGTCAGAGCTGACGTTTCGCTGGAGTTATCAGCTGCAATGACACGTCTTGATTTATTATCTAGAGATAACTATTTTCAAGAGATTGTTTTCCGATGAATAAAACTTGTCCATTGAGATTGACGACAGCTCTGTAGCCTCATGCCCTCCTCGATCGAGGCCGCCGGGAATAATTATATTCTCATCTGACTCTGGGGACAGGACGCAAATAACACGTTTTGTTTTTGCAGATGGAGAACGCGCGGATCCGAGTGGAAATGAGCAAGACCAAGCCTGCAGGATATTTCCGAAATTGAGATTTCCGGCATCGAGGATCAATCCACGGTCAATAAAAAAAATTGTTTCACAACGGGTAGTTTCATTTTAGAAGTATAGCTTTATTCGATCGGCCCATCCGTCAAGGACCGATAGGTCTGGCACAATTTTTTGCGAGGGAGGAATGGATCACTCGCCGCCGCCTTGGCTACCCCGCTGACTATCTTCTGCCTTGCAGCCCTTGTGGAAATCTCCCGTCTCTTGGAATCCAGTCCTTTCAACCTACAGATGCCCGACTGCAAGACAAACCACCACTATCCACCGGCGAACATGGGATATCCTCCGGCACCGAAACCGATGTCCTACGTTGTTCAAGCCGTGAACACAATCCCGGAAAAACCTTACGCGTGCTCGTACTGTACGAAGACGTTCAGCAATCGCAATAATCTCAAGTACCACATGAGTACTCATTTGGGGGGCAAGCCATACAAGTGCAAGAGCTGCGAATACCGAACAGCTTATCCCAGTGGAATTTATCAACACAACAAAGTCTGTCCTGGCAGACGACACGAGATGCGATTCCGCTGACAACGTCTGTGAGCCAGATCGCGAGCATCACTCCTCATCACGCAAGCTGAATCTTTCAAGTTATGGACGAGTTTCCAATGAATGAGATGCCCAGCTGTACCGAGATCCTATCAGAAGTTCCACGATATCTTTTTCCATGGATGAGGAATATTTTTGACGCAGCATATCAGTGTGCAATTAGGTTTGAGGAACCGTTTCCACGACACACGGGGTGGGGGGGGGTAGAACGAAGTTCAGAAAGCTTCCAACGAGCCATGTACCGAGGACCTCATGAACTCAGCCTTCTCTGAAAATTTGATCTCTACTGCGTGAGTCTTAAGTACTTGGTTTGCCATCTGAGTTCTCAGCGTACTAACCTGCCTCGGGAACTTGGGCCAATCGTGGTTCCAACTATCAGGCTGAGGAGAAGTTCCGATCCTAGAACATAGTTCCCAGGGCGGATATCGCTTTAAGCCTTACGGGTTAGTTTGGGGGCGGAAGACATCCTGTTTTTTTGGATGAGAATCCTTCGGCGGAGAGCTTGAGTCCGCAAAATCAAGTTGCTCAAAAGGCGCATCAGATCAAGACTCAATGGCATTTTTTTTCCGCGACTCAGAGGGCTGTATTAGAGTAGCGAAGAATCCCGCATTGTCTCTAATGAGGCCGGACGAGCTCCGATTGGAAATCACGATCATATCACGGTGATTTTTATGCCGCGTTCCTCCTCGCAGAGCTTTTCTTCTACAGAGAAGTTTCCTTTACCCTCCCCGGAGAACTCCGGAGTGTTTGGCTCCTGCATCCTTCATGAGCTCAAGGAAACGAGCTGGCAGAAGTTTCGTAGACTCACGAATCCATGCATTTATTTCGTCGGGCAAAGCTTCCTTCTGGAAAGCAGCATTCGCGACGACATGAGGGACTAGCCGGCATTATCCTCGGTGTCGAAGCGTTGGCGACCGTGAATAGCTGTTTTCTTCTCTTGAACAACATACCTAATTCCCGAACATCGGGTTCGAGTTGGAGACAATCCTTGATACTTCTCCATTCATTCGTGAAGCCCATAATCGAGATCCGAGAGTTGAGCGCGTATTGATCCTAGATGGGCCGAGACGACATCCCTCGATGCATCCAAGCTCTTCCGAAACCTCAATCCCTCTTTGTCGCTCGCCTCCCTTCAGAGGGGTCTCGATACACACACACAATAATCGAAGAGTGACTGTGCACAGGAAGCATATTCAATAGGTACGGTCGACCACAAACGCAATGATCTCAATGGGAAGTAGTAATCAACGAGGGCTGGGAAGAAGAATGAGAAGCCGAACGAGGTTGCCCCGGGCCTTGAGCACTCCGATGTCGATGGAAGGGCACCCGTCAGGCCATGATCATTCTCCCTCGCCGTCTGATGCATTCATTTCGTTGGCCTAACCAAGGGAGGAGACCCGATTCATTCGCAGAACAAATCGATCCCGGGGCAGCTTCGGTCGAGTTGAGAGATTTCTCGAGCCCCGGAAAGCAATATTGGGGAGTGTACACTCATTTTCGCGTGTCCTAGGGGCAATTGTTTATGTTTCCCGGAACGTGAGCCTCCACCGCGTGCCATCAACATATCAATCAGTCGGTCACTTACCGTAGGCAAGAATCTCCCACGACAGATATACAGTAAGTCTCATAGCAAGAATATGGAATAGAGCAGCACACTATACTCAGCTGATTGTTTCGCGGTGATCTTTCTCTGTTGTCCGACTCGATCACCTATTTCATCCGCCAGCTGTAATTTACAGAATACGTTCCGTTCTTCATTGCCTCACAGAATACAGTCCGAATGATGAACCATGTATCCATTTGTCTTTAATTTCATCGTACTGTATACCGCGGGAGACGCCCTACATACCCGTGGGCTCAGATTGGACTGTAGATCGCTCCCTCTAATGGGGACGTATTTTTTCCAGAAAAACTCGCAGAATGTCAGCCAGACCACCTTCTTGAATGATTTTCTCGATTCCATCGCAGCTGAAACATATTCTATACTGCCTCAAATAAATCTCCGAAAACATGAAATCCGACGAAGTACATATCTGCCTGCATTGGGACGAATCATAGTCTAACAATCATATCGATCATCCCCGATGGTCAGACTCATTTTGTCGATCGTGATATCGAATAACACCTCCATGGAGGCATTTTCCCCTCGCCGAGATACGCTGTTGTGTGGTTTTGTTGCTGTGCAATCTCCCGAACTAAAACGCGTGCCAGCATCCCCTCCGACATCTCGAGGGTGAGTTTTGCGCCTGAATCCCTATACATCTGATTCTTGATGATGATCCCATCAGTTTGCGGGGGCGCTCTTTCAAAATTATTCGAGCTCATTCCGAGAGATTCCGTTTCAGTCACGGCAGATTCCATCATCAAGGAGCTCGAGGAGTCCTTGAGAGAGTTCACGGAGGGCATGTCCCAGACTGTCGACGTTTCCTCATCACTGGCTGACGCGACGACCCCCCCTCAACCACTCGATAATCCGCCGCCCGCTCTCATAGCTGCCCCACGCCTGTCTGTCCTCGATGATTTCGATTTCCAAGGAATACACGTTGCAGTGAGGGGAGCAGAATCAGAGATAGACTACGTCGCGAGCGCTTCAGGAAGCTCGAATGCTGGAAACGATCGTCCAGCATGTCCTTCGGCGACTCCATGGAATCCGTCTCTACCCACCCCTCAACACGTTGAACCCTCTCAGGAAGGAATGAATGCAGACCAACAGGCTCTTGCGAGAAGTGTGCGGCCGTGTGACCTTGGTAAAACAATATGCGAATATTGTCAAAAAGATTTCGTATATCCAGCGCGACTGTTGCGCCACAGGCGAGTTCACACGGGCGAGAGACCGTTCAAGTGTGAGAGCTGTCAAAAGTCCTTCACGCAGAAAGTTCACTTGAAACTCCATACAAGAACCCACACGGGAGAAAAACCCTTCAAATGCGATCAGTGTTCATACGCGGCGAGTGATATCTCTTCCCTGAAGAAACATGCGGCTAAGCACGCTCAGAAAACGACAACGCCGAGCCAGTAGAGAAGTCGAAATCGAAATCGATGTACCGCGAAGAACTTCAGGAGTTGCTGGTCTGATAGAACCCGATAAGTGATATGTGACAATTATCCACCATTTTTTTAGAAAATAAACGTGGTTTTCCTCCGAAAACTCTACGATATGATTGCTTCCTGGTTTCAATACTTCAATTCGGCTAAGCCTCAGGACTTTCTAATTCGGAAATTTCCTTGCAGACGCCCCAGTCTGATGACTGTGACCATTCCGAGTTCAACAATCCGGCGATGGGAGAATTTGAATGAATCCCGATCCTGGCTTAACCGTCGATGTAAACCTCTTCATTGCTAAATAAATTGAGAGATTCTTTCGGGAATCAGAATAGTGTTGGCGCTATTTTATTCTGGATAGCCCAGCGTGGCATCGTTAATTTGCGCGGTACTTCGGTGATGGAGTGTCCACCCTGTGTTTATATACTAATGCGAACGAGCGGGTGATGGTCCTCGATTTTGAGTGCGCGGTGGCGGAGAGTGTATTTTTTTGTATTAATCGCGAGTCAATAGACCCGGCGTTGGAGCTCATTTAGAGTACTGAAAACAGCAATCTTACAGCAACGAGATATGATCTCGAAGACGCTACGTCTGCGGAAGAGGAAGAAGGCCCGGATGAGGCTCAGGAAGCGTCCTGTTCATCCACAAGACCGAGGAGATCCGCGCGCCAGCTAAAGACCCTCTTACTATCGTCGTCGGATACAGAAGAAGAGAACGTTCGCGAATACCAATGCGATAAATGCTGTTTCCGGACCTTCAAACGGAGTGAGATGCGTGACCACGAGCTGGAGCACGAAAAACCGTACCAATGCCACATATGTGGCGTACGCCTCAAGAAGCAGACTTTCCTGAATCAGCATCTCACCATCCATACGGGCGAACGCAACTACAAATGCGAAGTATGCGGACTCGCATTTCGAACATCGAGCAATCTGAAAGGACACATGGAAGTTCATAACGATACGAAAAAGTTCGAATGCAACCGCTGTGAAGCTACGTTCGCTCAGGAGAGATATCTCAAGAAACACATGAAAACACATTCGACCGCGAAACCATTCTCCTGCTCCGTTTGCGCCTACAGAGCACGGACCAGCTATGATTTGAAAGAACACATGTGGGTCCATTCTTCTGTGAAGCCCCATAAATGCTCGAAGTGCGAAGCGAGTTTCAGTCGTAGGAATTACCTTGAGAACCATATGTCCAAGAATCACTGAGAAGACATCTCGAATTGATTCATGGCCCGACGTCACGGAAAAGCCCATGACCGAGCGGAAGGACGGATGGATGGATGAAAGAATGGACGTACATTTGTGGGCTCGATCGTCGCATGCAATGGATGTGTAGTCAATGTCGTTGTCTTCGCGGTCTATGTTTGTCTCGACGGCCGTCTCATTGGGCGCTTTGCACACTGTTCGGAGACTGAATGGCGGTATGAGTGTACCTGAAAACGTGCCGGTGGCTTCTGGAATGCATTCCCTCTTGTCCCCCCTAACGGCAATCAGTCTTTTTGGGTAGGAACGTTCCGATTGGTGAAGGCTCCCAAGCTCAACAAGAATGATTCCTTAATGGAATCATCTGGATCTGCCTTTACGAGTTGATTCAACTCATATCGGGGTCGCCAAGCTCGAGCGGGAAGATCGTTCCCGCGTTGGCCTCACGTGGCGAGCCACCGAAAGCCATTTTGTGCCAAATTTTTCCATATTCGAAGCACCGCGCTTCCATGCAAACGTACGCCAGAGTTCTCCCTTGTATCAACAGTGACTTGTTCAATAAATGCTCATAAGGGCTATGCGAAGCCGCAGACGTGCTGAAACTTTCCTCTTCTTGCATCGATCAGGTCCTGAAAGGATCGAGAATAACCGCCTAAACGGGTCCACCCATCCTCCGAATGCCAACCTTTCCTTCTGCGATTTAACACTAATGTGAGAGGAGCGGGGACAAGTCTACTTCATCGGCTCATGCAATCCTGTCATAGCAGCATTTTTCAGAGGATGCTCAGAGCCCTGTGGTTCCCTACGGGACCGCTGACGTGACGCAAAAGTACCGCGTCACCTCGATGCGGCCGGACAGTATCACGCGAGTAGAGTTCCGAAAGCGCGGTGAACACTCATATGGTAAGGAGCGAATGATCCCGAAAAACTCTCCGGGCTCACGGAGGAGGGGGGAAGGCTCGGAGAAGTCTATTGGAGCGTTCGGTTAAAACGACAAAATTTTGACAGGCGCAAGTTATGAGCTCGTTCGTTTCACGGAATCGGACCCATATTCGACAGGAGGCCCAAGCGACTCCTGTCGGGAAACGCCGCAATCAATCCTGATCGATGCTCCCGAGCTCTTCCAGTGCCCACGTTGTGGAATATTATTCCGACGCAAATTCTCCATTAACTCCCACATTCGACGGAAGCATCCAGAGACGCCGCTCCAATGAGATAACCATCGAGAGGCCCTTAACTTGTGATCCTGTAGCCTGTAGTGTACAGTTTGTATAAGTGAACTCGCCAACGGCGTGATGGGTCGTCACGACCGATTGCCGTCCCGTTTCATTCATTGTAAGACTCCTCTTGTACTGTATCTTTGCTCTCACTCCCTCGGATAATTCTAATGACGTGACACACATATCTCCTGGGCCGGTGGTTCGGAATTCATCGAGCCCTGTCGTGAAAGAACAATAAAGACTAAAATCACTCCCAACATTCGCGCGACCGCCGACAATCGTTATGTGCGTGCAGAACCGGAATCATCGATTTCTCCTCCGGACTTTATTTCCCCGGATCTGTCTATTTATTTGGAGGTTCCATTAGTTTATGATTCACGAGTTATTTGATTTCATTCATTATATAGTCTGATCAGCATATATTTGGGCGCTAATCGCTACCAACATCGAGCTGTGTAGTATTTTTCTCTTTTGGAGTTTCTCATCTGTCGAGCTCCCAAGATTCGTTTCGCTCCGGACTCAGGCTTGCAGTCGGAGAGAATTCTCTTTTCCGTTCCGGATCATTTATCCTCCCTTCCTAACATACGCATCATCTTTGTAGAAATGATGAAAGAAAATTTGTGTTTCGGTCAATACGGAGATGCCAATGCCAATATAATCGACACCATCGCCCGACAGCCTCAAAGTGGAGCCCGACGAGAGAAGAGATTCTCTTGCAGATTCTGTGAATACACGTCGGCTAATGGCTCTCACGTCAAACGTCACGAACTGCGTCATACTGGTGAGTAGCTCGGAGCTTCTGAAAAGTCGGCGGTTCAACGCCTCGAAATCGGCTTTATTCGATTCTTTGTGGCTTGCAGGTAGGGAACCACATTACTGCCGATACTGCGGTAAAGCGATCGCGAGGAAAGACGACCTTAAACGGCATGAGCGGACTCACGAGCGAAAATTCACCTGCCCTATGTGCCCTTGTGGTTACGACACTCAGGAGCTCCTATTTGACCATCTCTTAGTGCGACACAAAGTTTTTCAAACTTCGAAACGCTGAGCTGTACTCGACGAGTTTTTTTTCCAACAATGATCTCTTTCCGATTCGGTAGCTGACGCATTTTCAATTCATTGATTCATCGATTTTGTTTCTTCTGATGGTAGGGGAAACTGGCAATCCTCCACCAATCATGCATTCTTTGCTGTAATAAACAACCGACATAGTCTCTTCCAACTTTTGGAAAATGAGTTTTTTGAGTTTGCATGCTCCTTTCGTGCTATAATCTTCTTCTTCCACAGCTCATGCTTTGTGACTTCTGTTTCTCGTCAGCCTTATGGAATGCCTTCCTCGGCCTTCAGTTCCGGCTCCTATGTTTCGGGGACATCCGGGGGTATCTCATCAGACGGGTATCGCTTCCCGATGCCCATGCAGCCAGAGACGGGCGATAGAGTCTGGTTCAAAGAATTTCTCGGCATTGTGAACTGTAGTTTCGAGTCTTAATCGTTTCTTCTTCCTTGCAGACAGCGTCTCCATCGTCAGCTTTATAGGGAAAAATGTGTGAAGTTGTCGCCGTGAAGTTCTTGGAAAATAAATATGAGGCTACCCAGTTTCCTCGCTTCAGGAGTGTTCGCGTGCGACAGAACCTTTTCAAGGCCGATCACTCAAGAGCCCGGGGCGAATTCGGCTCCCGCTTGTTTATTGAAATGGGACTTTCTTCATCACAGATCTAGAGCCCTGCTCGCCCTAGCGACCCGTCAAGGGGGAAATGTCAAGTTGGCACTTCGTTGAAGTCAAACCGGGTTTTCATGAGCCGCGGCGTCGACCCGATGGGTTGCACGAGCGCCTGATCACGGCTTTTCCCCAGCCAGATGCTGGAACTTCCCCGGAGTCACGATGTGTTTCTCCTCAGGGTTCCCCAGCGGGCTCGATGTCAAGAGTATGCGGGATGCGAACCCCCTTACCTTCCCATCATACATAGAGCTGATCTATCTTTTCGAAAACCCTAATTTGGGCCCCTCTTAATCAGATCTCCGAAGAATCGTTCTGAGGACAGAAGAAATCGACGACGATGACGAAGACGACGACTTTGACTTTGTTGGGTCGAAATCTGGCAAAAACAGTCGCAAGCAGAAGAATGTGAAATACTTCTGCCCAATCTGCAACTACAAGAGCCGTTACGGCTCTAATATGCGACGACATATTCGCTCGCATACAGGTAAAGATTGCAGTCGACTTCGTTCTCGAGATATCGATATGGGCTGACCTCACAGAGAGTATGATGCTGACTTCATGGTTTTCTTTTGCAGGCGAGAAGCCGTACACATGCCGTTACTGCGGGAAACGTCTCAAACAACATCTGAAGCGACATGAAATGGCCTGTTCTTTGACTATGGCTATGGCCAGAGAACTCGAAGATGAAAGGATCGGCTTCCAAAACGACCCAGTCTCGGACCTCATGTGAAAGCGCTCTTTCCTTTTCGATCTAGAATACGAGGAGAATCCACCCGGGCTATCCCGAGATCTAGAATCCGCAACTTCTCTGCGTGATTCTCAAAAAGTCATCGAATAATATAAGATGTCGATGAGACTCGGGACTTCCTAGGGGTCTCTGTGCTCGACAAACATTCTAGTCACATGTGAGAGTAGTAGATAATGATCGATGGAATGACTTGACTAACAAACAATCAATCAATCAATCGAGCTATACATTTCGCCAGTATAGTATGCCCAGTCGGCACAAGGCGACTCCATTATGATCTCATCGTGTAGACTTCGGTGTGCCTGGATAAAAAGTGGTCCAGATCAAGGATTAAAGATTCCCGAATATGGTGAAAAGCAAATACGTGTGCATGGAGAGTGTAGCCGTCGGATTCGATGGAAAATCGACGAATATTGAGTAACGAAGGGACATTAGATGGAATAAATTCGGAGAGAGCTGTTCGCCCTACGACGATGGAAATCTAGTTTTCCTCTCCGAAAATATTATTATTCCGACGCGGAGAAAAGTGTGGGTTTTCCTGTGCCCATCCGAGCTCACTCGAATTCCATGTTCCAGGTCTCAATGTCCAGGGGATGATACCTGGTCATCGCGGGAAAAATATCGGAGACATGTCGGCGGCTCCGCCAGTGTGTTCTTAATAAAATCGATTCGTCCTTGTGGTCGACGACTTCCTGATAAGAGAACCACACCAAACGACTTGTAGTTCCCCTCGCCTAATTCTCATCCGCTTCCTCCCCAGCGGACCCCGAGACCATTTGCGATCCAGTATCGGAAGGAGGAACCTTTCGTTTCGAAGATCTGCAAGCGGAGTTCCGGCAGCAAGCTGCAACGGCTATGACTGCCATGAATTCAGCGCGGTACCCATGCAGTTTTTGCAATTATTCTACAATCTACAAGGACACACTGGTGAAACATGAACGAACACACACAGGAGACAAACCTTTCCGATGCGCAATCTGTGGGTATGCAGCCAGCCAGAGGAACAATGTCCGAATCCATGCCGCGCGTAAGCACGGTACATTGGACTGCGTCTACGACGAACGGAAAGTGATGAAGACGTTTTGACAGAGTCTCCCGGGATTCGATCGGACTCCTCCGGCGAATCCGTCGAGCGCAAGCTTATGGTCTCGGCATAAGTAGGTGATCAAGTGATCAGTAACGCACCCGTTACTCAAGAGCACCCTCCCCCCGAACCCTTCTCAATCGTTTTACCGTCTATGCCTGTTTTAGGAAAATCGTAACCACCGAGGGCTCCCGTGAACTGTCCTTCCCTAGTCATTCCTCCGCTATCCCCGACGTGGAGGAAACTGATCTCACTGATGAAATGCTCCATTTGATGATCTTGCTCAAAGATAGATAGCCTCTTTGAATAAAATGCGGAATCCGGCAAGCTGAGCTATTGTTGCCTGATTGAGACGAGTGTCGCGCAGACTTCTCAAACCCCCGGAGCAGCTCTGACTCTTCTTTTCTTCCAGGCTCGCTGCCAGAGTCCGAAGAGCGGCAGAAATCCAGATTTCCCTGGTCGACACCCTGGAAGCGACGCATGTACACTGTTCGAGAATAAATTCCCTCGAGGACATCGACTGGAGAAGCTCTCGGCTAGAAACTCCTAGAGCCGGGGATGAATCGTGTTCTTACGGCGATTGTTGATGACGATTTCAGATCCTTCGAAGGCGTTCAAAGACCCGTCCATTGGTCATCGCTGCGCGTACTGCCTGAAGCTGTACGCGACGCGGAGGATACTGGAAATTCACATCAACACAGTCCATTTGAAACAGCGACCTTATCCATGCTGTATCTGTCATCAAACATTTACACAACGGGGTACCTTGAATCGCCACTTGCGCATCCACACTGGCGAGAGATTCGAATGCGTTGATTGCGGTCGATCATATACGCAAAAGTTCGGGTTGCATATGCACCGCATGCGAGGGCTCTGTCCGGGACGGAACGACCAGGAAGCCTTGAGGGAATGAGCTACCAACCTTTGGGGGTCGCGTCCCTGCAAATCATCGGAAATCGAATGACCTGCTGTGCCATTGGTCTCGAGCATTCACAAAGTATCCAATTATACTGCGTACCTCGTTGCACCCATCATTCGCTGGTGATGAACTCATTCGATATACATTCGAAGCCAGTCTCGCATCAAAGACTTCGCGTCTCTCCCCCTGAATACAACATGAAACATGTAATTAGTATTTATATGATGAGCTTAGATATGAGGTGTAGATACGTCTCGCAAGATATGGACTCTGTATTTTCCGGTGACGACCCCCCGCGTTCACCGTCGCAGAATCAGAGTTCTCCTGAAACAGGGCCCGAAGACGGTTTTCGTCGGGAAACACCGACGGCTGTCGATCTCAACGTCCGAAGATGGCTTCGTGGTGAACTACCGAGACGAAGTCAGTGATCTCATTTAGTGCAATGTTTTGAATACGAGGATATTCGTAGTAGGTGTTTCTTCAGGTGGGTCGGGGGCGATATGTTTTGTGGAAGCTAGGTAAGTAAGAAAAGTTGTAATGTATACAAATATCGGTTTGGAAGCGCATTTCGCCGATCGGTCCCGAATCAGCAGCCGTCGATATCGAGGAAGCATTTATCAAGAGATGAATCCCGCTGGTGGTTCCCCGAAAAGTAGCGGAAATGCAGGGAATATCATCCAGTTTGTTCACAAAAACTTGTATCATTTTGAGGTCTCCTACGGAGACTTTCTTTTGTGGAATAAAGTTCTGAACTTGAGGTTACACTGGTGACGGTCATGTCTCCATGAATTGATAATGTCAGATGCACAACGAAGATAGATCATTGTGAGTCCCCCTTATCGGAACGGCGTTTTTCCCGGGAGGAACCTCACCCCGTCAGCATATTTTGTTATTCTGTTCGAATAAACACATTTTGCCGCTTCGTTTGGCATGCCACCTTTGGTTCCTTTCCTTTAAGAATGCTCCCCATGGAATCATTCCTAATATAAGTGTCTCCTCTCATTGATTGGCTGAGTTCTATCTTCGGTTTCGGTTCATAATTTTGTCTGTTTGGTTGTTTTCTTTATCATTTCAATGGACAAGTCTTATTTTTTCCCTCACAGTGAGTCTGCTGAATCTCAAGCTCCTGGAGTCGTCTGGTCTCTTGGATCCGCAGGGGTCAAGTTTCGGGTCGTCGGGAAATGAGGGCGAAGGTCAACACTTTCTGAGGAATGGGAATAAAGGCTTCTACCACTGCCTGCACTGCGAATACAAAACCTTGTGTCGGTGAGTAGAGTATATTGTTTTACTCAACACTATTATTCAGATACTATGTAGTCTGGTGAATAAACCCTTCAGGCTTCTACGATTTCTCATCGATTCTGTAATCATGAACAGGTCCCACATGGTCGACCACGTGAGAACCCACACTGGATCCCGCCCGTACAAATGCTACGTATGCGGTAGGGGTTTCACCCAAAAGAGTCCTCTGAATGTTCATCTGAGACGCGTGCACGGTGAGACCTTCTGAGTTCAATCGGTGAAGCCTGGCACTTCAACTACTCACGTGGAGAATCTCAATCTCATCAACTATGGAAGAACTTCGCACGGCTTTCTACATCAACCTAGGTTGTTGGTTGTGGTAATGGTTTAGGTGATAAGATGTGATCGGCGTTAATTGTCAGACCTGAGCAGGGCTTCGATCCTTCTCTCGGGCTTCGGTCGTTCTCATGAATCTCTGAGGATACTCTTAGAGTTCGTCATTCATGAACTTTGGTCTTCTCGCTTTCTCGGAGCGGGCATCGTAATGTCGTAGCAAATAAGAGGAGAGGAATTACGGAAAATATTCGGAGTCGACCCAGCGCTCATGGGATGCGGTTCGGACTCGGGTAGTCATGAGCGGCGCCAATGTGCAGCGCTCGGTGAATCGTGATCTTGCCTGTTTTCTGAAACTCCGACACACTCATCGACCCTGTGATGGAACTCACGAGACGGCTGTCTCGTTCCCTCGGATCGAAGCTCTGAAAGTTGATGGTCTGGATGACAGTTCGCCACGAACCGCTATTGTGATGTTAACTTGAATCCTCGATGAAGTTCGCGAGTTGTCGACCCGGAGGGCCCGGACGGGCGATTCCGGGGACTGCGAACTTCATCATACCGTAATCTGTGAATGCACTCAGTATTAGGTCAGCGAACACGATATCTTCCGCGATTTGCGTCGTTACTCGAGATTGAAGTATTACTTCAAAATATAAAATACTGCATATACGTATACATAAACATCATAATATATATATATATATACATAAAAAGAAGTACAAATATTATACACACACGCACGGAAGAAAGGAAGAAGAGCGATTCGCCCCACGAGACAATAGGGAAGCGAGTCACGAATAATGATGTATCTATGTAAGTGGATCACTGTCAGAGTGAAAATTTGTGATGGAGAAATGGCCTGGGCGACAGTCCGGTCCCCGAGCTGTTTACGCCGGAGGCCTCCGCGAACTTTCTTGTACCTTATTCAGTCACTATATCACGGATACTGAGAGCGTAGAGCTCGATAGCGAGCATACCGTAGCCGATGTACTTTCGGAAGTTGATTCGACGCGATCGAAAATCCTCGGGGGGAGCTTCCGCAGGATTAGGAGTCGAATCATTCGACTGAAGGATACTACAGGTATGCTACGGATCGTCTGCGCAGCACTGCTGAGCGAGAAAGCTCCGATTGTTCCTACTAGTATGTGCGTTGAGGTGAGGAACGCATGCACATTTTAAGATGAGGAAGCGTTCGAAGCCGACGAATGACCTTATCTATAGGAGATACTGTGCAATACTCGTACACAGGGTGGTCGCAAACACATCCAAAGGTGTCACACCGAGGTGGTCATTCCATTTGGTAGTCTCGCTTTGATGAGGGCCGTCCCGGCCCGTAGGCGCGGCCTGGATGAACATGTCGATATATCATTATTGTACACTTCTGCAATCTATTGCGATGATCGTGATCTGAACACAACCTTCTGTGATGTTTAAGTCTTTTCCGAATACTTATTTCTATGGCAGATAGCATTTACAAATACACTCGAAGAAGAGTCTCACTCATTCCAACAAGCTATTTCGGTGGCCGGTGGCAAATTTTCCGCGGTTCATACCGTTCATGAGCAATAAACGCCTGTACATTGGAAAAACTGAGTCTCCTCGTTCTTACTCGAGACTTACCGATTCTATTCGATATGAGCCTCACGCTGATCGAATCCCGAGAAGCTATCAGTAGCGTCGAAGTCAAGACCAGACCTAAGCGAGTTCTTCTTCCAGACCCGGGCCGCCGGAAGGGTAGGAGAGCAACGAGCTCCGATCACTGGCCAGAGGAGTGATACCCGCGCAAGGCCCTGTCGGCTTGGATCTGGCTGAATAGTGGAATAAATCTCGTCTCGAATCAGTCTTGCGTCTCATTCTACCCAGCGACGATTTTCCATTAGGATTCACAGGGCCCGGTCAAGCGGACCCAGGAAAGCTCGCGACTCCTCTAATATGCGAATCCGGAATGATTCTCGTGTCGTTACAGGTGCGCACCTATTCGGATTTTCTTTCGGAACGGATCTTGGTGAATTGAACGATTCACTGTACTCGAAAACTCGTGATTACAAGTTCGCTTGCGACCTGTGCGAGTTCACCACAGGTGAGGAGGAGTCCTAGATTCTTCTCCGAGCATGATTTGATTTGATATTATTTATGGAGATGGAGCTGAAAGTCCAACGATTCTTTCTGGCGTCGGTTACAGATTATAAACAGAGTATCGTTCGTCACGTTAAGATACACACCGGCGAAAAGCCTTTCACGTGCAATCGATGCGGTCGGCAGTTCAGACACAAGAACTCGCTATCGTATCATCAATCATCGCAGAATTGTCTTCGCAACGAGGATATGACGGAAGCTGACTTGTCGTGACCGCCCCTATCGTCGAGAATTTTTTAAACGGTACATCGCACCGATACGGTTGCCAGCAGCAACTTCAAGTACTGATGTATCCTCGCGCGGTAGCTCAGAGTGAAATATATCAAATCTATGGCATAAAATCAAACACAGCAAACGTATCCCCAGACATGTGATCGGTTTATCCGTCGCGGATTTGATTGTGGTAGTAATGGATCTATACAGGAGTCGATTCAGAAAGAAGCGTTCAAAGCTACAACCAAAAACGAGGGAACTCCGCGAGTGAGTGGGCTGATTCCATCATCGAAAGGAGGACTTGGGCGTGAGGGGAGAAGGGAACGTGAGAAACCCTGGGCTTGTGTTCGACGAGCGTTACACTGATGATGCAGGTTGCTTGTTCTGATCGAGGACTCCTGCGAGTGACCTGCGCTTATCCTTCGGAAGAACTGAGAACAGTATTCCCGATGAGTCACCGTCGCTGTATTCCGAAAATTCTTTCATTTGCTCTAGTTGACTGCAATTAGCATCCGGCGGTCCTTAACTATTACACTACACACTGTTGCAACTAAAAGCCTCTACGGCAGAAGCCAAGCTGAATTAATAATAAATAAATGAATAAATAAATACTTGGTACGTTGAATGTGAAACCTCCGGTCTTGTTCTTGAAGGGACCGATGCAGAGGATCCGTAAAACCTCTCGATTCGAGCTAGACCAGAGGCTCCCGATTCCTCACCAGCGCGGGACTCTTGCAATGTCATAGCGAAAATCCTAGTCGGTTTCTTGGCCGGACGAATACTATGTTCCTGTCTTTCATCGAGCGAGAAATTCTGACGCAGTGGGTACGGTCGACAGTCTTGCGAGCTGTATCGAATATGTTTCTTCAGATGATGAAAAGGTAACTTCTCACCGACCTTCGGGATTCGGGAGCGTCGAGAACAGGATCTGAGACCGCCAGGGGGTCCCAGGCCCCCCTTCCGGGGAGCCCTGAGCTAGAGAGAGCCTATTGAGCGACGGAATAAGATCCGGTACTGAAGGAAAGTTCTGCTTGCAGGTCAACTTGGACCCTCCCGACGCGACGGCTCCAGGGTCGTCATATCTAAATAAACTGATCTCTCCCCCGACTTACCGTATTCGGCTCGATAGGAATAAAAACGAATTCTAGCTTGCTGTCCCACCGGAATCCTGTCGTCTTCCTTGTCATCGGCCCAATCCGGAACTCACTGGCAGCCGTAGTAGTACGCCATGCACTGACCGAGCTGGTGTTCCCCAGCCGACTCTGTTCATCGGAGATCATTATTGCTGGAGCCGCTGAAGCGGAAAAATTGCTAGAAAAATTGAACCGTGCGCGAACAAATCCTCAAGTCAACTTCCGGAGGCTTCATATTGGGAGCAGAAAACTTTTTGGATTCCGTCCTTCAATCCGATTCCTATCGGCGCCTGCGTTCTCTTTTGAATGTGGGCCCATGGTCAATAGGTGCAAACCTATCCGGAATGGCTGCCGTCATCGGGAAAAAACACTTACCCCTTCAGTCGGACCTCCGGTTCAGATCTCTCGAACTCACTCGTAACGGCGGAATGGAGCTCGGGGCGCTCAAAGTGGAAGTTAGATGAGCCCCGGAGTCGGTTTTTCGGTCAGGAAACGTAGTCTCAGTTCCAATAGTAATTTTCTTGACGGGGAAACTGCCCCAGCGAGCAACGACTCTATGTCCCGGCGCCTTAGGAGCGTATCGTTCAGACTATTCCAGAGGAGCGGAGAGTTTCGCAGACCTGAGTGTCGAGGAAGTTTCGTCTGCCAGGAGGAACCCCATGTTCCGAGTCAACGACTTCATATACGAGGTCGATAAAAAAAACAACGGGAAATTCTTTTGCCGGTGTATCAAGAGAAAAACCGAGGACTGCTCGGCTCGGGTAGTAGTGGTTAAGGTACGTTTCATTTTCTTACTTAGATTGGAGGAGCATACGGGAGAAGTCATTCGAAGCCCTTGCTGATTATATTCCCAACTTCTCCACAGGACCCCGCGCCGAAAGTCGTGAAATTGACGGGCACGCACACCCACGGAGTTGAAGTGAAGGAGATCATCAGGAGGACTGCTAAAGACCACATGAAAAGGCTCATTCTTTCGAGGCCAGACAGGTCGTATAAAGATATCTACGACGAGGTGATGGCCAGCGTCGCGAGGGAGTTCGAACCGATTTACGATTCTCAAATGATCGATGCGGCCCTTCCGAGCTTCAGCGGTGTTCGCAGCGCTCTTCATCGTACGCGCGCCAGAGCCCGATCAAGTCCCAACACTTCACTAAGCGAGATAACTTTTGATGATACTTGGATGACCACAGTCCGAGGCGACGAGATTATTCTGCTGAACGATGGGGGAAACGCGACTCAATAAGAATCTCGAATGAAAGTTCCTGCTTGTTTACGGATTATGACCTCGTTGTAGCGACGATCTTCAATATGTATCATATGCATTATACGAAGAATAGTCTGAGTCATGGAAGGGCTGAGGCCTGCGATAAAGAGGGAAAGCGTCGAGCTTTGGCCCAGACGGCGATAGGAACTCTCCGAAGATGACGAGCATCAGGCGCACGCCAGGACAATCGGTGCTTGGGGAGAGGGCGCTTCGACGTCGAATGATTCCTCCGAGAGACTCCCGTTTGTGACAGAGGTGAGTTTATCGAGCATTCTCATCTCGTGTTCTCCATTCTGCGATTTCGGTGTGCTCCGATCAGCCACCCATCGAGAATCCCGGCTGTCCATCTGTACGGATCTGGTCGCTGCTTCGATTTTGATTTCAGCTACTATATGTGTGGATATTAGACATGTATGGCTCGAAGTCTCATAGTGGCGCAAGCTCTGATCAGCGATCAGCATCACGTAACAATTACAGGCTTACGCCGATGCGAGTTGGCAGGGCGGGTCCTTGGACTCACAAGAATGATTCGCATTCATTTTCGACAGGAATGATGATTCAGGACTCGGATTCGCGGATCATGCCAAGTACCTAACGTCGCCTTGTTGAAGATGCTGAGAAAGATTCTCCGTCGCTCGGAATTTCGAACCGCATAATTGTGATGAAAAGGAGCATGAAACCTTGGTTCTTCGATACTTTATTTATTACTCTCCTAGTACCCTTGAGTGTATGTTCATTTCTGGTCAGGGAAATTACTCACGCGTGACGTGCCAGTCTCCCGTGAATTTGCTCGCGTCGCGTGTCTTTTACAACTTTCCCTCGAGTTCCGGGAGATCTCTATTCCCCATGAATATCAAGCCTCAAGCCCCACAATAGTTCTGAACCAGTGGTAGGAAGTCGGGAGAGTTGTATCGTACCGAAGTTCAGCTCAAAACATGTCTTGAAGAGCCGCGTCCTGAAAAGTGGGACTCGATATTGGTCGTCTGCTTGCCGCAGAAACCAAAGATGAAAGTCGCGGGAGATGACCCTCTGGCAAGCATCGTCAGATGAATCTTGTAGTTCTGAGCTCGCTCAGATAAAAAGTGTACAGTGTAATAAAGAAGCTGCCATTCTCAGAGTTTCGTCTGGATTCAATGTCAAGGGGGTTCAATGAGCGGGAAAAATCAGTGATTAAGAGAAATTCTGCTTCCAGGTCTTATCGAAGCTATACAGTTGGGAAACGTTGCAGAAAGCACCTACCTCAAGAATCGATTTCGATAGACTAGCGCAATCCTGGTCACAAGCACAACTTTCCCTTATCTGAAGAGTTCTGACGCAGTGATGCAGGAGAATCACAACGTATCGGATGAGGGTGCTTGGGCGAAAAAGGTCCAGCCGCAGGAGTGCGAAACAATATTAGGAGAAAGAGTTGATTTGAATCTCAGGGACAGGGAATGCAGCATTTCATCTTCCCGAAACGATGTATGCGGCCCATCCGAAAATCGACGGTTAGCGGTGCGCTATTTCATTGTATATTGAAGGCAATGACTGTACTAAATTCAGCGAGCAATAATAGTCGAGCCGAACGATATCATGCTGGGCAGCCGAGGATCCGATGAGGAAATCGGGGAGGAATTCCCGACGTATACGAGTGGGGAAGGAGTTTCCTGGACCGTATCGACGCATCAAGAACCTCGCGAGCGCGAGGCTTCGGTGGGGAGCGGGCACCTGCGGGAGTCTCCGGTGGAGCACGTCGAACGTCACGGGCGCCGCTCGTGCTTCGCATCGAGCACGTCGAACGGTGTTCAGTCTCCGAAGTAAGCTCAGGGTGATCGAAGGGAGCAAAGATATTCCAGTGATCCCCATTCGGGAATCTATCGTGTCCGTACCTGATCGCTACTACGTATTTCACTATCGATGCTCTGGAATTCCGCAGCTCCGAGTAGAAAACTTGGTGAGCTCCCGAAGACCCTCACCACACACCACCCTCATGAGGAGCTCAGGCCCTCGTCAAGACTGTTCTGAGTTCAAGATTAAGGATGAAAAGAGACGGACTCACCTTCGTAATCGAGGGAAAATCGGAAGGGAACACCGAGGAATAGGAAGAGAGGGATCCCAATAAATATTCATCGGATACAACGCGTGTCTTATTTTCGGGTTTTGGTTCGTCGAGACTAGACATTGACCTACTCTTTGTTATCGGGTCCGTAAGCTCAAATCGCTGTAATGCTTAGTCCAATTTGCACTGGCCCTGAATTCTAGACTGATCTCAATCCCCGGGGAATGACCGATTCAATCGTTTTTCGAACTTCCTGGGTTTCCTTGCCGAAGGATATCCATCTATGCGAGAGCTCCCAGAGAAAGGAATCCGAGGAGCGACTCAGAATATGAGCCCGGTCGAGAGCCGTCATGAGCTTCACCCTCGAGCGCGTCGGGTTACATGCTGTTTCGTGTGAGTTGCAGCTCTAGTGCTTGCATTGCCCACCCGCATAATCTATCATTTTTTCATTTGGAAACTACCGATGATTGATAGATGATTGGTTTCCTCGTGGATTATCCTATCTCCGGAAATCCTGCGGGTCATTGTGCCTGGCTCCTGCGTTTGGGAGCATTCCGTGTCCCCTCACATTCACTGATCTGATCCTCATGGGGAATATGTGTTGGCCTCTTTTGATGGAGTCAAGGAGCTGTAGTCCCCCTGCATGCCGTCGAGTGGCACCTCCACCCGTCATTGCGTTCGATTCACGACATCTTCTATAAGTTCAGCCATCGCTTGAGTTTCCTAAGTTTTTCACCCGAACACTGCATGAATCCTCTCACCTTTCCCAGCTCGGAATTGCCTTGGCGTACTCCGATGCGCTCGCTGCGGATTCTCGGCGGTGGATCAGTCGGTTCTGGAAACGCACGTGAACCTTAAGGAGTGTTCTAAATCTGCCACGCAACGCGTAAGTAGCTAGTTGATGAGTTTTGCTTTACGAGCAATGTGACCTCCGATCCCCCGTGCTCCGAAATCCAATTCATCGAGGTGACGCCGCGAATATAATTCTACGCGGAAATCTCACGATCAGGAGGACCAATATTGCGTGCAATATAAATATACATTAGTGATATCCTCTCATTTGAAGGAAACGCCCCTGAAGTTGGGCCCCAACTGGCGGCAGTGGCCGAAGTCAGGCTTGGATAGCAACGAGAACGAAACAACAAACGCTTGCGAGTCCGGTGGCCCACACAGCTGTAATGAATGCACAAAATCGTTTAAAACTCTCATCGCTCTACAGAACCACAGGTAGGGATGGGATTAATTGATGAGAATTCCAATGCTTGCCGAGCCGCATTGCGCGTCCATATGAAAGTAACGCAGCTCCGCTCTCAGGGACGATGATCACTCCGGAGTCGTATTCTGCCCCGCGTGCGGTCATCCCCTGATGTCCATGAGGCTCCTCAAGCTCCATTCGTTGACCCATGCGGCTCAAGACCCGAACGAGAAACCTCTCGATTGTGTGGTGAGCATACCCGTGGTTTTTCGTATCGTGCCCTCCGGTATTTTCCATATACGAAGCTCTCCCACGGGGGAGTCGAGGAAGTCATTAGTCAATACTCATGCAAGGAATTTATACCTCTCGTTTCAGATATGCGGAAAACATTTCGACCTGCGCTCCAACCTCATTCTGCACAGACGTCGACTCATCCGCTCCCAGGGAGCTTTCACATTGTATTACTGCCACGTACGAAGATGTAATGAAAGATTCACTCAAGAAATCGATCTCATAGCGCACACAAAAAGCTCTCACTCGCTCGAATCGTGCGAGCTAAAAGCCTGAATGAAAGCTTCTCATGTAAATATTTTCACGGATCCCATACCTAGTTCCCGGTCAATAAAAGCCAAAAGTCAATGTCTATATGCTGAGCTCTTCCATTTCTCCAGAGATTGAGTCGTCCTTTACCGGACTCCAGGTTACGTGGCCTCTGGCTGCTTGAAGGGAAATATTTGGGAACTTTTCTGCCGATCGGTCGGCAAGCTCAAGGTTCGATCGAAAAAAACCCGCCTTGTCCGAATCGTTATGAAAAATACGGTGCGGATATCATTGAATCCCGATTCCGAACACGAGAATGGTGTGAAACTCATCTATCTACAGAAATAGTGCGCTTGTATTTCAATAACGCAGACGTCGAAGAATTCAACGCCAATGCTATTCCGACAACAGAGACAACGGAAATATCAATCGCGATGGATTCGTATACCGGGTACAGAACCGATGGTGAAAGGCGGGAAGCTATCGGAAAAGTCCACAAAATGAACTCACGCGACACCGGCAACTTGGCATACCAGATAACATTGACCAAAGGTTATCCATACATGTTGACCACAAATATTGATGTGGAAGACGGACTGGTCAACAGAGCGATCGGCGCATTACGTTATATCGAGCACTTGCCTAACTCACAGGATGAACACGACTATAGACGCCTATGGCTGGAATTCGAATCAGACTTCATAGGGCGCCGTATCCGTGTCAAGAATAGAGCTCATAAACGGAGCAAATCTGGAGAGCTGGATGATCGCTGGGTCCCAATCGACCTACGATCACTCATCATCAACATCACCCCGAGAATCAAATGTCGGCGCCTCCAATTCCCCGTATTACCGGCTTGCGCCTTGACAATACACAAATCACAAGGGGAACATTCGAACATATTGTTTATGACTACCACAAGAATCATAAACAACAGCTCGTTTACGTAGCCATCAGCAGAGTGACACACTTGGAAGGTCTCTATCTCACAAACGTCGCTGATGACTTCTGCTTTCATCATGCCAGAGGCTCGAATACAACATCAATCCGAGAAGTACAAAACGAGTATAATCGATTAGCAAGGCATCGTCTTCCTACGATAACATCAAAGATAAAGGAATTCATCGATGGGGTCGATAAAGACAGTAGACATCTGATGATTGTGAACATCAATGTACAGAGCCTGAAAGCTCACGCCGAGGACATTTCCTCAGATTCTCTCTTGAAGAAAACGGATCTCTTGGCGGTGACGGAAACATGGATGAATCACGAAACACAACCAATCGCCATCGGAGGCTTCCACATGATCGATCTATGCCCATGCGAGACACGGGCGGGCGGAGTAGCTTCATACGCAAAGAATGAATCAGGAATAATTACACTGACACCCATACTTGCCGAAACGCAGGATCGAGAAAACACAGACGCCGTGCATTGTGGGGATATGACACTTACGCAGGTATGCTGCGCCACGGGGCAAGTTTTCGACCTCATTGTCCTCTACGTGCACCAGGGAATCGGCTTTTTGGCATTGATGAATTTTTTGGATCGAAAATTACGCAAATATGAGATCCCTCTTCTAAGCGTAGGAAATTCCATGCCCATGATCATGATGGGAGATTTCAATGCCTCAGTCGACGAACGACTGAAATTGACGGATTTTCTGGATTCGAAATACCAGTTGAGACTCGACAGCAGAATGTCCGAGAAAACCACGCTCGGCCAAACTAGCATTGACCTGACATTTTCAAGAGGAGTGGATGTAGCCTGCGAGCCATACATATCTTACTTCTCATATCACTGCCCCGTGTTCGCCAAAGTAATATCCATAAGAGGGGAAACAAACGACTTCGGACGCCGAAAAAACTCGATCACTGATACTATATAAAGCCGATCAATTTTCGCTAATTATACCGGACATCGATGATTTATAGAAATTCGAGGTACACGCGACTTGATTGAAAGCTAAATGTACACGATGTCATTTCACAGCAACAGTAGAGAACTAAAATTTTAGTGTTGAAAGGGTGAAAGACGTTTTCACGCAATATTACGGTAGTGGCGTCGACACTACCTGCGCGGGTTTTTTTTGATAAATGTCCAGGATTCCGCGTGAAGTGAGTGACCCATCAAGCGAGCGACCTAGCCAGTGAGCAACAAGATGAGTCACTGTATGAAACCATTCGCTACAAACACGAGTTGGCCCACTATCCAATTCGCTCCTCTTGTTCTGCTTGCTCGTCGGCTACTGCATCTCATGTTCAGCTGAATCTGGAATCGTGAATCCATTCGGTACCTCCGTCGGAGCCGCGCTCAGGTCGGCGCCTGGCTCAGGCTTCAAGGGGAGAAAAATGCTCAGAGGCGAGATTATAAGGGTCACACATCCTGCTCCAGGATAGATTCTGTTCGCAGTGGCTTCTCGCGAGAAGGAACCCCGAGGTTAATTCGGAGCGGGGAAATCCGGCAACTCACGTCGAATACATAAGATTCACCTGACCAAGGGAAGCGGAAGTGACGTCGTGTTGATGAAATGATATCCTCCTCGACGCGATCCTCGAAATCATATCGAAAACACCAGATCGAATCAAACTAATCAATCCCATTCCTCCCTCATTGAAAATTCAGTATCTCAAGGTCCATTGTTGGGAGCGCGGCTTTCTTTACTTGTATCTAGGTGATTCACATCGATTGCACAAAGCTTCGGAAACGTCCCGACCAGTCCCCCGGGATACCTACGCTAGACGGAACAACTGTAATCATGCCCGCGCTCTCTAAGCAGACCGTCGGAGGAGCTCTTCACGGTCGCAGGACGAGACAACGACCGCGTGAGCGAGGGATCAATCAATGTGGAGTGGCTGATGCAATCGGCTGGAGATCGGTCGCTCCCTGGGGACACGTAGAATACTGGGAACTCACAAGCCACAACTAGGTATCCCCAGCTTGGGATCTCTCCGAATCGCCGCCAGTGCCTTATCGATTCCAGGGATTGGTGTTTCGGCAGAGCTCGATATTTTCAGGAAAGCACCAAACTTTCTCAGCAGTAATTCAAATTGAGAACCCTCGCTACCCGGTTGCGCCTGGGCGTCGATTGCGAGTACAGATTGGACCGTCCACACGACGCTGCGATTCCGAGTCTCCGAGAAGACCCCACACCGCCTCCAGAGTGCGTTCCCGGATTCCGGATCCGACCTCCATGAACTTCTTTTGCGAGAGCTAATGTACTTGACAGTGGTGTCCTTGACGTCGCTGCCTTGGTCGAAATCATGTCGATGCGAACCACGGATCACTCGCGCTCTGACAGTGCCTTCGACGATTTTCCCGACTCCGAGCGACCCTCTGAGCTCGAGGCCATCCATCCGTCGCCGCGAGGTGACGACGATCACGAATCATGCGGGCGTAAACATCGCCAGGGAATGGTCCGTAGCAACAGACTTGGAGGAACAAACAGAGGAGAAAAACACGCATCTGCTGCGCAGCGAGGGAGACCGACACGTAAACGACACGGAGGGATCCGCTGTGAAAAATGCCGCCTGCGGGAAGCAATGAAGTTCTCGACCCGGCTTTGGGAAGGCTATTCAATGCACCATAGACTTATCGTGGATCAAATTTTCCAAGGTTCTCTAGAAAACTTTTCAATCTAGAAATCTGAAAGTTCTAGACACCAGAACGTCACCTATAGCTTTTGGAATCGGGAGGACGAATTTTGGCGCAAATAGATCTTCGATATTTCATCTGGATCAGAGACAGGGATCCATGACCGGGTCATCTTTGGCGCTGCGCCCCATTTTTGTAAGTTGCACGCGATCTCTTGATTGCGCGTCTCATCTCAGCCCCTTTCTCTCCCGACTCCCTCTCCACAGACGCCTGAACAGTTTGTCTTGTGGCCTTGGCGGCTCGAGCGCGCTCGCTTTTACTCCTAACGCCACGTAAGTCGAAACGATCATTCGGCAGACGAACGTCAATTGCGCTTATCATACAGCGAGCGGGTATCCTTGTTTATGAGCATGGGCGCCAACGGAAGCAAGGAGTATCGGGATCGGTGAGTTGAGCCGAAGTTTATCAACTTATCGGAATCGAAGCAAACGACCGAAGGATTGTTGACGAGCGATTATCTCGCGAAAAACCAGTGACAGCATCAAGGGGCCGAGTAAGTCATGACAGCATTGCGACTGATAGCTGTCGGCGAGAGTCAATCGAAGCCGATTCCAGTTTCCTGGTCGATTTTAGAGGCGAGCTTTCCGCCTTGGGATCTCGAAGAGTCCAAACCAGCGATTTGGAAGCCCAGTCTGGACCGAGGCGTTGACAATACGAAGTGGGTGGAAATTCCTCTTTTGAGTGTGACGAAGACCCAGAGAGCCTGACGTATCCCAGTTATCAGAATCATAGCGCGGCTGCGACTAGGCTGGCAGAATCCGTGATTTCAAGCGCGGCCGTCGCCAATTCGAGGCGGTAGGTGATCTTCCTTATTTTTTTCGACAGACACATCAAGTGTCGAGCTTCGAGTTGGTAGCTCCCATTCAACTCCGTTCGATTAATGCTGAACCCGATTATTCGCGGCTTCCTAGAGCTGCCGCCTCCGCTAAGGCCGGCACCAATATACCCAGTAGAGACAGAACGATGGCAGGCTCCATCCGTGCTTCGGAAGTCGCCCCGAATGCTACAATAACGTCGGTTCCATATCCTCTGAGGTAGCGTCGCATTCGCACGAATCGATTGATAAGCTGACCTTGCGGTTTCTGTCGCTCGGATCACGAATTCCGAGAAGTCCCCCGATCCTTCTGAGACTTCTCGATTTTTCTCCGTATGATTTGATCAAGCCAAATTATTCACTCCTGAAGTCGTTATGATATCCAGCTTTTCGAAGATCGGCCGCTTCGAAACGTCGAGTCCCGACCCGTCCATGCAGAGGTACAAACATCGAATTGAACGACTCGCCTGTCCTGGTCGGACCTTCGTCGAATCTAAAATCCCTAGTGTATCGGCAGAGCGATGACAAGCGGCCTCCCCGAAACCCACGAAACGTTCCAAGTCACGCTGCTGAGAACACATACGCCCCGACGCTACGGAGTCAGAGGTAGCCTGCACGAACTCTCTGTTCTGCCCGTTTTAGCTTTGTTTTCGATAGCTGAACGACGGCATACGCCAAGTCCAGGATAGCGGTTTCCAAAAGACCGTTCAGCAGCAGCCTCGAAAATCATTGGCGCTCGATGTCCCCCGATGCAATGCCGATAGGGTCCAGAAAAGCCTCTGTGCGCCTTCAAGCATCGAACCTCGTCTTCCTGATTTCTCCCATGCCTGACGGCTCCGCCACCCGCTATGGGTGTATGAGAGTATCAAAGTCCAGAAAGCGTGGGCCGTCTGTTGTGATTTGATTCTCGTTTTCTCCCTTCGATAATGAAGCCTCCAAACCGCCTCTCCGCACGACTGAATTTCCGCGTCACATGTAAATGATGCCTGATAGGCGCTCCGCGGGGAAATCGTCCAATCTGATTTCTCCAGAAAGGCGCATTGGACGCCACGCGTCAAAATCGTCTGAAAGCTGAGATGGGATTCGATCCTTCGGCGGATATAATTAAGACTCGAATGAGCAGAAACTAACTGTGACTGTGCCTCGAAATGATTTCGGCATAAGTTGCCTCGAACGCTCAAAATTCCTATGATGACTTTTAGACGTTCGTCTATAAATTCTGAGAAATCTACGATCCCTTGGCGAGACGGTGCATTCATTGGTTTGTTCAGCCCGCCTAATGAATAGCACAATCCACGAACTGTCGACGGTCAACGATCGTACCCCGAAAAACTATTTTCCTCAGTCGGAATGAGTAACATATCGTAAGACTTGCTTCTCGCTTCTCTTCCAGTGGATCATCTGGCCACGAAGACATTCCCCGATCGACAATGATCTCAGAGGGAAAGTATGGGGCGCAGCCCAAGAACAAAACGGCAATGTATGTTACCGATACGGCGTCGGCAGAATCTCGTTCTCGGAATGTACCGATGCGCGATCCGTAGGCGAAACATGTCGGCTGCTCATTGCTAAGTTTTTCAGCCATAACGCCTCACACACGAATCCGGCGAGAGCTTCCAGCGCGTCAACGAAATTCGCTGTCGGACCGGGGAACGGGTGGCAAAACATTCCGCCAAATCAGCCTTTGTACCCTTCCCTCGCTCAGGCAGCTCCTGGACGTAATGTCTATCAGGCTCCCCAGCAAAAGTCCCAACTGCAGCCCCAGCAGCTAGCGCCGAAGAAACCGAAGCCAAACAAGTGAGACAGAACCCGGGATGGACTGATTATGAGATTTATCCCGAAAGCCGGAAAATTTCACCATGATACTGCGCAATCATCGAACCCGATGTAATTCCAAAACAAAACTCCCGATTCCCCAGGCAGGCAGTCGAGGCCGTCGTTCAATCCTTGAAGGAAGTAGTGGAATCAAACGATGGCTTCAAGTTCAATCTTGAGGTGATTTGTATTTTCTCGCAGCAGACTGGTGATCCTTCGAAGGTTCAACCCGATCCTGATTGCATCTAACACCGCGTTCCGGCTCCCATTTAGAATATCGATACGCTGTACGCCATCGTGAGAGGCGAGAGGATACCTTACGCTGCGCTTGGCTTCGCGAACTTGAGTTCGTTCATCGAGTCGAAGTGCGATTTCCTCTCGATTGTAAGATCGGATGGGCACACCCAGATAGTCCTGAGGCCTCCGACTTATCAAGATGCTGTGCATGCCCCAATGGTGAGCCAGGAACACCCCATCGAATTGATAGGGGTCCGTGACTAGAAATAGTCAATAGAAGAATACTGAAGGACATGTCTATGACTTGCCAACTTCCCTATTTCTGCAGGGACAAAGTCAATCGACTGCGGTTCCGAGGAAGGAGACGAACGTGACTGATCTGGTCCACGATGAGTTAACTGCGATCGATCTCGAACGTCTGAAGATGATCAGTGACTCGAAAGCCAAGAATGGACTTTCGATTCAGCAGTTCGAGGAAGAGTACCTCCTCGCGTTCTTTCGCAGGATCGACTTCAAGGGATTTTCCCGCACGGCGTTTTTCCGGGGCTTGAGTGACATCGTGGAGATGCGCGAGGAGGAAGATGGAATCAAACTTTACGCCAAGACTCAGAAAATACGCTCCGCGGCCTCACCTCAACAGCATAAGACCATGCAGACAGGAAATGCAGGCGGGAAATCGAGCCTTCAGACGAACCCGAAGAAGAAGAATGCTCAACCCGCCGGAGGACAGAAGCCGTCGCTCGAGAGCAACAGCAAAACACCTCAAAAGCAACAGCGAGGGAGAGGCGTCAAGCCGAACCAGTTGCAACACCAGGTGTGTCAGCAAAAAGGACTGGCGGGGGGCCAGGAATTCGCTCGCCAACGGCAAACGAACCCCGAACTGAAACTTTCTCAATCGTTCGAGAATGAAATCAGGAGGACTCTGCAAGATTGCAAGAGACCCGGAGGGCTCACGCCGGATGAATTCAAGAGGTTCTTCGAAGGGAACTCCAAGCTCAAGTTCGATACTCTCGGCTTTAGTGATGAGGCTTTCTTCAAGGGGCTGCCTCATCTCTTCCAAGTCATTGATTCTGATTTCGGGATTCGTATAATGCCGGCTCCCCTCAGAACTGGCCTGGCACGGAGTAATTTCAATAATTTCAAGTCCACGTCTGCATTGAGCGGTACGCAATCCCGACCCGAAATCAACAATATTTCAGCCTCGACGGGAAATTTGACGATCTCTCCTTCGTCGTGTATGATGCATATGGTGGGAGAGCACTGTCTGTGGATCATCTCCATCAATAACTACGAGTACGTTCCTACGGGATGTGTCGCAAGATTGGCGAATCTACCGAAAGACACCGTTCTGAGCGATCTTCGGAAACATAATATGGATATCCGTTACATCAGGAAGCTCGACGATGAGAGCATCAAAAAAGTTCTTGTCAACAACAGCGTAGCGCAAGCCGACGAGGAAGTGATGACCATCCCGCTGAAATCAGTCCCCCTGATTCTAAGAGTTTTCCTCGGGAAAAACGTCGATGAGGTTTTCATGGAGAACCTCTCGAAGGTCTCCGTGGAACACATTCGCAACAAGAGGGCTGGACGGTACAATCGCTAGCGAGCCTCTAGCTTATCTCCGCTCGCGAGTTCGGAGGGCGAGCGGGCATCACTGACTCGCGATCTGGTTGGGACATCGGTGCCGACGATCTGTTGGTCAGTTTTACGAATTTTATCGAAAATTAGCATGAACTTTTGAGCTGATGCCTGGAAGTAGAATCCTTTCGAGAGTTTTTGGCATTCTACGGAATCGATAGTTCTGTCTAGTTGCGACGGATATATTTGGAGCCCGCATCCGCGTCGATAGTACGGATTAGCTGCGAGTTCAAGCAAAGTCGCACGGCAGTTCGAGAAACACGGGTCGACGTGGGTTTCTCGCAGGGGAGACCTGGGTCCCAGGTCCCAGCTCGGGGTCTTCTTCCAGCGAGCAAGAGGCCCAAGAGGTGGGGTGATCCACGACGACTCCCAAAAGGCTATCATTCTGTTGTATTTCATCCGCGATAAGTCACTCGAGATGACATCGCATCTTCCATTCTATAGTTTGGTGGAAGGGAGCTTTCCGATTTTGGTGAGTGAGGAGAGTCAGAACCGCTCTCCTTATTTCAAGACAACAGCTGCTCACGGCGATAGGAAGTTCCGACAACTGTTGCGATTCCTCCGACGGATCCCTAATTCGGGCCATCCATGAACGACATCATATAATGTACCGTAGAGATCGTTCAATAACGTACGGGGGAACGGCATTTTTCAAGGAACAAATGCGTTCCTTGTGAACGAAGCAACGACACTTGTTACTGGACGGAAGAGCGCGTCAATAAAAGTATGTTTATCGATGAGAATATTTTTTCTTGAGAGTCTCGAGAGTGAGAGCGGGGGAGTCGTCATCGTCGAATGAACACGTGATCTGAGAGCTGGCACATGGAGACGACGATTCCGAAGAGCTTTGCGCGGCATACGGTCGAGATGGGGCGGTCCTTCCGTCGATTTCAGAGCATCAAATTCTTCAAGAGCTGTGATTCCTAGATTCCCCAGGGCGGGGACGGCTGAGACGCTCCCCGAGGCCGCGACCGATGCACTCGAAAGTGCGGGACCCACCGTCCGAGACCTCCGCGGGATGACTCCGGATGCGGCGTCCAAGGTGATCAAATTGGCTCGTCTGATGCGAATGCTCACCCAGAGCGTTTCGTCATCAGCGATGCTTCGCACACGGCTTACATATCGCTGTCTCCAACACTCTCAACGCCCGACGCAAACGAGCCGAGCACGGGGATCTCGGGTAAGGAGAGCTCCGCCGGATGAGACGACGACGATACAGGATGTGCTGACCTCGACTGCGCCACCGATGGCGTCCCTGAGCAAACATCGAAGGATGGACATGAGGAGCTAGATTTGTGGAGTCTTTCGGATACAAGAACTTCAAGAGATCACGTTTGATCTCGGAGCAAATCACAGAAAGAGGGATCAGCTTGCACGACTGCTACAGCGTGCAGCCCTTACGGGCCACCGCGCAATCACCCGGGTCGGTCCCGTTTCCGGAATGTTTCCCATCTTTGACGATACTATCAAGATGCCGGGCGTCACAGCAGGAGATGACTCGAAGATAACTTAAGAAAGCACAGTCGTGGGTCGGGCTGAGTTCCAAACGACGGGTTGTGCGAGCTTCCGACTCATTCTCGAATGCTGGTGCGATCATTCCTGAAGACCATGCGTGGATGTCTTGTGTAGGAGTTTCAGATCTTGAGAGAAGGGCTACATTGATCGAAAATCGTAGACCCTTGATCATGAAGGAACTATTATTCGATTGCGAGACCTGTCAATCGCCGGGGAGATGGTGCTTCGGTTGGACGTGAGGATGCTGGGACACATCGGGAAGAAGATTATCCTGGACGTAACAGACTATTCACTCGGTGCGATTATAGACAACTGGGTTGATACGGTCGGTTATTCACAAAAGCAGCATCGATCGATCGTCTGCCAACAATCAAAGGCCAGTAGTTTTCAAAGTTGCGGCTCTCTCTCACCGGGCAGTCTCCTCGGGGGTACTACCAGCAGCGACGCTCCTACCTGTGATAGATATAGGGTTAGTTTTTCGGAGTCTTATCAGAGGCAATCATTTTCAAAGAAAGGATTCATCAGAAGTGCTTTCAGGCCACGAGTCTCACCGCGAAGGAACGAGAGCGTCTCACCGCGAAGGGACGAGAACTCCGCGCCGAAATCCACCGACAGGCTCCTCCATCACTCGGAGATTCATGTCAAAACCGCGATGGAATCCGAGTTAGAGGAATGACCTATTTCCCTGCCCGTAATACATATACGCGTGGAGCCCGCGCACTCCGTCGATCAAAGCTTCGTATTCCGAATCGATGTCCAATATTTTGCGCTTCCCGTCTCCATCTCATTTCCCAATTTCTCCTTTACTTAAGTCTTCTCACGACCTCCGCTCGAGCTCGATGCATCTCCATCAGCGTTGACACCTCCGCCTCTATTCGCGAAGCCGCCCCGGAAGCCTTCACATCACCTGCCTCGTCTCCATTTCTACGCATATTCGATAGAACGTGATTTTTCCAGTGAGCGACACGTAAAACTTGTCCGCCATGAGAAGGGGTTCCCGTCTCGACGTACTCTCCTTTCATGTCGGAATTAGAGTTGTTACATTATTACATCATGTCCATTCCGCTCATCGGCTTCAGGCTGATTTGTGCCATCGGGTTCGTCTTGACATCCGTAAAGGAGCTCCTCATCGCCTAGTAGGGGAATCGTCGCATGCTCAACATTTCCCGGTGGCCGACTCGTGCCTCCTCTTCCCCCTTGAGTGATTTAATTTTTCCCCCCTCGAGTGTCTTCGTCGCTTAATCTGCCCATTGATCTCCAACGAACTCTTCTACTCTTCCTCCTTCAGCGTAGGGTCTGCTACTCCCGCTGTCTCGACTTCAAACACCTCGGTCCCACCTCCTCTGATGGCCACGTCTTCTGCCCCGATCATTTCGGTTTCGGTTCCTCCTTCCGAATGCTCATTCTCGTTTTCCCGCGTCCCAGAACCGTCTCCATCCCCACGTCCCGTTCGAGGAATCGTTCCGCATGCATTTTCGCTTTCGAATCTTCCTCCATCTTTGCATCCGAACCGTGATCTCTCGCTCTCCTCTACTTCCTTTCCGAGATCCTGCCTCTCCCTCTCGATTTTTCCCATTCTCGCCCTCGGGAGCTGCGACCCTGATTCACCGAGTACTCTACTGCTCATTCCTCCGGCTCCTATTCTGCGTCCCTCGTCTCTCATATCATCTTGAACGACTCCCGATCCCTCCGTATTGATTTTCCGGCGGCGTTTTCTATTCGGATTGACGTCGAAATTTAAGATGGACTGGACGTGTGCATCGAAATCCTCCAGACGGAAATCTTCCACGGCTCGGAATCTCGGAAACTTGATTCGCTCTTTCAACTCTCTGACCCTCTTGATCCGGAGCCTCTCGGACGCAACACCGCCAAGGGGTTCGAGCCTCCCGCCATCTCCGCCACGGCGATTCCGGCAGCGATCAAGTCTTTGTTCCCTCTTGTTCATGCGCGAAAAATTCTCTCGATGGAACTTTTGCAGACTATTACCGATGCCTCTTTTGCTATCAAATATTTCGTCGACTCGCGCTTGCATCTCTTCTTTTTCGAGTTCTTGTCTCTCAGGGACGGCCACCTTCCCGCTTGACAACGGCTTGCTCCCTCCCGTGGCTGTTCTCTGCTGACGGGGTCCTTTAGATTTGCGTCGTAGAGCGTGAAAAGCCGAAGTTCCTGGCAGAAGTGTTCTCTTCATGGTTGGATCTGGTGTTCCGACACCATCATCAGAGACCAGGTGTGTCTCCGAGTCTTCATCCGGCCTCCCGGAATCTCCCGCGTAAGATGTATCGGACTCACTTATTTGAGCTTCCGGAGTTTTGAATTTCGCAAGAGATCGAAGTCCCGAAAACGCCGTCGAGGCGGTCGATATTCTCTCTGTTCGAATTCGCTTCGGACATCCAGCGACGTCGCTTCTAGACACCGTCTCCACGCACGTCGTCGACATCGACGCAGCGGACTCTGGGGAGCTCGAAGACCGCTTCCTCCTTCTACGTCGTCGGCGGCTCATGCTCCCCTCCCGGCAACTTCGTTATCTGGATGTGTTTGAAGCTGTAGAGGTTTAGAATTTAGAATACTCTCTTCGACTCCCGATGAGTCCTTTTATCAGTCGTTTTCTCTGTCCACGGAAATAGCGAATTTGCCGACTGGTGGTCCTAAAGCGAGTGATGTAAGAGGAGATTCCGGGCCTCGTCAGCATGAAAGGGATGGGGGGTGAGCTCACCGAGTGGATGCGTTAGATTGTGGGCTCCTCGGCTGAAACGAAGCATCTGTGGAGGAGAGACATGACGAGCGTTGAAAAATGCGTGACACCCAAGAGTGGTCCCAGAACTCGGCCTCTTGGTCACGACGAATATCATGAGGATGGGGAATCGAGGCTTCATCTGGCATCCAGACAAAATCTCCCGATATCGCATCTGGGGGACTGCGGGGTATGGATAATTCCGGGGAATATGATTGAATATGATCGCTCAGCCACTGCGTGAGAGGGCTAGGATCTTATCGTCAGGCTACCCTTTCTCAATCTCTATTGTTTCGAGACTGTCTCCGTCGGTGTGAAAGTTTTCTGGAGCAGTAGCGAGATTGCCGAGCATCCATCTCAAAATGCAGGTTGCGTGCTTGAAGGATCTGGAAGACATCGCCTCGAAGAAGATTCCCTCAAAGGCTTGGGATTATTATCGGAGCGGCGCCGACACCGAATTCACGCTGAGGGACAATGAAAACGCTTTCCAGAGGTGGGTCCTTGCTCCGTCATCGTGTACCGCGATCTGTAGTCATCCAATCTCATCCCCGTCAACGACCCCGTTCGCTGTCATCCGCCATGTCAGTGACCATATTAAAGTCAAACTCCAGGTATAGATTCCGACCGCGTGTTTTGCGTGACGTCAGTAAGATCGACGCAAGTACATCGGTTCTGGGCACAAGTGTCAACTTCCCGGTCTGCATAGCATCGACCGCCATGCAGCGATTGGCTTCTTCTAGAGGAGAACTCGACACGGCGCGTGGGGCATCCACCAAAGGTTCCCGAACTCATAAACATCCACATGAGCAACCTCCTTAGGATCCTAGCCCGCGAATCCCTTCAGAGACGGTTCAGTAGGAGAAGTGTGAAGCTCGTTTCTTTGCATGACAGGGACTCTTATGATGCTGTCAACGCTCTCAACGACGAGTCTCGAGGACGTTGCCCACGAGTTCAATAACTGGACGGTCGGTCGGGGAGGCTTGTGGTTCCAATTGTACATTTATAAGAACAGAGAAGTCACAGAGAAGCTTGTCAAAAGAGCGGAGACGGCTGGTTACCGCGTGCTGTGCCTGACGGTGGACACACCGTATCTGGGTGCGTGAGAAGCTCTCTCTCGTATAATATTCTCTTGAGATTGAATTGATATCCCAACGACAGACTCTAAACGCAAACTTCGAGTACAATCATCAGGGATTCTTGTCCCTAAAAATTAGGAAACCGTCGGGCTGACGCGAGAAATAAGTTCGAGATGCCTCCTGGTTTGAAACTCGCAAACTTCGAAGACAGCATGGCAGGAGGCATCGCCGAAAAGGGCTCTTGGCTTCTCGAGTATTCGCAGTCCCTCTTCGACCCATCGGTTTCGTGGCAAGATATTGACTGGCTGAGGAAGATCACCAAGCTCAAGATCGTCCTTAAAGGAATCGTCACAGGCAAGTGGGCCGATACCCCTCTGGTTCTCGTACATTCGATGCACGAGGTTCTCGGATTGCTCAGCGATTACGGGAAGCTTTGGATTGCGGAAATCAGATTCGTGATGAAAGATCGACCTCTTCCTCTAGCTGAAGATGCTGAGCTCGCTGTTCATCACGGGGTCGACGGAATCCTTGTCTCTAACCACGGCGCGCGACAACTCGACGGCGCTCCCGCAACCGTGAGTGTCGAATTATTCGGAACCGGTGACGGCAAAACAGATTGGAAAATTGATCAGGATTTCGTTTGGAAACTTCAGATCGATGCTCTGCGAGAAGTGGTAAACGCAGTACAGGGCCGGTGTGAGGTCTACTTGGATGGAGGCGTCCGCACAGGATCGGATGTCGTGAAAGCCTTATGCATGGGAGCCAAAGCTGTCTTCATCGGTAGACCCATTCTATGGGGCTTGGCTTACAAGGTGAATATCTCGAGAATGGTTGGCGTAACTCGGATCTCCCGGTCATACCGAAGCGTCATGATCAGAGCTTTGAATTCCGCGGCGGTTTGCATGTGCGGCCTTTTTGGATCCTCTGGGGAGGAGAGGGGCAGGCTTACGAAAATTCGCCGCACAATTACGGCCGGCGAATTCCTTACTCCACGATGAATCCTAGGCCTTGAGACTCATGCTGCTTGATAAGCTGTTAATTGACTCGCTATCGACAGGGAGCCGCGGGAGTTGAAGAAGTCCTCTCAATCCTAGCGAGAGAGGTACGATCGACGATGGGGCTTCTCGGAGCTACAAAAATCGACGAATTGACCCAAGAAATGGTTGCCCCGAGCTTGCCTTCGAAATTCTGATCTGTGGCGTATTTGTCGGCTCTGTATGATTCGGAAGCTTGGGATGGAATAAACGGCTCTCGGTGATGATCGAAATCATCTCGAGGGGAATGAGACTGACAATGAGAAGGAATTACTATTTCCCACAAAACCAGAATTTAGCCGTACTTCAAATTTATTTGTGGAAACACCTCCGACCGCGAACCGAAGGTTTCTCGGCCAACCTCTCGTCTTAGTGGATCTTTACGGAGTATTTTTCCTCTCAATTCACTGATATCCTCATATATTACTCGATCGATAAACAATTATCATCAATCCTCTCATTGAGACTGATTCTTAAAGCTTCATGTCGAATCGCATCATTGTCATTCAAAAATGTTAATTCCGTCGACTGCAGGGCTCTCCTTCGCGGCCCAGCAGAGTTGGTTCCGATTTTCCAAAGAAGGTATCCCTTCCTCAATCTTCCTGATGCATGACATCGGAGGGAGGTGAATTGCTAAACACAAGGCGCATATTTTCAAAACACAACCGGAACACATTAGGAGCCTATTCCGCCTTGACTCGTTATTGACCGCTCTTCTTCTAGGACCCCACTTTCGACAACATTTCATACTGAATGAGACGAAGAGCGCGCACAGACGCGCATTCTGAAATCTACGCGGATGTTACATACAATGCTCGTCCGAATTCTAAGTTGGCAAGGAGCTCCTGAATCAGACAGGAAAGTTTCAAGAAGATCATCAGAAGCTTTCCTGCGCCGCCAAGATTCTTGAGATGAATAGGATCGGAGTTCTTCTGATAAGATCTACAGAATGTCCTTGGCGCCATGACGGGTTACAAACGACGCGGGATGAGGGAACTTCCGCGAGAAGCGGAGGAGCTCCGGCTCATGAGATGCTCCATGAACTGATCTAGGATGTTGCTCAGGCCATGAGTCCTAAGCGGGTGAGTTTGGCCGAAAGGAAGGATTGAAGGGCGAAGACTGCTGGCTTTGGCGAGCCCATCATATCGAGCTCCTGGAAGAAAAAACGAAATTCGATTGTTTCTAATGAACATCGCTTATTCCTGTCAAGTAATTTCGAGCCTGAGAGCGAGGTACCGTGGCGGGAGCGGGACCACTCACTCGAGGAATGTCTTCTCCTTTGAATTTTATGTAAAGCAATCGTTTATTATCATCTGCCGACTTCTCGATTTGTTCGAAGGGGTGAGCCCATAGGGGACCGTCCGGTTCCTGGGACCTAGGACGTCCTAACCGTTCGAGACTCAGACCATCTTCATGATGAATGCTCAGCATGCAACTCATGTTCATGCTGCCGCTCCCAACCTTGCACTCTGTGAAAGGGATCGGGATGACTTCCATTAGAGGCTGGCTCCTGATCTACTATCGGACCGAGGGTTCGCTATGAATCATCAATCTTAATGAGATGAGGTAGAGCTTCCGAGCTAGAATTCACTGACCGAATTTGACTATTTTTTGACGCGCGACACAGTTGTGAGAGCCGCTCACGATGCCACGAACCCACGAAGCTCTCGATGACGCTGTTTCGGTGCGGAAAATCCGAACCTCCACCCCTTTCGATGTCCCTACCCTCACTGAGAACTTGCAAAAACTTTCGGTCGATGTTCCGTTGCTCTCAAGACTACGGCTGTGGAGACTGCTCACAGAATGGCGCCCCAGGGAACCTCTTGAAAGTGATTGAGTTGATCCTGCTCGTGAACCCGGCCTCTCTAAACTACTGGCGACCACCCTGCGAAGTGATGAGAGAGAATTTAGTGCGATCGTCGAATAATACGTTATGTCAGACATTTATCAGAGCTTCTCTGGGAGCTCTAAGGATTTCCCGCTGTCGAGCAATGATTCGCCTCACCGCAATACGTAGAGAGGTTCACTCGTGACAGGCACAGCCCAAGCTTCTCGAGTCCACGGGACAATGTCATAGAAGAGTAGATCGTTCTGCGTAATCGCGACGAAGACCGGCGCCCACATGCGATCTGCAGCAGCGAGAGGATCCTGTTCGCACAGCCAACCGAAATGCTCTATTGGTGCCGAATCGAGCACGTCACCTGTGAATAACAATCTTGTTTGTAATGTTCCGCTGATTATATTCCTGTCCACTATCAAGCACATGGAGCCACGCGTGGCCACCGGCTTCTTTCGGGCCATAATACCGGGCGAGGGAATTAGACGGCATCAAGAACTAGCTTCAAGGTTACATCCGACTCACCGATAGCTTCGTTCGTGTCTCTCAGCGCGTGCGAGTTGAGTTCGTTGGTGACCGCGTTGATAGCTCTCAGCCACAGGGACGCTTGATTCGAATCAAGGCAACGAATTATACAGCTCTGCCTACGGTCCGGCGAATGAATTTCGATGATTCTGGAACGAGGAAAGAAAAATCAATTATGGAGTCGATGCGCGACTCGTGAGAGACTGCGGTGTCATAATTCCTTCTCTTGTGGCCATTCCTGAGACAATCCGAAGATGGGGAAATCGTCCGAGAGGGTACAAACCGATTGGCACTGTCAGGTTCCGAGTGTCCTCTCGTGACAAGGGCCAGCAGGAGCGGTATCCGTCTCGAAGTGTTGGAGTGCGTCGACGGCACCGACTTCACAAGCAGGTCTGAGTCCAACTCCCAGCCGATTTCAGACAGAATCGATACTTTCCGGAAGTACGGGGTGACTTCTTTAACGTATTTCACTGGAATAGGATTTTCCGATCCTCAGCGCCTCACAGACAATCTGATCGCTGGAGAGCGTCACCATGACGCTTCACCATAATCTACGAGAATACAGGCCGGATTGAATCGCGCAAATATTCCCAGGAGAGTTGTCGAGAGTTCAGAGAGTTCAATCAGGCCTACACCTTTTATTGGCGCTCAAAACATTGTGTAAACACCACCTGGCCGAGATAGCTTGTATCTTTACAATCAAGTGTGACGAGAGAGTTGTCCGACACACATTGCTCTGCAATGGAATTCATGGCAAAGCGAAATGGGAGTATGATCTTCAGAGAAATATCAGCGGATCGAACGTACCTTCAACGTCCACTATTTTGCCGGCTCTCTTCAAAGCTTTGACAGCTTCCTCGTGCGTTGCATCGCGCAGATTCTCGCCATTGACGCTGAGAATCGCATCGCCGACGTAAAGCTGTTCGGTGAGATCCGCCGCTTGGCCCTGATCACGGAGTGGAAGGATTGCTTTATTGGTGATTCGCTTCTGGATTCCGAGTGGTAGAATTTTCTCCGAGAAACCGACTAGACCGATCAGCTCAAGAACGGGTTCACAATTGGCGAGGGATCGCAGAGGTCTAGAGGAATTCGCATTTTTGTTTACGGAATCATATGCTATCGCAGAGGTGTCTTTCATAAAGGGGCCCCAATGTCCGAGAGAGACCAAGAAAAACCGTCGCGGCTTTGATGAGGCCAAGCGAAACATCTCTTGGATCTGGATGTATTATCCGTGGGAGGCATCAACTTTCGCGTTGTGGGTCCTTCATTCCGATCTCGCGGAGCTCGTTCGACAAGTATTATCCTTAACCCCACACGAGAAGTAAATCGTACAATTTTCCGATTCCGTCAACGAGCAGAACTACTAATCAGCAGCGAGATTCGCAGCTATAAAGATTCCAAGAAGGTTGAGTCTCGAAAGCATATTATTGTTTCGACCACACGAGTCTGCACCAAGGGATACGGAGCCACATAAGTTATTCAGAAATAATCGCTGATTGGATCACTTTCGCCTAGGGAACGCTACCTTGAATATTTTGGAAATGATTATCGGCATCATATTATCCTTTCCTCCTTTGATGGATATGCCGAGCCCGGCCGAGTGTGTTTTCTCTATCCGAACTTTCCTCTTGATGTTCGCCAGAGATTCGGGAATGTTGGCTCTCCCATCGGGCGAATCGTGGTCTGGAATGAAGTTTCGCGTTTTTGGTCTGAATTTCACAGTCCGAGAACAGCTCGCGCGAGCTTCGGAACTGATGTGAGAGATCCCGCTTCACGGCACGTCGAGCAAGAGCCCGTCGGACATGCAGAAACTCGGCGATCGACATGCTGTATTCCTGACGAGCACTGTAAGCCAAAGCTTCCCTCAGTCACAAGCGGAGAATTGAGAAAATTTCCGGAGGAAATGGATGCCCGTTCAGCGTGGGACAGAGCCCGCGCCGTATAGCCTGGTGGAAGTCTGGCAGCCAGAACTCCGTCGGTGGCAGACGTACCGCCTACTGCTCGAGCAGCTATTTTCCGGGGAGTAAGTTTCCGGAATGCACCTCTCGGGCTGAACTTCCCGGATCGGTGTTCGCGGAGTGGAGCTCTCGAACAGGAGCGCTATTGCGAACGGTTAGATAGACGCGCAGACCACACGACCTCTCGACGTTGCGTGCACACCTGTTGCACCGAATCGGGACTTGCCGTCCTATTTCTCGTCCTCTTTGAGCGGAGGACCCTTCGAGAGTCCATGAACGTAGAGCTTATCGCCATCTCCGGCTTCCGAAATCTCTTCAAAAATTCACAGCGTCCCGAGAGAGCGGATCGAAACGATGCCACACGAAAGGCAGCTTCGGCCCTGAGTCGCCTTCCGATAAGCCTCACCTACTCATGATGAAGGACCAGACTTCCCCTTCATCGATCTGACAGTGAGAATCCCCCCGAAATGCATGGCCGGGATCTACAGAATCAAATTCGAACTCGGCCGACAGCAGCCGGATCATGGGCTCTACTTCTCTACCGAGAAGGTCCGAATCAGCTGATTAGACTCACCGATCCGTCCAGGTCCAGGCACAACGTTCGAGTTGACATCGCTGTTGTTGGCTGACTGATGTGTGTCGAAGTTGTTTTCGTCGATGCTGACCACAATAGCATCCTCTTCGAGACTTGCGATGAGTTTGTACCATTTGGAACGAACTCTGAGTTCAACAACACCGACTTTCCGAGCCATTTGGCCTCGCGTGAGAGGCCACTACCAGCCGCACTGGCAGCTAGATACAGACTACAAGCAAGGAAGCAACAGCATAAGAGCCGACGGCTTCCCACAGACTCTCTGTTGTGGCCGTAGTTCCGTCAGCGACCACCACGAGCGGCGGTGGCGCTTCGACGCTTCGCTAAGCGTCAAGTACCACGGCACGCGCTTCCGGTATATCTCGATCGCGGACCGCGGGAGTCGACGCAAGCGCTTGGCAGTGGCTCTCGCGAAGATATTCATCTCCAAGATTCCTAATCTCGGGCTCGAAACTTGTTCGTATCTCGTTTTTGGTATCATGACGCTCCGGGGTTTATTCCTGAGGATTGGGACAGATCGGGACCACGAGGGCCTTGTCTAGCGAACGAGTCCCTCTCGGTTTCGGGAGATTAAAGAGGCTCAGGGCTCGACAAGGCCGATTCATTCGCTACCCCTTTCGATGTGCTGGATCCCGAAATAGGTCTCGCGAACGACTCTCGCTATTCTCAGAATAAAACAGCGCTCGACTATTTGCGGTCTCTCCGGCCAGTGTATCTCTCGGAACCCCCACCCAAACGTAGATGGTGCGTTCGGAAATGCTGCCAAATAAACTCGTACATACCTTCTCAAAAGTCTGAGCAGCAGATTCCGACTCATCCTCAGGGATGGGCCGATGCTAATCGTATTCGTGGCTATCAATCGGCTATGAAAGCTCATCCGCTCTTGTGCGGGCCAGTCCGATCGTTCCGAAATGCTCGAGTAGAGACCAAAACGTTCAGTAGAACGAGCGCTACCTATGATATTTCGTAAAGCGGACACTTACGGAGAATCATTGCATCGCCTCAGCGGTATTCTCTGAACTTTGGATACTCTACGACGAGCGCAGCGTTTTCGTATGCATTCTGCGGCAGACGTCGCATGATGCGACAAAGTCTGCGTGACATTTGGACGCTGCTGCATTAGCCCTTTGCGATTCCACTCATCGAGGCGGTGCTCAAGTGACCGGGAGAGTTGGCCGGAGACGCTACTCGAGTAAGAGCAATTCGGAGGACTCCGCGGTTCAAGGAAGTCAGGTTCCGCGTATAGTGAAACTGGGGAAACTACTAATGTTCGATCGTATCAGATGAGAGCATCCACTTCCTCCGCGCGACTTTGCCATCGCTCATCGAACTTCGGCGAGGATTTAACCACCGGGGCCTGACATGTATGCTTGCTAATAACTATATATTCAACCGTCTCAGGGAGACGCTTATGCGCGGAATCTCATCGTCAGGCAATCTTCCGTCATGGCTGAAGATATGGGTGGCTTCAACAGCGAGACTGATATGTTCATCAATAAGACGTCTACCGATTGGTTCAAAAAATCTCCCCGTCGGGGAATCGAACCCCGGTCTCCCGCGTGACAGGCGGGGATACTCACCACTATACTAACGAGGACAACGAATTATTCGTGAGCGGCCAATATATACAAGGTGGGGCAGTATATTCTCCCCATTTGGTTTTGATCATGGAATCAGAACCATGAGGGCTAGCGAAGTTCTGTTTGCGGCAAAATGTTCAGGAGGACTCGCCCTCTCAGGAATAAATTCCTTTGGTCCGATATCCTCAAGCTGGAGAACGAGAATCAGCGGGAAAGCGAGGGAAAGGTTTTTTTCCACGGAAATCGATACCGAGCTCTATGAGAATGACGTTAGCTGAACTTCAAAACGTCAACTTTGAACGTCCACCTGGTGAGGGGTCTCGGACCAGAGAATTTTTTTCAGAAACTGCAAGTCCTCGTGGTCATTCTACTGTAAGCAGGATTCCGCTAGCCGCCTTGGTTCGGATTTCATGGGAATCATTCAGAATGAGGAATTTATACTGCCCCACCCTGTAGTATCCGAACGCAGGTTGAGCGTGAGTCGGATGTACATTCGTACGGTTCCGCTCACGGGGAGCGCCGAGTCCTCGGTGGAAGATCCTTCCGTATGGTTTTTGGCCATTCTCGAACGCCGCCGATGACCAATGATCAATGTGGAGGGAACGCTTGGCGAGAATCCGGTCCCAGCCCCGAGGGGAGCGGACGTAATTTATTCTTCATTCCTTCCCGATCGACACTTGAGCCAGTCGATACACGCTGGACGTGCCGCTCACGAGCATTCCCTTGAAAATCTAGGATCCGAAATCTTGCGGTACCTATTCCAGACGCGTCATCGTTTCAACTCTCGGCTTTTCAGTTTTCGACTACCCTCTCTCCGCTCACGGGAGAGGTACGGCGTACGTCTCTGCGCCCAGGGCCCGGGAGTCGTCACTAGGAATATTGGCGATCAAGAAGCTCCCAAACAAGGAGCCTTTCATTATTTCACTGAGTCAGGGCGGTCTTCTGTCGAGCGGAATGTACGTCTCAAGACGCGATACGTCAGTCGCGCTCACCACGCAGCCGACACCATGATCGCCGACGAGATCATGGACTCGTCGGCTCTCTGGCCAGAACCATAGCCGAATACCATTTGAGCGATCGAATATCTATTGTTTTGGTTTCCGTCGCGGGAAAAGTTCAGTATTGAGAGGAGAGCGATGTTGCGAGAGAGATTACTCCCCGTTGCAGAAAGCAGTAGTCAGTAAAATGACTTCGACGCCCTCCTTATACGGGGGTTGAAGTGGGGTGTCGAGGTCAAAGAAGTCCTTGAAAGCTCGATTTGCTCATTCTGACGAGAGGATACTGACATGTAGGGTGTCCGTCGAGGAAGAGTCTGCCCGAGAATTCCTTCTCTCCGATTCTGTAGAAACCGGGACCGCCTCGTCTGCGTGACCTTGCTCTCCAGTCACCAGGCGAAGACATTGGTGACGAGACCTCGGAGGAATGGAGAGACCCGCAACAATGATCATCAGAAAGATTCATTATGAAAATTGCCTGACGAATGTCCTGAAGTCTAATTTCAGTCCGTCATCCCGTTCTACAACGTCTAGACGGACTTCTTTTCCAGACTGCTCGAACGCGGAATACGTAAAATTTGACAAAGCATGGTGTGCCTCTGTCTGGAGCTTACTTAGTTAGCGGTATTCATCTCCATGAAGAGTTGAGACGAGATTTGAGTACTGCACTGTCGATTTCAATCATGACCAGCTAGGTCTTCCAATCGAGAGGCGTGCCTCAATGTGTCGACGTCTCTGGTACGGTTTGACACCCGTGAACGAAAATCTGTTGCTGTAGGCTTTTGTGCGAGAAATTCACAATGCGGGCCGGGAGGCTTCTTCCGGAGAGATGATTTTCTGTCACCTGCTATTCCTTCTCATCTTTCTCAGATGCCCGAATCAGTGATGCCCGCGGAAGTTTCCTCGTGAGCCCAATCTCTAATCGGCGCCCTTCGAGGGATTCGGGCGACACTTCGGTTCTCCACAAGCTGGGGACGGGACTTGATTTAGCGTGACATCTTCTCTGGACTCTGGGGCCGGGTCGAATCTCGTTGATCTCTCAGTTTTCGAAGATGCTGGAACATACGAGCGTGATCTCTGAGCACGCTGCTCCACTCTGGTCACCCCAAGAAACTTATCGGATTTTACTGCTGTGAGGAATGGGACTTAGCTACCCTCCACTCCGAAGTACATAGTTCATGCCTAGCCCCAGCTGCACTTGGATTCCCCCTCTATTGGGTTTCCCCACAAAATGTATGTGAGCATCGGGGCCCGATCGGCCATGGCTCGAGGAACCTAGTCCGCGGATCCGTACCATCCAGCCCTCGCTTGACAGAACGTTAATATGATCATATGAGTCTGCAATAGATCAGAAGACCGCTTTCAACACTGGATTATTCGTCAATTCAGGGTCTGGCGAGTAAGCGCGGTAGTTGGGACTAATGCTGGATATTTTTCATTTCATTCGGTAAGGATGTGCTTGGTGGAAAATTCCGCATATACGGAGAAAATGTTCCGGAGGGACGAGGGACGTTCGGATTCCCAGAGTACGTGATTTTCCAAGATTCAAAATGATGAGTCTACAGCGGGAATCGGCGATTCATGGTCCTGTGTTCCCCGGGGCGGGAATCTTTTCGCTTGATTCCGCAGTCAAACGGAGCCGCCATGTGAAAAGAATCAGGACGCTTGGAGAAATGTGAACTCAGAAAGCATCCCACGGGAATTAATTTCGTGCTTATCAATTGATTAAAAACGATTGTGAGTGTTTCCCGGAAGACCGCCGCCGAGGGATTCGAGATTCCAGAGCTTCGATTCGAATGCTTGCAGCCAATGTCCTTGTATGAGGACGGGAAACTTTTCCGGGGAATCGCTAGAGCGATCGAATTATCCTGCGAATTTCAACAGCGGCGCTCGGCGAGCTCGTCTTGGTAAGTAGATTTTTCTGGACGGGACTTCGCAGCCGAATCCAATACTCGGGAGATGGCGGGGATCACGCTTTCGAAAATGGATCGCGCAAGCAGCTGACGTATTTTGAGAATCAAGGGACCCGCTAACTTTGGCGACAACGGGTGCGACACGCGCCCCTCGGCGCTTAAGCGGTTTCGCGGCTCTTCGCGAAATCAAATCCCCGGAGTCAAATCCACGGAGTGAAGCTCATGCGCCCACATTGATCTCCGGACACTCTGACCTCTCGAATAAACCGTCGGTCTAGATGTTCGAATCCGGAATGATCCCGTCTAATGTAGAGATGGCTCTCTCCCGAGACAGCGTTCCCCCGATTATCTTCTAATCATCAAGAACATCGGCATGAAGCAGCTGTCTGAATCATTCGGCGAAATGATTCAACTTGTGCTCATAGTATGAATGATGAGCATGACATTATCCCCCCTATCCCGCCTGTCTCTCCTATATTTATAAAGCTGCTATCTCCGTCCGTCAGTACGCTCTACTACGAGCGTCCTCGATTCGATGTCGAGGATTTGACAACTCCGACCGTTGAGGACATTCATCGAGCGTAATCGCCGACCGGGATCGCTTCGGTTTCGATGCGCCGTTCTTCGGTGAGCTTGAAAAAAAACCGATACATCGTCCTCTCATTGGCTGCAAAGGAGATTGGTTTCTGACGCATGGTCTCATGGCCAGGAGCGAGATTGCTCAAAAACGATGTGCTATGCCCCCCCTCCAGGTTTACATTTAGCAGGGGTGATTCTTTTCCCCGGGGAACGACGTCAACACTTTCACATATGCTCCCACGACTATCACTGACGTCAAGCCTCTGAAAGAAACGATTCGCTGAATGACGAAGAGAGAAAAGTAATCGACGAAACTCTAATCGCTGTTCGCAGCCGCCAGCCTCGGTGCTTTCTCATTTACGGCCCTGGAAGCAAAGGGGAATCGTTCCTCAACACAACGCTCTCACATTTAGCCATCTCTCAAGGGTTCCAGGTCTTTGATGTCTCTTGGACGGGCATTGCAGCGAAACTCCCACTGCATGGGCGTACTCTTACCTCAACTTTCCGTTTGAACGTTCAAGATAAGAGTAATTCATCGAGTATGAAGCGTCAACCTAAAGGAGCCAGAGCCTTGCGAGCCTCGGACATCTTCATATGGCACGAGGCATTAAGGGCCCCAAAAACATCGCTGGAGACTACAGACACCTTACTGCAAGATTTAATGCAGAACACGATACCATTCGGAGGTAAAATAATGATAAGCGGAGGAGACTTCCGACAATTACTCCCGGTTGTGGAGAGAGGTTCACGGGCTCAGATCATTGACGCATGTATCAAAGAATCTGTTCTCTGGCATCATTTTCACACGTTCCAACTTCGGCGAAATATGCGACTAGGCGACGACGATGGAACCTTCCGGAACTTCCTGATTGGAATCGGAAATGGCCATAGACCATCAGATACCCCCAAACCCGCTGACATGCATTGCGCCACAAACATCAGAGAATAAATCCATCCGGCTTCAGCTCTCCAAGACGGCACCATAGACTTCACCGGTGTCACAAAAGCACAGAGAAACGCAGAATCTCTTCAGTTCTCAACTTCGCGGAGTCGAGATGAGGCGATGATCGAAGACCCCAGTGATGCTCTGAATTTTCCCGTATTTTTCGTACCGTTTCGCTTCTTCGTCGGAAACTCTTGCCTAATATCTTGATCATTCTTGTGGGAGGAGGTTCGATGCTTGCGGCGTCGTATGTGCCGTATCTATCGCGATAGACGGGCACTCCGGATTCCGATCTTAGAGCTCTCTATCATCGCGACCTCATAAGCTGATGGGAGCTTCGAGATGGAACTCGATCAACTTGGACGCGATTATAGAGGGTTTCAGGTCGGAATACGGGGTGCCCGTCTGTTACAGTATTTACGATGAACACGAAACAATATTTCTTGTGCTTGCGATAGCTCGAATTTTCTTTAGAAAAGGCTGGTCGATCACACGCTGATCGAATGCTACATGTAATAAGCTCAAGGAGTATCAGGAGAGCAGAGCTCGATACCTACCCTCAGATCTACTCGCTCGAGAGGATCAGGATCGAGCCTTGCCGCGCCGCAAGCGAGTACGTCTGGTTTTTTGAAGTTGTCTCCCGCGATGTGGAAGAGGCGGGGGACTTGTTCTGCTGCGTCAGCGCACAGCAGGGGTCTCGCGCTTGACCAACGGTCAAGACCAGGGTCTGATATCACCAGCGGCTGCGTTGTGTAGACACGGCGGATTTGAGGTCTCAACGACCGATGCATCTTCGCATTGTGGTTGACAAGCATCAGTCGTCAGTTCTGGATGCTGATGACGTCATCAAATTGATACAGCGAAATTGTCTGACACAGATCAACCATCCCCCGAACCATCAATCGGCCGGCGGTGAGGTGAATAGTGGCCTAGTCGATGAATAAGATTCCATGGCGCAGCGTCCGAGATGTCACGGGGAGGACGTTGATTCGTCGATGGCTCCCGGATGAGGTTCTTAAGACGTTGGAATCCGGAGATGAATTCCCGAGGTCATCTTAAGTGCCGTCGCTCGCGGCCGCGCGTAGGGGTTCGACTTCTTTTACACATTGTGGAGCGTGATGAATATACTTTCCAAAGAGTTCTTGTTGACTTCACGGCCGGCGAGTTCCTGAGCAGCCTCGTTCGTGTCCATTATAAGCACCTGCGAACACTGGGGGTATTCGCCATCCCGTGGTCGCAGTCCCCCTATCGTGTGGTATACCCGGCCATGTACCCGGAAGCAATAAGGACAGTATGCCTGCGGCGTCTCAATATATGCGGTCATTGGAGCCATAAACAGAGCGTTGTTGTAATTCCTAATGAATTTTCGGAAACTCTTCGAATCCTCATCGTGGTCCACGCACAGAGAGCGCAACGTTAGTGGAAAACTGTCAAATAGCTGAAGTACAAGCGTGTTCTTGGCACAGCATATTGTATATGGAGTCCTACCGGGAGTCGTCTTCTCCGCTCTGAAATGAGCCGCGCCGCAACCGCTGCAGGGGTCATCCATATTCCCCAGATGATGGGGGTCGACGGACGCCGTCGGTGATCTCGAGCCGTGCGTAGCGTGCTCCGGAGCCGGTGATCGTTCTGTAGGGCCCAAAGTCACATAGGCATAAGACGGAATGATTGCGCATGTAGTGAACGCGAAATCGGGTCCAGCTAGTGAAGCGAAATAGTACATGAGGTGTGTTCAGACTGACAGACAGACATCACGATTCTATAGTAGGGGGTGATAGCTTTACCTACCCATCATTCAATGAATTCGAGGTGGTGGTTCCCCTGAAGTTCCGAACGAATCAAGGCTGCCGAGTGTTCACTCTTGTGGAAGGATCTGCAGGAGACATCGGAATCATACAGATATGTACTGATCACTGTGGACGAGCTCTTTGATCAGTCCTGTGCGGGCTGCTGATCGGAGACCACCACCGACTACCGGAATTTCGATCAGGCGTCATGAGAGAGACTAAACAGTCCAGTTTACCGATTTCCAGGCGAAAGGAAACGATTCCCGCGAGCCCAGGCACGTCTTCATCTGTGAGTTGGAATAGACGTAAAATTCACACCTAAGCCTGCCGGACGCTCGTTGAGCATTAATTTGCTCCATCATACTGCGGAGACTGAATTATATTTAATGACGGGAATTTCACCAACAGATTTTAAAGACTTCACGGCCCTCCCGGCCGAACATCGCCATCTACCGAAAACTTCCCCACGCCATATTGCTGAACAAGGCCGTGATCATCGCCACGATCATTAAGACCGTACTTATCGTCGGTGTTGCGGACGCTTTTTCTTCTCTGTGCTCGTATGTTGATTGTCTTGTCACGAGTCATGTCCAAATCAATTGTGAGAAAATTCTGCACCCGCGAACGGCACGACAGCGAGTCGACGTCGGGAAAACGCTTTCGCTCCGAAATAACGACATTTGTTCTTTCAATTTCCGTTGTGGTACCGAATCGCGATCGGAAACAAGGAACGTCGACGATGATCGGTCGGGGCGAGGCTTATAGGAACGCACCGAACCAGAGTGAAGAGGCCGACATGAGCTGTCTGTTGAAGTCGCAATTAACAAACAATTATCCCGCTTCTGTCAACAGAGACTTCTCTGCGTTCGCATGTATGGCTGTCCGTCGACCGTTCGGCCGCCCTGTTCGCTAGCTTCTTTCATTCCTTCTAATTAAGTGATCTCTTGTCTTGTGCAGCAATAACACGATGCCTGGCGAACTGGCTGGCTGGCAGGCAGGCTGTGGGCGATATCCAGCCCGAATGGCTTTGGTTGGTGGTATCGGCGACGACCGCCTCCCGCCGGAGCGTTGGGCGCTTCGTCCAATCAGCGCCGGGCAGGCCGTCCGCTCGGCTCGGGAACCCGCCCGTTTCGAAAGTGCTGCTCAACGAGGCGAGACACACGACTGTTTTGTGCTCGTTCGCAGAGACACGGCTTCTAATCGTGTTTGTGTTCGCTGGCCTCAGGTTGTTGTTGCTGCTGCTGCTATCGTGGTGGACGTGAACGTTGTCGTGCTCGACGTGCGCTCCGTCGACCTTGCTCATAATGCTGATGATGATGATGTTGTCCACCAGCATCTGATCCCGGTGTTCCTCTCGACCGAGTCCAGCGACTGGCTGCCGGAAAAGCCAGAGGTTGTGGCGCGCGGAGTTCTCCCCAGAGTTCGCGTTGGTGATAGGATAAATCCTGCGGAAGGAAGATCGACTTCGGGCACACTAGTGAAAAAAAGTGAAGGAGGCCCTTCAGCCAACATGGAGGTCCGGGACAGAATTCAGGAGACGACAACTCCGGAGTCGCCTCTACCTTCGACGACACTGTTCTCAATAGCTTCGTTGATCTCATCTTCGCAAAGACGCTTCCCCTCGGCCCGGAGTCCCCTCGAGTTCCCGTTCCCACCGATCGATATGAGGGCCTATTATGAAAGCATGTTACAGAGGAGTTTCGGAACCGATAGAGTCTTGGATCTCAGCACGTCATCGCAACAGATGATCGCCGTCGACAGGCGGGAGGACGACTCAAGAGGTGAGCATTTCTCAGTCATTGGCATGTTTGCGCGGCGGGAAGAATACTTTCCCGAATTCTCGATCTTACTGAGCAGTCCCTAAGGGGAACTTCGAGCCAACTCCGGGGGACGAATTTCTCGCTTTCTGAGTCTTGTCGTCTGCGATGGTGCCGGATGTGCTCTATAGAATGCCCGTTATGCCTTCACGCAGCTTCCGCAATCCTGTGTTCTAAATCAGTATCAGAATCCCTTCGGATGGATGCAGTCGAACGTTCGAAATACTCGCCTCGATCTCGACATGTGGTAACGTCGGCTTGGGATTTTTTGGGGGCACGGAGCGATAGCGAACTGACCGCCTCCACGTCCCTTCCCCCCCCCCCCGTATCTCGGAAGAGTACGGGAGTCATTGGGGACAGGGGTTCTCTGGGGACGGGTCGGATTAGAATTCCACCGGCAAGATGTCAGAGCATTTGCTCCTACCACCTAAGGTGTTCTCTAATTTTCGTGGCGAGAAGGTGCTTGCGAGTTGCGAAGTTGCGATCCGTCGCTTGCGAGTTTCCAATCGGTGTCCAATCCAGTTTATTCCGCCTCCTCCTGATTCAGCGCGAGGGGCACTCCAGACCTGCAGCGCGAATGTCGACCACCGGAGGTTTGCTGCTCGAGGCCTTGAGTACACTTCGGGGCCCCTGCCCCGGAAGGATGGGAAGTACATGCCGAGGAAAAAACTAGCCCCGGTTTCCAGCGGGAGGAAACTGTGTCTCTTTGCAATGCTCCAGTTCCTCTAAGTGGAAGCTATACACCGTCCCTTGTCTCTCGGAGTGAACATAATTCAGTGGCGTGTTCGAACATAGGGTTGGTGCTACGAGACCATGAACGGAGGGTCGGGAACAGTGTCACGGTATCTATGATTTCACGTGTCGAACAGGTGTCACCGAAATCTCTGAATGTTTTCTTGGGAGGAGATCGAAATCTTCTGCCTAACTTCTGACAGAAGTTTTAGTCGGATGGCGAGCGGGTACCGTCCCGGTCAACATTCGAATGAAGTCTGACTGACTGAGAGGGATCACGAAGACGCATTTGGGTCCATTCTGACAGAAGGGAGTAATTGGGCGAGCTATCCGCACCTTGTTATTCGCGCCTAATAGACAATCTGGCTCCCGTAGTAGGTACCTGGGCCTGGACCGGTGCGTACGTCTTCCCATGTGTCAGTTTGTCTGTCCGTGCATCCATCTTTCGTCTGAAGCCAGCATCATTTTCATCGTGGACTGGTAGCGAGCATCCTGCAATTACGCTTTTTGGCACCTCGTTTGACGCCGATAGCCACACCGTCGCTGACCATCTGTGCCGTCGTCGCCGTCGTTGCCGCCAAAGTCGCCGTGATGGTGTTAAAATACCTACGCGGCAGAACAACATCGATCCACTCATACCGGCATAAGGACTCAAGCAACAGTCTCGACGACGAGAGAACGAAGAAGGGAACGGTTGTTTTTAAACGTTGAACAAAACTGTTTGACCGACTGGAGCCGCATCCCGACATACCTACCCACTATTCGACGTGACGTAACCCCTTCTGAGGAGTACGCTGAGACCGTACGTTCTCGTCCGCTGTCGGGCCGTGGACTTCGTTCTTTTCTGAACGTGTCATTCGGCCTCATTCGTGTGACGATTCCGATGACAACTGAATTACGTGGCTCTCGACAACTACATCCGAAGAGATACAGAAGCGTAGAACGTGGGTCGATCGGGGCGACAGCTCATCCGGATAGGGGTGAGCAAGAGAGGGCGCACACGGAGGGGTCAGATCGAATCGAGAGCAGTGTTTGAAGAGATTTGCTGTGGCTAATAATCGGGCTGATGCGAGGAATGACAGAAGAAATTGAACAGTGCGCGAGTCTGTCAGCGAGCTATCAAGAGCAGATTCTACTGCTGCCGCTTCTGCTGGATCGAGCACCCGTATATTAGCCGTTATTACCTTAACACTCTGAGGGGCCTCAACACCTCATGTTAGCACCATCAAATGCCAGTCAGCAAGCAAGCAAGCCAGTCGGTCGGTCGGGCAGCCACCACGACCATTTTCTAACAGCACCTCTTGTTCGGCTGCTTAGCCCTTCGAGGATTTAATAACAGGCTTCGGCCAGCGACCGCCGAGCGAACTTCACGCTCGGTTCGGGTGCGTCGCATCTTCAGTTGTTCGGCGAGGAGCTTCTCGTGTTCCTGCCAACGCCGCCGCCGCCGACCTTCATCATACTCAGCCAAGATCATCCGTCCGTGGGCTTCGTCCGAGAAATCGAGTCGCGAGTCGAAGATCGTGCTAAAGATAAACCAACTCCGCTCGATTGCCCAATGGCAAAGCCGAACGAGCGAACGCGAGGGGAACAACTAGGGCCAGGAGCGCAGTCGTTCTTCGAGTACTCCATCGCTTCGACGGTATTCCGTCTTCGGAGATGGAGCTGTCATCATCGAATATCCACGGCGTACAGTCCAGACTGAACTCTTACGAATCACATAATTGTTGTCGCTGTTTCAACACGGAGCATCTTCCCATCTACGCGTTTTTTCGGTCCTCCGAACTAAGCACACCGCAAACGGGCTCATCCACTGTACGGCCTCGCGCTCGCCCTCCTATTGTTAGTCTGATATTACACGACGGGGTTTTCTGCTTGGAAGGATCGATCATCCGTCCACGATCTAGATCCGAGATTACGGCTCGAGATTTTCGGTCGAGTCTCTGGGCTTCTCGCTTCGTCACTGTTTTTCTTCTGCCTAATCTCATTGCCGACCGGTGCAGAAGCAACGCAACAGGCGGCAACGCGAAATCTGAACCCGGGTATCGTCGCTGTGGAAGCTGTCGTGACTCGTACGTTGGGCTGGCTTTGAATACGACATTAGGGAGACCGTCCGTGACAGACAACTAGATACAGACATCCACGAATAGTTAACGAAGCTCGGACCAACAATCGGCTGGATCCGGTGATCAAACCACATTCACGCGTAACAGACACCGTGCCGTGTCCAACAGTCGGAGCGATCTCCGCGCTGATTTCATTTTACGAAAAAGCGAAAACAAAGAGCTCCGCTCGAGAGGGACAGATTTCGGGCTTCATCTGTTTCCTCGTTTGGACGTGAAGGCTCCGCGCGGACCGAGCCATCCTCTTCGAGAGAGGAAGAACTCCGAGAAAGTTATTCCACGGGATATCTGCGGGGAGAGTGATTATCTCTGAAACCGATTGTCGCCTCCTCTCTGTCGTGAGTCGTGAGTTTTCCGCTGCCGAACATCATGTGTACTATCCTTCACTCATTAATTGAGCGCAGAATACAAACAGGCGCCACGGAGGCAACGTGTCGATTACCGAGCAGTGCTGAAATGAGCGGCCCTCCGGCATAAATTTCGGATTTGTCAAACATCGCTCGTCTATGTACCCGCTCCCCTCCGTTCGCGGTGTATATGTAGATTCAGCCGGCTGGAAGCATCTAGAGATATATCATAGTACGTTTCGATAATCCTCATCGCACAGCACCCTCACGTCTGATATCATCGACTTCCGAGTCCACGAATCGTTCAGGAAGCTCGCGAGGGGCTCGGTCCATTTTGTGTTGCTACCTTCTTGCCTCCCGAACCAATGCGCAAGCTGCGAGTCGAGAGCAGTCCTCGCTGACTCTTCCTGCGACCCACGGGTAGATCCCGAATCCCCTGTGTATTCGCCCGGGGAACCTCCTGGGGCGTGCCACTTGCTCGTCTCGTCCCCTCAGAATGAGCCCAATGAACCTCGGAGCGACGATCCCGGAAAAGAAACCGCCGTGCTCGGATCGGGGGACATTGAGTCTCCGGGGAACTTCCGAACGTCCACCTGGAAATTCGAGGCATCGCCACCATCGTGAACGGTATCGTCAAGGAGCAATCCGCAGTGAAGCCAGCGTCACACCGGTCACCCGTACTTCCCGGTAGCCTACAAGAATAACATACATGTATGGCTAGTTAACATGAAAGGCTAGCTTCGAAGCCTGCCGAAATCTCGCTCATCATCAATAATTATGATTAACAGTAAAGTCAGAGCTCCCTCATTCAAAATCGAATAACCATTCCGCCACTGAAGTAGCAAGAGGGTCCCGACTTCCTCTCAAACGACCATTGCTTGCCTCGGTAGGATTCTTGACGATTCCAAGTTCCCATTGGGAGCTCGCTAAATGTATGATCTCCGGATCGCTCGGATTATGAGCTATGAGAGTGATGTATTCATCATTTTTCTCGCGCTAAGCGAGACTCAGCCGGGTTCCTGATACTATCGGTTCTGGACGCACGAAATCCAAACATTCGTGATTGTTTCTCTCGGCTCCCCCTCGCCCTCGCGGCCATAGCGACCCATTTGATAGCCATTAGCTCCGTGGCTCTGTGAATTTGATTTGAAAGAGTGTAGTGTTCACTCGTAATGCAGGAACTTCTCCTCTGGAAGTCAGTTGGTAAAAATAATGGAGACTGTGCAATCTACGCTCCGGTTCGCAGAGAATCGTCCGGGACTCGACTCGTCATTCGCGAACAGGAAACAGCGGAGCGGAGTCTCCTCATCCGACCTAGACTTTGACCTGCCGGATTTCGCGTTCGGATCCGTGTGGGTTATAAGGCTCGGGCGCTCATCGCATTGGGGCCGGTCCTCGCCTCGACTTGGAAAATGTCGGCCGGCGAGGATCTCAAACAAATGGCCCCAAGAAGAGCAGGAAGATGAGACCGGATCAATCACGAGTAGAACGAGGTGTTTAATCCCCACAATGATGTTGGCGTGTCTCTCCTCGCTCCCTCTCCGCGCTCTCTTTCTGAAAGCAGGACGGAACGCGCCCACGTAATGGCGTCGTAATAAGCTAGGTCTTCCCGATGTAATTTGTCTCGAGAATGGTTCTGTGTTCGAGTTGCCCTTGAAGCCTAGCCGCCGAGGCGCTCTGGACAACGGATGGGCTCGATGCAATCTCTGACAATTAATTCTATGCGACCTTATTTCTAGCTTCATGAAACGAGGTGTCGCGCGAATTCACGTGAATGACCGATGGGTTCTCCCGTCGACAGCACCTCCGACGCGGTATGAGAATCCCATGGTCATCTTCGTCATATTTTTTTCTTCGCTGCTTAACGACTTTTAAGCATAGGTAAGTCAGATGGGGCCTTGGTCAGTCTTGCGAGAACTTCAGAACGAGCTGACCGCAAACTCGGCCAGTTTGGCGGGTAAACGTCGACGGCGACGAAGTGTGCGTCGAGATACGGCGATGACATGTTAATGGTTGTCGTGAAAGTCCATCACGGCGTCTTCAACACAATCTTGTTTTTTTCATTTATGAAAACAACATCCGTGCAGGGTCCCGCTGCCTGATCTTGCTACTGGCTCTGCTGCTTTCGTACACTCTCTGCTGCTGCTGCTGCTGCTGCTGCTGTGACGATGACGAAGATTACGGAGAAATTGGAGTCCAAACTTTATCAATTAATTGGCGATAGATTCCGCGAAAACTTCGCTTGCTGCGAAGAATCTGTTTCCTGCGACAGCGAATCAGACGAGCGTCGAATTCACCTTTCGGAAGAGAAAGAGAGAAAGATGAGATTCATGAGCGACAATCTTCTGTTTTGTCCATGTGATTCCCACGGGAATCGATCAGATGAAGTTGCGGTCACCGTAATATTATTACTGGCGACCGACTCGCTTGCGGCAGTAATTGTCGCGAGATCGAGAGGAATCAGAATACATTGAGCGAATAAATGACTCTGTAATTGGAAAGTTAGATTAGCCGCTCCGCGAAGCGGCGCTACCGGCCGAGCCGAAGGCCCGCACGTCGCCGATGTTTGCAGCAGCAGCACCAGCAGCGGTCGATTTAATTCTCGTTGTTGTCATAATACTAGTCTGGTGGTAATTTGTTCTGCGATTACGTTCTACATCGCATCGTCGACGGATCGAAGGGTGACTTCGTGCGCACGCGTATCGACTCAAGTGACGAGGACTCTGCGTATCGGATCCCAAAAACCGGTCGGCAAACGAATAAACCTGCAGTCAGTGAACATATGTTTTTTTCACCGAATATGCAACGCCAAACAAACTGCCTGAAGCCCTCGTGCCCCAAGTCCCGCGCTCGGACCCGGGACGTGATTCGCACTCAAGAAACATGGGTGCCCGAATGAGCTGGGTTTCTCCTCATGGAATTCAAAAGTCGCTCCCTTGCTGCGACGAGAAGTTCATGCGGGCCGAAGTCGAATGATTATGCAATTATTGCGGTTCTCAAATAATTATGAAGATGAGCGCGATGCGAGAACGTATCGAATTTGATTTCTCGGCCCTGCCATGTCGTGGCTTTATGAGATGCACGCCGCTCGAGATGCAAATCGGATCGGCTCGCTTATGCTGCCGCTGACTTCGTAGTTAGCTCCCCTTAGATCGCTGATCTTCTCATCTCGTTCCTTTTTCTGCGTCCGCTCGCTGTGTCTACCCAGCCGGCATAACAGGCAGTTGGGCGGCCGCCTGGCCGACCCGCCGCGCTCGTCGGCGGACCGAGCGGGCGACCGACTGCCAGAGCGGGTTTTGACAACTCCATCGAGATTCAGACGGCAGCGAGCGAAACGTAGTCGCTACTTGACAGATAGGCAGAAAGAACCGCTCCAACGAATGACGGCTTACAACGTAGCGTGACATTTCTCAGCAGATTCAATCGCAATCCGCTAACAAAACGAATAACAGAAAAAAAATCAACTGAAGACCGAACAGACGCACACTTTTCGTTCGAGTAACGCGAACGAGCTGAGCACGCATATCTAAAACGTTTCACAATCGCTCGGCGACCGATGCGTTTTTCGCCTTCAAGGAGGAACTTCCCCATTGATGGCCGATTTTTCTCTCGACGAGCAACTCTTCCCTCACGCACATTAGACGTCATAGGGCCTAATTGAATGATAATCTGGAAGCTCGGGGCAAGGTGGAGTTCGGTTTTGTACTTCAGCAAAGGTGGAAGAATTGTGACGGACAGATCTGACGTCCAGTCTCAATGACAGTGCAATCTTCCTTTCAAATACGAGAAGAGTGAATAGAGCGGGTCCTCCCGAGGCAGGTTGAGACGGGCCTCATCAGCACAATTGCGCACTTGCTGATTGAGTTCTTGTCCGCGACCGCAGAATTATCATATCAAACGCACTGTCACCGTGAATTGGAGCAAGCGAGCTTGACTGACGTTCCGCAGTCGAGCTCTTCGAACAGGGTCTCGATGGGAACACAATCTTGAAGTCTTCCGGCAAATCATATACCTACGTACACATTATTCGAGCGGTGGCGAGCCTTCGAGGCTTCATACATCATTATCAGAGTCCGTGACTTCATGCAGGATGCATATAATGCATGAAAATGCATACTTCGGGTCTTTTTTCTCGAAAACGCATAATTCGGGCTCCGTATCATATTTCTGCGCGATCTCCCGTATATCTGTTGATTCCCGCGGCGCATGAGGATTTCGAGAGCAAGATGGTCGGAGCCCATTTCTGACGCTAATCTCACGTAGTGTCTTGCCGCTCACGTCTCTCTGCCAGCGAGACGCCAGCGATTGCCTCCGGACTCGAGTGACGGAGGGATTCCGACAATTAGAGCGGCGCAATCCAGAGCGCGGAAGAAGGAGAATCTCAGCCGACTTCAAGAATCGAATGTCTTAGCTTGAAGCCAAAACAAAATGCCTAAAGTCGTGCTAACGCTGAGATGTAAACTGCAGTCGTATGTAGAGGAATCAGGCCCCGATATACTCCCCATGGACGGTTTGGTGATTTTGTGCAATGTTTGCGAGAAGGAAAGTTTCTCGTCGCGCAGCACGTGAAGGGGAGAACCACAGAAAGTTGGCAGAAAGGGGGAAGCAATCGACGTCGTCAAGCTTGCGGCAGTTGACAAGTCTCGTAGAAGCTTCAAAGAAGTCTTCCCAGTTCAGCTCAGTCAGATCTTTGCGAAGCTTTTGTGTCCGCGGGAATACCGCTCTGGAAGTTGGAAAATGAACGACTTAAGAATTTTCTACGGAAGCATACTGAGCAACCTGTCCCATCCTCGGAGACCTTGCGCACGGGCTATCTTGAAAAAATATATGAGAGAAAATTGGATTTTATCAGGAGCTGTGTGGGGCGAAATCCTGTTTGGATCTCAATCGACGGGAGCAACGCTTCAACGATTTCACAGGCCTTGATGAACTCATTGACCGTCCTTTGGCCGAACGGCATCAGACATGAAAAAGTTCCTCTATTGGTTAGAGATAGAGCTTCTTATATGGAGAAAGCTGGCTCTGCTCTACGCGTGATCTTTCCAGATATGTCGCACGTAACCTTTTGACCAGATGGGGCACATGGCTGAGAACATCGATTCGTTCTCGAGAGTTGTCAATGCTCTGGATTGCAGCGAAGCAGCGACTATCAAAGAAGTCCATGTACTACTGAGAAAGTCTTGAGTAAAAAAGGATCTCGCTTTCATTAAGGCGAATTTCGCATGTCTTCCAACCGCTATCGAGAAACTTGAAGCCAAGTGCGTTCCATTAGTCGAGAGCATCGGTATTTTCGAGATGCTCCTCGAAGATCTCAAAAACACACCAGGTGATGTGGGAGAATCAACTGGAAGCAAATGTGGGACGATTGTCAATCGAAACAGTGGCTATACATCTTTGAAGACGATTCCGAATGTTCTTCGGGGAGGTCATTCTGATGGTCTCAGGTGGTTGAGACCCGCCAGAGTTGGCTTGTTTTAAGCATGCGCCCATCACGTCTGTCGACGTCGAACGGAGCTTCTCTAGTCTTAAATGCTTACCGAGTGACCGTCGTCACACTCTGACTTTCAAAAACTTAAAATGCATCTCGTCGTAAACTGCAATCCATAGTTCAGATTGACTTCTGAATGGCTTCTTATCGAGATGACTCAAGTAAATATATCCGATCGGTTGGTTGGTGATTAACGTGTGAGCCTCCTAATTATTAGTCTTTCAAATGCATGTTCTAATTTCTATCGTGCATTTATCGGCTGATTCAAGGGCATATTTGCATGCATGTTTCCGTTTTTCAGTGCATGAAGTCACTCTGATCATTATGATTGACGCCCCCAGCTGATTCGATGTTGGCGCGGATGTCCACGAGGGACGAGTGCTGTATGTCGCTCACGAGGGGTAGACTTTCTCTTAGCATGGATATGTGCTTTTATATGAAACGTATTTATCCAATCATTTATTCGACGAACTATCCTACGTTGCGATGCTCGCTCTTAGGAGAAGATATTGTCATGTCCAAAAATGCCGAGAAGGAGAAAGCTGAGAAAGCCTCGGAGACGCCCACCTTCTCCTTCCCCCCCCTCCCCGGAAGATCCCTTCGAGAGGAGCTGTAAAAGGAGGAGTAGGAGGGGGGGCGCGGTGGTGGCGTTTAACTTTTAAATTAAGCAATTAACTTGTCATGAGCAAGCGAAGCCCCAGCGAGGTGACATGAGCTGTCAGCCAATCTGCAAGCCATAATTGAAAGACGGACGCCCGGAGAGCCAAATTGCAAGCTGGCAGACATGGTCTAACTGAACACTGCTGTTATTTTCCAGGAGAGATCCCCAGTTTATGCAACAGCCCGCCCTCTTCTCCCAACTCGTCGATCGACGATAAACGAGTTCCTTCATTGCACGGCGAGGATTTTTTCGACGACGGTGGGGTGAACCGTCGACGACGGACTGCTTTCACTTCGGAACAGCTCCTAGAACTCGAGAAGGAATTCCACTCGAAGAAATACCTCTCTCTGAGCGAGCGTTCGCAGATCGCCCACCAATTGAAATTGAGTGAAGTTCAAGTGAAAATCTGGTTCCAAAACCGACGGGCCAAATGGAAGCGGGTCAAAGCGGGACTCAGCGCCGGTAGCCGGAGCGGCAGCCAGGAGGGACACAGTCGGATCGTAGTTCCTATACCGGTGCACGTGAACCGAGTCGGGATCCGTAGCCAACACAGTGCCCGCGGTCTACACGAGCCCATGGGGTAAGTTTGTTTTCGAGTGTTTCGAGGAAAGCCGCGCCGCAAACTTTGTATCGGCTTAACAACCCATTGGGGTCTTCCGACCAATTTGAGCTTCAAGCACACACCCGACCCGATCCGGTGGCGGCGGCGGCGACCAAAACGGGCGTGTTGCATGTTCGCTGTGCTCGAGCAGAGCGGAGTCGGCCGCGGGAAGAGTGTGTCTACGAGGGCGTTCCCGAGTCTCTGAGGACCGACAAGGCTGGGAGCTCATTTAAATGCAGAGTTCTTCGCTCACTATCTGGAGTTGAGCCTTTCGAATCGAGCGTCAAAAAGTTGACTCAACCCGTCAACCGGAAACGATGAAGTCATGTGCAATCGACTGCGTTTTCGAGGAGGCGTGTCTTATCTCATGGGGGGGGGCATTCGAGGCTTCTACTCCAATGTATGAGATTGCGGGTTGTGTTGTTCGGTCCGATCCTCGCTCGAGAGTTCTTTTCCCTTTGTATTTTCCTTTATTTCAAAATCTACGACGCAACTCGATATCCTTCCAAAAGATCGTGGCTGATTGAGCGATCACCGGCCCCTTGAATCGGAACATTCTACGGCTCGCTTGCGTTCCGCACGAGGCGGAACTGTTTACCGGAGCCCGCTCGTAGACGTCGACGAGGCTCGGATTTCCATGATTCATTATGCAATGTATCTCCGCTTCAATCAGACACTCGATAGATTTTAGGCTGCTGCCTGTGTCCGTAGAGGATTGGGCGGTGCCTGAGATCATCTACGCCGCGGCAGCTCCGTCGTCAGCATGGAAGCTTACGAGCCAGTGAGCTACGGGATCGATGTCGATCAATAACTCCCGCAGCCCCGTTGTCGGCTCGCTCGCTCGTTCGTTCGTTCTTTCTCTCACTTCGGACGAAATTCCCTCCCGATTCGATGCCACCGCATCCATGTACTATTACAGGAGCAGCCGACGAGCTAATGAGAGCTATTCAATTCTGGTTCCAGTTTCCCGCAGTACTGGCTTGACTGATTGTAATAATGAACAATATGAAGATATCAGATGAGGTTCGCTAGAGCGTGTCGACGAAATGCGACTTCTTGATGCGAAGTCCTGTTGTGAGGAATGGCAGCGTCGGTTTTGGGGGTCCACCTACCTGTGAGAGAGAATTCTCGTCGGGGTCCAAACGATAGACTGGGACGACTATTCAAATGAATCGGATTCTAAATATCTCGTGCTTCCAGACCGGTTCCGATAGATTCCTCCGGCGGGTCGAGACATTGAACGGAACGAAAGCGCAGTCCTCGGATAATAATCAGCCCACGAGACGGATCTTATGCGAAATAGAATTGACGGAAAGCGATCGGTCGGGTATTGCGCGACGAGTGTTGGGGTCGCCCTCTTCCATTCTGTTCTCCCTGCTGGTGTTTTCTTTCTACGGGACCCGAGATTAAGCCTGGAGTTTATCTCTATTTCGAGCTGGCACCGAACCAATCCTGGTTGTATCCTTAGTCAGCATCTATGATTATCGATTCGGAGTGGGTACTTGCAGAATCATGCTTCAAGCTCGCTTCTCTGTACCTCATCGAAGAGCGATAGACATCATAGATAGAGAAGGAAGTAGACGGAGTCAACGACGATGGTGATGCGCCTAACGACCTCTCGCCTCTGAGGTGCCGATCGACCGCTTGGCGGGTTGGATGGCCGCCCGGTCCGCCGACGACAGCTTCACAAATACCAACAGCAACAACAGGCACTTTGTCGACAAGTGACTGACTGACTGACTGGCGAGCTCACTAAACGCCTCCTTGTTCTTCTGTACGCTTTCTTCTACCTCTTGCTCTTATACGTCATCGCATTCTGCTCACAAGAAGGAAACACACTTCAACCTCATAATGTAACGATCACTTCTCAAGTGAACTGATCTTCACGATTCACGACGGTCATTGCTGCTCGTTTTCATGTCGTCGTTCATGCGGTCGTCGTTCTAGCTGCCGTCCGCGTTGTTGTTATTGCTGAATTATTATTGTTGCTGTATGGTTTCTCGTTGAGCGTGAAGAGGTTTTATCTGACGAAAACGATCGCCGATCCTGAAGAGGCGACGAATCCGTCTGCAACAAATCAGTTTTGCTTGCCTCTCAGCCATTCTCCGCGTAAGTTGGGGAGGTCCACAGAAAGGGAAGAACATCAACGGAAAGTCAAAACCAAGCGACGGATGGGCGGTCGTTGTCGTTTTCGGTGTGAGCAAGTGGACGATTCACTGTTTGACCGACGGAGTGACTGATTGCCAGAATCATGCGGGACCTACAGCGACAAGCGTATAGATTCAACCTTCGCCTCCCTTCTCGGTCGAGCTCTTTGAATTCCAGTCGTCGCAATAGAACATCGTTTCATTATTGGCCAACTGCAAGAGCATTGCTGAGAACCTCGTGTAACGGTGTCGAACGCGAGACACCTCACGAGGCGGTTTCTCATGAGAGATTTTATTTGAGTAAATCATTCGGTATATCGCTGGCTCTCGGGTTTGCCCTGCATCACCTACCCATACTCATTCGGGGGTCGTGTCGATTCTTCTTCCCTGGGGGATAGCAACCTTCATGCCCGGCTTGTGGCTCTCTTGTAGGAAGTCCACGTGGAAAATGATTTCGGATTTTTCCCTCTGCTCACTGCCAACGGTTCTGATGAGCTCGTTGCACCGCATATTCTCTGAATCGTGAATATACTGCAAACGTTTTCCTTGGAATTGCTTAAGCTGTGAAGTTTTACGACGAGCCGCAGCCGACAGGAGCCGAAAAGAATACCAACGACTGCAACGAAGCAGGAAAATGAAACAAGATTCAAAAAGGAGAGCGAGGAAAGAACGAGAAGGAGCTCTTAAACTGCAGATGTCTCGACTGAAACCGTCCAACTGGCCCTCAACGTTCACGGATCCAAAACGCAAACTGAAACGCCAACCCTCGATCAAGTCTGATGTAGGCACAGACCCCACCTCGTGGTGCGTGTCCTGCGTTTATTGCTCTTTCCACGCGCAACGATACCCCAGGCGCATGGGCTTGTATGTGGTGGCCTGTGTCGATTTCTATATATCCATTCTCGAGCCAACGTAGCCCGGTGAACTGAGGAGTCCTCCCGGTCAAGGATGACTCGGGAATCCGATATTGGGGTCAGAATCTCCCTCTTGCCGTGAGCCTTCCCCGTGCGCCATTAGACGTACTGACCTCTACTCCGCATCTGGGTGTGTATCTCGAGTCGAAAGCCTCCACGCTAGAACCACACACTCACTCACTGAATCGTTCTGATTCAGGAGCACCAGACTCACAGAACGCCTGACGTGTGAAATGTGCATTGCATCCCGTGGAACAAGTCGGAGACCAGTTTGACAAGCTGAGGGACGCGCTCTCCGAGCTGGGATGGTATACGCGCGAGGATCTTCGTGAGGGTCATCGTGGGACTCTTCGTGAGGGTTATCGAAAGGATCTCCGTGAGCCTTATCGTGAGGATCTCCGTGGGGACGAAGTATAATGCCTGTTGCCGGGAGAATATCGAGGTCCCAGCCCTGATCTACGCGAGCACCCTCCTCATCGGTGGTGCCCCGGCAACTGAGCTCCGGCTCTCGACGGGTATGAATAGTCTGAACCAGGCGGATGGAAAAATTATTATTGGGAAACTCATCCGGGGCAGGCAGCCCAATTCACAAACCTTGGCTATGTGACCATCGAGTCCGAGGAGCTGGGGGACAGTCGAATTGCCCGGGGACTGAGACTCGGAAACCCGTGGATTATTTCAGTTAATTTTTCTCGTGTTCTGATCTGTCATCGAGGGACGCAATTCGGATACCGCGAAACATTCGTCTGGTGCCTTCACTCGAACAATCACAGGCTCACGGCGCGAGCGGTGCCCGAGGGAACGAGCATCGTTGATTGCTTGATTGAGTGACAGCGAATGTTTCTGCTAGGAAAAAGGGTTTGAGTAGTCGTTGATTGAAATCTTCCGCGCGCCATCTGGGCGGTTCCGATCCGCGGTCAACCTGTGCTGCAGGCGATGATGATTTTGTGATTGTCGAAACCACGATTTCTCTCGAGACGTTTTCGACTCGCACAACCTACATTGCGAGCCGAATTTCGAAAACACTCCGAGAGGAAAAAACAATCATGTAGACGAGCCACAAGACCCAGTTTCCCTGATCGTGCGGTCGGAAACCTCAGTCGGGCACCCTGACCGAACATCATTAGCGTAACGAGGGCAAATACCGTTTCCGGACATCGACAATACACCGTTTTCCGAGAGCGCTGCGCAAGCGGTTCGAACTCGGTGCGCGACAGAAAGCGGGTCGATTTTGCTTCTTGTTTCCGAAGTCCACGAGCCGGCTCAAGTTTAAGAAACTCTCGTCTTCGAGGCAACGTCATTAGGTTTTGGCACGTGTTGTGCCTCCGAGAGTATCGTTCGAGCCCAAGGAGGGGACACTCGAGGAAGTGCGATGTCGTGATCTACTCGACTGTGTTGTCCGCCATCTGCGCAGTCAAGGAGAGTGTCGTTCGTTGCTCGTCTGCTGTTCAGTTTGTGCATGACCCGTCGTCATTATCACATGTAGTTATGGTCATATGGTAATAATAACTGGCCGGGACGAGCAGCTAGGCATATCGACACTCGGAACGACCACTCGTCGCTGCTCACTCACGCATCGGCCATTATCACCCTGTTGTGGCATCTTATAATTTCGCGCGCCATAAGACAAGAACGCGAGGGGAGCGTAGTTTGGGATATTCTACCGGATCCTACCAAATCACAACACAACGAGCAGATTGACACCTCATATGATAATTCGATAGCAGATGTCATCCTGGGAGTTTTCGAGCCCATTCTGTTCTTGCTCCTACTAACCGGTGATTACGAAAGTCGCAACCCAGGCTGCTAGACTACTGGACTCTTCCCGCTGTTCCTTGCGAAAGCCGCTCCGCCTGCCGACGATGATTTCACACCACGGCCGTGCTGATAATAGTAATGATAATAATAGTGATCACATCCCCGGATTGACTACTTCGGCGATTTATCGGATTCCCATTCCTCTTACTCCGAGAATTTCGATCTATCTTCGACTCCTAGAGCCGCCAGCGGATGCTACGCGTAAAACCGGCCGCTCGGCGTTGAATTATTAAACCGAGAGGATCGGCGTTCGTATAACTCGTTCATCGAGCGTTGCTGTGTTTCGATTATGTATTCCGGGAGAGGAACAGAACGTCCCTGATTCGATCGCTGGGATGAATCTTGATGGGCCTTGGGCTAGTTAAGGATTCATTTTCATAGGGTCCGCGAGATAGCGTATCGAGGATTGAGAAGACGCTCCGAAAATCCCTCGGACGGAACGCGAGTGGCCATTCTGGTCTTACGACCATACAGGCTAAGTTCGGGCTGCAATCAAGTTCATGTCGCTCAGATGCTCCGAATTTAGTCTCGAGGAACGTTCATCGGTGGTGACAGCCGGACTTTCCTTAAGAGAGTGAATTTCGATACCTAAGTCCGTGGCCCAATCCCATAGGTCTCAGTCAGTCAGTCAGTCGAGTGAGAATGTTACATGTTCTCTATATATACACACGGGCGTTCTCGATATTCTCGAAGTTGTGCGTAGGTTGTTTCTCTATTCACGCTTGACTTCATCCCGGCCGAGATATAAGGCGGTCGCGGCAGGCAGGCAAGGGAGGCAGGGGTTGTTAGGCGTTGTGTCGATCGTTCCATTCTTGAGAGGCTTCCGCTTTTGTACTAGAACCGCGAAGCTCCATCATTCACCTTTAGTAGGATCAGTGTCTCATCTACTTAGCACTCGTTGCTCCGTCTCGGCGGTCGCAGAGCCGCTGACTTTCTGGCTCGTTGCTTACGCGCTCGCTCGGCTGTAGATGACTGTAGTTAGGTCACACACCGGTTTCTTCCTTTGAATCTATCTCCGCTCCCCTCCGCAGCCTCCTCTTCCGAACCTGTGAAACTGGCGTCGCATTGTGTCACTTACACCATGCGTCCATACAGGAAATCGCTCTTTTTTCTCAAAAGACGCCATGCCGCGCTTACCTTCCAGCCACAGACGGCTCTCTTCGTTCGAAACTGGCGAAGGCAGTTCGCTTTAAAGTGACAAGTCTAATATATGTGACCTGCCTGGACAAGCTCGCGGGAAAGCATTTCGTGGGGAGGTAGTCCTTCATGCTGAACTTACATCAAACGACGCTTGTCGGCGCAGACCGGAGCGCGGCGTGCGGAAACGATTTTTTCGCGAACATCGCCAGCTTCGCATCGTTTGAATTAAGTTAGAACTGCCTCAATACCCATCCCTGGCGACTACGGTGCGTCGACTTGAAGGGGATCGTTTCCCGTCATCATTCGACCTCGGTGAACGGTGATTAGGATGGCTAAAGCCGTTCGCTAACGCCGGCCACCTGATGTACACTTACCCATAATCGGCAAGAATCGATTGCGGGCAACAACCTTTCGCGTCATGTGCACACTCGCACGCTGCGTGCACCCATGGGCTAGCCCCGAGTTGCGAATGCACCGAGCTAGCGATACAATATTCGATAACAATGCCAATTGATGTCGGTAGCCACATCATGATCCGACTTCCGATTAGATCGATCAGTGCATGTATTCAGATGTGATTCCGTACGCGGAAAACGATTCCGTTCGACTCCGGCCTGGTCGCCGCAGGGATTCACCTGGGACGGAACGCTTCCTGCTCTGCCGGCGGGCCGAGTCTTCGAGGATAGTCGCGAGCTCGATATTCGAACCTCCGCTCGAACTTCCGAAACCCTCCGCTCGAACTTCCGAAACCCTCCGCTCTGAAGGGAGTCGTCAGATTCTCCATTCAGAACCTTTCCTTCGAGGACACAATAATGATTCAGGGCGGAGAGCGACAGCTCTGCAAGTGAATCGTTTGCGAGCCAAGCTGGCTAGGACTTATGTCTGCAGAGAGCCAGAAAGTCACAAATGACAACGGCGGCCGGCGCGCGGCGGCGGTACCAGCTCGGTCTCCAACAGCAACGATTCCCAAGTGATGGGTGACATTCGACGAATTGGAGCTAATCGGATTTAAACGCCACCACGACAGCGACAAAGATCACCACTCTTGGCTGATCCGCAATCTGCGCAACTAAAACTGTTCATGAGCATCTGAAACGATTGTGCCGCCGTCGCTAGCGAGTCGGCGATCCCGCCTCTCGTAATGGCGGCAAGTCGTACAGATGCCGCCTGCGAGTGAGCGAGTGAGCTAGCTGGCTGCCAAGTCAGAAAATTCATCCGATCAGATCAGATCACTGTCATCAAATCAACAACAGCTCCAAGAGCGTTTCGAAAAGGGATTTGTCGCTCATTGTTAATATTAGAGATTGCGCGTCCCTGCTCCGAATTGGTTTGTTCCTTTTTGCAGTTCGTCTGAACGACGACGACGACGAGAGCGAAGAAGGAACTCTGTCGACCACAGGAAGGAGGTGTCATTGGAGACGCCCCTTGTCTCATCTCATGGAGCGGCGGCGGCTAAGATGACGACAAAGCTCGAGGGAGAGGAAGAACCGGAGTAAGGCGAGAGAAAAATAACGAACAACCTTCCGAACAAACGAACTACTCGTACCGCCACCCGTGGTTGTGCCGGTGCTACTTAGATTGGCAAAAAAAGAGACCATGCCAACGAGTCAAGCGGTTAGTGAAATGATACTCTAGCTCGGCGGCGGAGACCCTTGTTCTCACTTAGAGAGACGGAGAGGGACACAGCAGATGGATAAGCGGCATCCGATGGAGGGTTGACATTCATTAAGTATCCGCCCACCGCAATTTGTCACTGCGACCGAGCCCGAGCACAAAGCAAACGACCGGAGGGATTTGTCCTCCGAAACCACAGTGAGAGAGGCTCTTCACAGTAACTATGAAACCGAAATCAATCATTCTCTTGGATACTGTCGGGATTCCTCCACGATGTAAGGGATATCCACTAATCCATCCGCTCTGCCGATATCAAGAGAGATCGAAGCGGCATCGATCCAGTCCGTTGTTCGTTTGCTGCAATCGTGTCGAGGTCCAGACAGGAGAAGAACCCCAGCCGTGTATTAAACATAGTACGGAGGCTCATTGAGGTCCATGACAGTGCGGGATCTCGGACCCCGGTCGCTGCCTCGTTGCCCTCATGTGTTCTGGGGTTTCGAGGGTCCGGATCCTTCGAGACGCGGACCACTCAATGCGCTTCATGAAATGCAATCGTGCGATAGCGAAGTGCTGGTTCTCATGAGTGTTCCGAGCTAGAATAGATCCCATCGATTGTGTCGTAAACTCGCCGAAGAGCACGTCGGTCGTTGAGTCGGAGGAGGAAACTCCCGTCGTCTTCGTCGCCGCCGCTGCTCTTATTGTTGAAATGAGATTGAAGACCTCGTAACGCCCACGTAAGGGCCCGCCTCCATCGGTACCAGCTGATGCTCGTCTTCTCTGATTCGACATTGAAACCATTCGCGGATGATCTTGCGAGTTTCATTCAGTTTTAGTGTCCAAACGAGAACTCCCGGAGACATGATGATCGTCGAGGGAAGTCTGTGTTGACGGGAATGCTAATGTCGCCGCTGATCGCTCGATATCCGGAATTTATTTTCAAATCTCAACGAACAAACAGCCCCTTCAGGCGGAAAAAGAGATTCGTGATGTTCAGTACGTTAATGAACGCGGAATTTCTCTTGCGACGATTGACGAGCAAAATGCCACGCGAGTCGGGTTCCCGACGACGAATCCCATCGGCGTCGGTGGAATATGAGCGAGCCGGATTCTTCGATTCCTTTTCGGATGATGATGGGAAAATACACGAGCCGGGTCTGATCCATGAGCCAATGGCAGTCTCCTATGTGAATTCGACGGACAGAGCTCGCTCAGCCGGGATTCTTACAGCCAGGTATGCGAGTTCTCGGTAATTCGTCGTTGCACCGTTCAGGTCGAAGGTCCGCGGCGTCGGAGTCATCCCGAATAGGCTAGAGACAGAAACCTGGCGTGCCTCACATGGATGTTCGCACTCGTTCCTGGTCCGCTCTCCAGCGGTGATCCCGTCAGTTCCGATATCAGAGCACAAAGGACTCTGAGCACTAAGTCGTTGAAGAAGGAGCTTATTCCCCGCGTTTTCGATTGCAGGATTCCTCCGATGAGCGCGACTAAAGCCACTATCCTGACATCAGAGACTACGGCATTTACGCCTATTGTTACCAAGGAATGAATCAGAGGTGAGTAGCTTACATCTTCTTCGTCGAATTGAACTCGCTGTGAAGAGCCGGGGTCAGCGATATCTTCTCAACCCGGAAGGATCTCGGGTTGGTGTTATTGTTGATAGGGTGATGCGTTAGCTGATGGATAAGGTCCTGAGCTCATGTACCACGCTATTCTACTCCAGGGAATGGAATTTCATCCGTTGGCACTGTCTGCTGACGTATGCGACAGCTCCGACTGCAGCAAAACTAGTCAAGACGAAATATATGGAATGGGGCAGGGAAACGGCAACTTCCTCATGGAGCTTCGGAAAAATCTCCAGAAAGAAATCAGCTCAGAAGGTCTCATGCATCAAGGCGACTCATCGTTCCACCATCATCCACAAGGGCATCGCTGTTCGAGTTGGAACGAAGCGTCAACTCCAGCTCCGTTCCAGGTTGCATTTAAGATTGAGAGTGTGTATGTGGCGGTGCTAATCGGTTGTTGCCGAGGAACCTGATACGATTCGAAGTCGGGATGATTGATTCGATTTTAGTCAGTCAGAGATCGCCCGCCCTCGAACCTGGACATGGAATGTCTCATGTCATATGCGGATTGTCGATATCTACGCCACCCTCGACGTACCTCAAGTGGCCCGAAGCTTTTTCGATGCCAATTCGTCTGGTTTTCACATTCTCGGTTTTAAATTCTCCAACGACGCCTATCGATCTATCGGTGTTCTCGTGGTCCTAGAATAATAATAATTGCTCATTGACTTATTCTCTTGAGTTGACTGACGGTGAGCAGGCGTCGGGAACAACTGGCTTAGTTTTTCGAAAAACGCTTATTGACAGAACACTATTCATTTAATAATGTAATCATCGGGAGGAACAAGGAGTTCTCGTTTTCAAAGTCCCAAACTCGAGTCAATGCATTAAGAACGAGTACAACTAGTAGGGTGTATGTAGAATGAAGTTTCGGAATAAATGTAAGAATTACATTTGAGAAAAATTCACGCAACTTCACTATGATCTCGTTCTGCATGCAAGTGTCCGAATTCCCGCTTTTATTTCGCGGAACTCCTCGCCCAGGGGTTGTCGATCTGGAGCCGCCCACGGATGACTGTATATTTCGGCTGTTTTTTTTCCCGCCGAACACTCCATACGAGCACGATCGATGCCGAATGCGAATCGGCAGAGTTTCTGCCTACCCTTTCAGCTCGATTCAACGATTTTCGCGATGATTATTAGCGCGGTGTTGATCCTGTTGCCGGCGATTCTGGGTATGCTGGTGTTTGTGCTGGTGGTGTTCTATTTGAAAAACGTGAGAGAAAATGAGCGACGATGGAGGAGGCGATCAAGAGCGGAGAAAATAGTCGAAACGTAAGTAGGATCGAACACGCCTCTGTGATTCGCGCGCGAGAATTTTCGCCCGTCCGAAGTTTCGTCGGTTTGCTAGCATCCGCGAGGTGATGACCGCACCCCACAGTCCGAAGTCATTATCGGCGTAGCCGTCGTTGCTGCTGCTTCTGCCCATGCTCGATGTAAGGGAGTGAAAAAACTCCCGCTCCGTAAGGGTTTCACGCCTTTTCTATCATCGAACGCTTACCTAACGAATGCGTGCACGGTTCAGGTCCAAGTCAGAGCTGGTGAGATCATGGTGTAGTCAACGTCGTCGTCGACGCCACCGCCGCCGCTGCCATTGATGATGATTACTGCTATGAGCGAGAATCTCCACCCATCAACTCATGGGGGCTGTTGAAGCCGCGGCCTCTACAGCACCTCATCGAAGTGTGAATCTATGCTAACGATGATGCCTTGAGCAGCAGCGGCAGCCAACAAGAAGCGGTGTAATTTGATGTAGGCCCCTAAACGCCAGTTCGAGTCGAGAAAAACGAAGAAGAGGAAAAGTGCACAGCGAAAGGAAGAGAAAAGGAATCTTAATGGGCGTTTAATAACAATTTGGCCTCCTCTTATCGACACTTCACGGAGCCATCGAACGGAACAAGCGAGCGAACGGTCGATCGGCCGCCTAAAAAATCAACCAGTCCGCCGACCGGCTGAAGCGTGCAGGAGAGGCATGAAACCAAGTGCGGAACAACATCGTCATCTATAAGGGAGGAGGATAGCTTCGAAGATCTACTCGGTCAAGTAATCCGTCGAGTAGCGCGTCTTATTTCTTATCTAAGATTCCAAAGGAAGAAGTCATTCCCATCCGCTGTCGATGAACTACAAGATCTACTGGGATTATTATTTTCCGTGAAGGATCGGGGGACATCCCGGAAACCCGCTCCCGAATCGTAACAAGAGCGTCGGAGAAATGAAAAGTAATCGAATATTCGTTCCGTTCCCCGTAGATGCTCCGTCCATGCATCCTGTGAGCCCAACTTATACATTGTTTCAATCACGAGGTCGGTGTTGGCGATGGAGTTGAGAGGAATCCCTGCGTGGACTTAGACGTAGTCGACGGGGTTGCCCGCCGGAAACGGAGGCTTCACAACTTCCGTTTAGCTCATCGGGAATACGGCGACGCAGAAGGAGACAGGGCTCTACCCTATTCAGACCCTCCTTGAAAATTGCATTATTCGAATCACGACGATGACCAGGGTACAGGGTCGAGAATTTGGGAGCTTTGAGCGTCAGAGGACAACTCTTCCCATCGCTCATCCCGGGATGACGCGACGTACCCACGGTCTCGCTGCCCGAGCCAGAATCTCTCCCTTCAGGATCGACGGTGACTTTTCTTCCCAGGGGTACGAAGGCCCTTACTAATATGTCCCTAATGGACGTTCTCAAGGATGATTATTGAAAAAATCTATTGTACACATATATGTATATACAAGAATTACCTAATTTGCCAAGTATTCGGGACTTCGGGATTATTTGGATATATGTCTATGTATCTATATATTTATATATATATATATCTGTGTTCGTTCATAGCAGGAGAAAGTCTTCCTTCCTGTTTTCGTGCGGGATGAATCCCAGACTGCACGAATTGAAACTGATTTCGCGGGACGTGCTGGAAATCTCCATTAAGGCGAACCGATCTTGTCTGGTGGGCTATCTTAGGGTCCATGGGGTAGCTCTGTAGACATCCGTGAGCGGTGCTCTGAGCTCTCCATCATCTCTCGACAACACACTTGTCGACCCCAATACCCTGCGGGTGTTTTCAGTCCTAGTGTGGCCTTTCTCGAGGCACAGCAACCGAGACTCGAGCTGTTGGGACGGTCAGCACGTCGGGGGATTTGCCCCAATCCCTAGGACGCTACGAGGCCGACGTCTGGAAGACCGATGACATTCGACAGCCGCCTATTCACGTCGAAAATCGAAGTTGGTACAGTTCCGGCAAGCCCTTGGGCTGCATCCTCTCCGGGTGGGTCCCAGAGTAGATTCCCGGAGCCGAGGCCGACCCAGCTCCAGCACTTGAGTTCCGTATCTCCTGTCTCGGTTCTTCTTGCAGTGGAGCGCTCCTCGAGAGTCAGGTCTTGGATCGTGAAGGATAGAAGAGAGATACTAGAAATCGAGTCTTTATTCGTTTCTCATAACGGGACCTGAATGCAGAACTCACAATCCGGCGTCAGACTCCCGCGTCGAACAGGAAGTCGTGCATTGGGTATGGCGGAGGGAGAAGAACTCGGTTTGAGAAATCGATAGGAATTCAGATGAAGCGTACGACCTACGGGGGGTTATGACGGGTAAGCTCACTGATGATTCCACATTCCAGAGAAGTGTTGGCTGAGACCGTGGGCGGGGGACAACTCATCTCGGAGTCTGAGCTCTGTATATCGACAGTCCATCTGATACTGGGGAGGTTATCCCACGTCCAGATGTGCAGTCCTAGAAATGATGGTAGAACGGAGCATATCTTTCTGAGGCAAACCATCTGTGTATAATTGCCGAATATTCGCCTGAATCGGACGGTGACTGTGACTGCGCTGGTTTTCGAGGGAATGTCATAAACGCCCCCCGAATGGTTGAACGCTCTTTTCTCTGCAATGATGTCTCGATATCGAGCGGACGCTTCCATTCTGAAGGTATCCGGATGGGGCTGAGGATATTCAAAACCTTCTGTCCGGCTCGAGACGAAGACTTTTGATTTCTCGGGGACTCTTCCGATCTTCGTAACAATCTGCGCGAATGTGGCTCTCTTCGCATGAATTAGAAAAAAAGCCGTGACTTCCTCTGCCGCTTCCGGCAAGTCGACTGGGATCTCTACGTCATCGTAAGGCAATACTCCGCCTTTGGTGAATCTCCATCTTGCAAGGAAGTCCAACTCGTATACTGAACATTTCGGCGAAGGAATTGACCGTGCGTACATTCTACAGAAACTTTCCCTCAGGTCTTCGCATCGGAAGTTGCCGACCTGAGCTTGGATCATGACGAAGAGCCAGAGGGAGGCCACTAATACAATTATCAAGGATGCGTGGACGGGATCGAGGGTAGATATCGAGTTTCTGCGTGACCGGACGGTACGCTCCAATACGGAAATATTCGCATGTTCATAAGTTGCTCCGAGCCGACTTTGAACTTCGTCGTTTGACGATCTCATGACGAGTGGTGTCCGCTGATGTATCTCAGTCAGGCTCCGTTCAAGGGAGCGTTCGATTGATTCGAAGGCGAAACACGCCGTATAAACAAAACGATGCTACGCTCCTGAGGAACTTCCCTGGTTCTCCCGCGGACCCGCCGATCTCAAGAGCCCTTGGCTCGCGCTAGAATGCGGCGGGAGAGGCGGAGAAAACCCAATGACAAGCCATGAAATGGCGCTCCGTGGGTCCGCAATTATCTTTCGGACAGGTGGGGAATTTCGAAAGCCAAGCGAATTGTGTGCATCTTCCCTTCAACGCTCGAGGGGTGTATCGGGCTCGATGGAGGAGTATCGAGGCAGAGAGCGGGAGAGGAATGTCTGGCATAGAGGAAACCCGTACATGCATTCGTCTACCTTTGATGATTTTGATTTCGGAACGAGGCATGGCTTAATCCCCGCACTTGGCCGCGTATGACTATACCCAGTAGCGTTTCCAGGATTCTTTCGGGCGGAGGGGGGCGGGCAATTTTCTTCTTCTGGAGACCATCTACAGCTCCTCACCCTTGCGGCGAACTGACGTGAAACGAAGGTTTATGCGATGATTTCATAATCTACGTCTGACTTTACTTGACGGATTTTCACAATGCCTGAAACAATAAACCACTTTCTTCACAGCTATATGCTACGAGTATCGGAAGAGTCACGGTCAGTCAAAGAATCGGTGCATGACTCATAAGACTCAGTCTATCCTCCTCGGATCCGAGGCGACGACGTCAAGTCACTCCTTCTGGAGTGAGAACTCCACCCTCCATGCTCATCGGAGCAAGACCATCCAATCGATCGCTACCAATTGTTGATCTAAAAGACGAGGAGTTGCGCAGCACTGACTAAAGGTGTCAATCGCTTTTTCCGGGCATTTGTCTTGTGGGACTTCGGACCATTCTGCTCCCCAACGCTCGAATTCCCCACTTGTGATGTTCGAGCTACAGTCTAGATTCTAGATCTCCTCCCGACTTGGATTGTATGGAGCAGCAAATCTTGTGGGGTAGGGGGAGGGGCATCGCGTGATGTGAAAATGCATTATTCCGGGGGCATTCTCGATCGAACACTCAACATTTGATCTAGGACATCTGATGAGCGGGAGCACGGAGTTGAGGTGCTCCATGATAGACAAGCGTGAAGTTGAGGAGAACTGCAAGTTCTCTCACTGAGCTCTTGCTCGTGTGCGGCTCTGCGTAACGATTTGCCGTGTCGTGTCGTCCAAGCCGCATGTGAGCTGACGCCTCGCAGAACCTCTCCCGTTCTCCCTGCGCTGAACTCCTGCTTCGAGCTGGTCGGCTCACCGAAGAAATCCGCGATTTTCCGCTGAAGGCTTGTATCATGCGGGAAATCCCCGGAGCGTCGCTCGAAGCTGTCACTTCTCCTGTTCAGAACTCCCCGAGAATCGGACTTCGGATACATTACTTCGACCCTAGCCAGAAGGTTGTTCGTAGTGCTCGTGAGATGAGCCTCATCCGGAGGGGTGTCCGATTGAGTCTGCTCTGAGGGAGCGCGCTTTCACAGCATCGGCAAATAGTTCTGGCAATGATAATTACTACCGCTTACCTCCCTGATCAACATCGAGCATAGAGAACAATTTATTTCTCAAGTGAGACGACAACCAGAAATTCCCCAAATCCATTCCTACGTCAAGCCCTGAGCGCACACGACGGGGAACTTGACGGAGCGTCGTTGATGCCGAAGTCGATGCAGGAGATCGCTTTCTCTTTTCTACCTGTCAAACCGAAGTGGTTAATCCAATGTAATGCTCTCGTCACGACACATCTCACTCAGTCGTCGATCCGTAGTGCTCTACGCAAGGACTCACTGACCTTGAATGCCGGAACCCTTCTCTCTCAGTCGGTTTATCTCGACGTGAAGCGGCAAATCGAAACATCGGTTCCGTGGAGGTCTTCCATTCGAGACGATCTTCGCAATCGGATCAAATGGCGCTTTTTGTGTGGTGTCTCGCAGCACTTCTTGCCACTTGCAGCGGCCTCGTAGATGCCGAAGCGCTGGTCGAGAGTTCCCTCGGGACGATCATCGGCAAGACCGAGGCATACGAGGGTGTCGGTGTCGAGAGCTTCCTGGGTATACCCTACGCGAAACCCCCGGTCGACGAGCTCCGTTTCGCGCATCCCCAAGCTGCCGTTCCCTTCGGGGAGCTGAATGCCACCGAATACTCGCCGACATGCATCCAAACAAAAATCTTTCCCATTCGTCTTCAACCCTCGTCGGAAGATTGTTTGTACTTGAACGTCTTCCGGAAGGCGGGAACTCGACCGCAATCGAAGAGACCGGTGAGTATTAGCTTCGTGCTCCCTGCTGAGACTGGAAAGCTGGGGCCCGGGTTCTCCGAAGATTTTCTGTGTTCATGTCCTCGAATTTTCTTCATCTATGAATCCTTCTCAGGTAATATTCGTGATCCATGGGGGAGCGTTCTGCGTGGGATCCGCCTCGCAGGCTTTCTACAGCGGACTTCCAGTCACGGCGACTGGCGACGTGATCGTGGTAACCATCAACTACCGACTTGGAATCCTCGGTTTCGCTGACATGAAGGATCTGGCGCCCGGAAATCTCGGTTTATTCGATCAGCTGCTTGCGCTCGAGTGGGTTCATGACAACATCGCTTCTTTCGGGGGCGATCCAGAGAGAGTCACGCTGCTGGGCGTCAGCGCCGGTGCGATGTCGGTGAGTGCCCTCGTGAACACGCCTCTGATCCGGGGTAAGAATCTCTTCAAGCAAGCCATTATGGATGCTGGTGTGATGTCGCGGACCACGGTCATGACTCAAGATATATCCTTCCGGAAAGTGAAAGACATCGCAGCGAAAATCGGTTGCGGAACTGCTGAGGGCGAGAGGATGCTCAGCTGTCTGCGTGAGATGAACGCCACACTACTGACAGATGCATCGTCTGATCCGGAGTCAAGTCCGATTCTCACATTTACGCCGACAGTCGACGGGAAATTCATCGCGTTAGAGCCTAGCAAGGATACCCAGGAGAAGTCCGACAAGTTCGCGGACGTCAGAATGATTGTCGGAGTTGCGAAGAATGAGGGTAGTCTGTTCACCGGTTTCTATCCAGCGGTGAAAACGCTGAAGAATGAAACGGATTTCATCGAATTGGCTAAGGAGATTTCCCGAGGGTTTCTGTATCCGCTCACCTTGGAGACCGAGGATGCGAAAGATTCCCTGATTCGAACTTATTTTGGAAAGTCAGCAGATCATTACGAAGACGTTGCTGAGCTCATTGCGGACGGCACCTTCATATGTCCCTCGAATGCATTCGTCAAGAATTATGCGAAGACTCACAAGAACGTTTTTGTGTATAACTTCGAAAAAGTCATGAAGCGGAAATACTTGAAATTCGGCCCGGATAACGTGGGTGCCTACCACGGTTCACCATTCGCGAATTTCTTCGGTTCGTACTTGGTCACCCCAAAAGAAGACATCGATGGACCTCTGGAGCCGGAAGACGTGCAATTTGCCAAGGACTCGGTCGAATTGCTGGTGAACTTTTTGAACTTCGAGAACGCTCCCAAGTTCCGCGGAGTTACCTGGCCGAATTATTCCAAGGGAGAAGGCATTCTCATCATCGACGACAAGCCTACGATAAAGAGAGATCTTGTCCATGAGGACCGATGCGAGAAGATATTCCCGTTCCTCGAAAACGCTTAGCGCTTCCGAGGTCACGAGCTCGAAGATTTCATGGAGGGGCACTCATGGGAAGCCTGGTACATCGGTGTAGGTTCGATCCCTGCTGCCGGAAAATTATGCAGGCCCTGATCCTCCTGGGTACATTTACTCTATGGATCCGTCCTCGGAAGCAATGTGAATAACAGCCCCCGGGACGTTAAACCTTGGCTGTGTGGTACAGCCCGAAAAAGTTTTTTTGGTACATCAGTGTGAAAGCAGGCACCAGATCTGAGTTCGAGAAGGGAGTCCAATAAAAATTGAGTCGTGAATTCCTCCCGTAATGCTCACACGATAGACGGAGTTCTCCCGCTGTCTAAATCTGGAGAGTGAACGAACCTATTCACCGGGAGATTTTTCTTCCAGTGTTTTCACCACTCATTCTCATCTCACGCGCACTTCCGGGTCTAACAGATTCCGGGCTCCTCTGAGGGCAGGCGACATTATCGAGAACTCGATGTTCCAGACGCGCTTGCACTTACATGTGTCGAAGAATGAGTATTCACCATCAATGAAGATTCTCCAGATTGATGCGGACTCCTCTCGCCAGAAGATTGGGAAGAATGCTCGGTGCCCGGATACATCAGTCGTACACAGAAAATATCGGCATTCAGCTCTCAGTTACGTCTTTTACTGAGCGATTCCGCTCCGCCTTGAGCACACCGTCGAATTCACTGCATGAGCATCCGAATCAGGAGGCAGGTGAACGAAGAATAACATTATAGATTCCTCAGGGCTGGGCTTTGCATCCCATGTAGTCCACACGGAAGGGCATCAGATGGTCCCTCAAGCTCTCCAGACATTCGTTCTGGTGCAATCGGGGTTCGATTTCGCATTGGCTTATAACTTACGTTGGGAGTCATTCACGGTATTATTCTGAAAATTCTCGGCATTCCCCGCCCCCAAAGACATTCTTCGGAGGATCGCCCGGAGATATCGTGGAAATTCACGGCTTTTGGTGCGACCGCGCCGAATCCTCTGCCCAACTTATAATGTTACAGTTATTGGTATGGCGAGTAGTAGAATAGCCGAAGTGGAATGGCAGAAAATCAGCAGGATTCCTTCCGCTGTCGTCCTATGCGGAGACGTCATACCGAATGAGCAGCGCGTTGGATCTTTACAACTCGAGGAATGTTCTGCGGCTCTGACCAGCATCCCACGGAGAATGTCGGCGCCCTGACGAAGAAAGGCAATCCATTTTGCATCGCCGAAGATGGTCCCGTGAGCGCGGGGAGAATCCTCCCTGAATCGAGGAGGAGAGGCAATCTGCGAATGAAGCTGATGGACGAAACAGCCTGCCCTCTGAAGAGTGTCTTGCATGAGAACTAGAGGGCAGACGATGAAATCTCGACAGTTTTCTTGCTTACTATCCTCCTCTGATGCGCTCCGAGAGCCCGTCACGATGGTCTTACCAGATGCGGTGGCTCCATACAGGAACCCATCGGGACAAAAACCCCTAGCTCTTGCCGCGATTAGGGAATAGCAAGCTTCCCCTCCGCCAGGTTCCAGACTCCAGGGAGGAGAGTTTTCACGGACTTTGCTCCTCGTGGCGGGCTTCTCAATTATGTAAGAAATTATTATCACAGCTCTTTCCCTCGAGATACGCTGCCCTTCCTCATGACACAGGATCCAGACACTGTATCATCCGACGGGCATTTTAACGGAGGTGTCGACGGGCTTTTGCCATCTTCTCGATGCCTCCGAAAGGAATTCTGTGAACCAGATCTGAGTACCAAGCTCCTTGGTCCGCCGAAGAGCAGCGATGAAGGGAAGGTATCAGCGAACCTCCCAAACTCCGGATCAAGAGTTTTCACGATTGCAGTCTGGGGCTGATGGAAAGAGAGCATCCCTTGCCCTCTTCCTGATGGAGTGATCTTGCGCGAGAACAGTCGCCAGCTGTCTCGTGGATGTCACGCGGAGCCTGACACGAGAAAAGATTACCGCGCCCATCATTAGATCCCGTGAGCAGTTCTACACGCGAAATATTGTAGGTATTCAGCAGCAGCACCGGCGGTCTGATCATCTGTGAAAAAGAGGGAGGATATTAAGAAAGGTGCTGCTCGCTGTAACTCCCGCTCCTCGGCAGCGACATTTCTCCCGGGGCACAATATCGACCGCAAAGGGAACTGTTTACCGTTTGAAGAGACCATTTGAGTCATCGGACCATACTGGTCAGGAAGCTAGTCGATTCCTTCCCAACTTAGCCAACCTCTTCGATTGGAACACCTGAGTTATCGGACCGCTTTTCGGTACACCGCGGCTGGTCCTGTAGGACAGGATCTATCGTAATCGAGCCCGCTCCAATCGGGGGAGGGGGGACCTTCCCCCTGGACCCGGCCATCACGGGCTCTACAGCGGGGCTGCGAATCGGTGAAAGCTCCAGCTCTCTGCCGATTGCCTGAGCGAGAGGGAGATTGCTCCGGAGTTATTCATATATGGGCGTGGACTCCTCCGAGCTCCGAGCTGCTGGTGTGTCTCGGGATCAAATAATACGATGGGAGAGCAACAATGTGACATATCACTTATCCCGAACCGTATAACCCACCGAACTCAGCGTACCGTAGGGCTCGCATCTCTGGTATCGGACTTGTACCCTCAGCCCTTTCCAGACACACGCTCTCAAACTCCACCACCGATAGCGAGAACGAAAATGATATGAAGAGGCAACGTACGCCTCTTCTCTCTGGCCCGATTCATCGTCTGCGCAACGCATGCTCCCATCAATCTCAATCGGTGCAGCCTTTGATGAAGAGATCACTGGAAAACAGCTCGAGAGTCCAATGATGTCTCCTTCCCTTATCGACATTCACGGGGCCACTCGCATACCCCGACAATATTATTACTATAGGCAGTCGCTTCCGGAGAGATGCGGCACATCACTGAGCATCGAGACTCCATATTCCGGCCCGTGGAGATTCAGTCGAATACTTCGAAGTGGGAAGGGAATGTCAAGTCTTCTGGCCCACTTCTGAGGACTTGTCGGGTGAACCACGCCGACGAAATATCGCGATCTGTCAAATGAGTTCGTCACTGCAGAGTGGCGCTTGCAGTACAATCCCAGTGACATCTCTAGCTCGTCTCCACGTCTACAACTCGTTGCAGGCAACATCTGGTCTCTCATCATAGTCTGGCACTTCCTTTTGTCAATCCTATTCAATGAATCTTTCGAGTCGCGACATCATCGCGCAGTGAATAGCTCACCTTGATCGTCGGAGACCTTCTCTCCTAACTACTTCCAATAACAACCAGCGAGTCTGGGAGTTTATTTCACAGTGTTATGCTCATTTGCCTCTGGATCAGCAGCTGAGCCCGGAGCGAATGGCCCCCGTGGTGTGCTTACTGGCGGTAGCTGCCGCCTTTGTCGGATCCGTCGACTGCGAGCCCTTTGTGAATAGCTCCTTTGGAACCATCTCTGGTAGAAGCGATTCTTTCGAAGATGTGGAAGTCGAGTCGTTCCTTGGTATACCCTACGCGAAACCTCCTCTCGGAGATCTTCGTTTCGCTTACCCGCAAGTTTTCGGTCCAGTTGGCGAGTTGAACGCAAGTCAATTCTCGTCGAAATGTCACCAACGTGAAAGTAAGTCCACGTCGCGACCCGCAAGCGCTGTGGAATCTGAAGATTGTCTCTACCTGAACGTTTTCCGCAAAGCGGGAACTCAGGCGGACGCGAAAAAAGCCGTAAGTTCTGTCCGAGCCCGCTAATGTTGACAAACGATGAATTCCTCTGATTTCGTTCGTACGAGAAAATCCTCCTGAAATCACTCCGTTTCTAGCTTCGGAATCTGAAATTCCGCAAGCATCGACCTCACAAAGCGATGAGCGAAACTGGTTGGCATATGTCTAAGCTGTCGACAATCCCATCAGGTCTTGTTCGTGATCCATGGGGGAGCTTTTACTGAGGGGAGCTCTTCCGACGAGAGTTACAACGCGAAACCGATGGTCGCATTAGGTGATGTTATCGTGGTCAGCATCAACTATCGTCTCGGAATCTTCGGTTTCGCCGACATGAAAGATCTCGCTCCTGGGAACCTCGGCTTCTTCGACCAGCTCCTTGCTCTGGAGTGGGTTCACGAGAACATCGCCGCGTTTGGGGGCTGCCCGCATCGGGTCACTCTCGTAGGGGTCAGTGCTGGCTCCATCTCGGTTGCCGCTCTGCTAGCGTCACCTCTCGTCCGTGGCAAGAATCTCTTCAGAGGTGTTTTTATGGACGCTGGAGTCATGTCACGCACAAGCATCATGACCCAGGATTACACTCTGAACCGAATGAAGGAGATCGCTGGCAAAGTTGGATGCGGCACCGAAGGTGGGAAAATGCTTAGCTGTCTGCGCAACGTCAACGCCACTCGATTGATAGATTTATCTTCCGATCTCGAGACTAGCTCGATCTTCACTTTCATTCCCACCGTCGATGGCAAATTCGTCCCGGTCGACCCGACCAAATACGTCCAGGAGAATCCAGACAAGTTCCCAGACGTTCGTATGATCATCGGTGTTACCAAAGATGAGGGAACGATGTTTGCCGCGATGGTACCGGAGGCTCAGAAGGTCGAAACCGAAACTGAGTTTGTCGCTTTGAGCGAGAAAATGTCCAAGAATCTCGTGTATCCGCTCGATTTCGATAAAAAAGAGGTCAAGGCCGCCGTGACTCAGACGTACTTCGGGAAGTCTGTCAACCACTTCCACGACATCTCTGATTTCATAACCGACGGCACCTTCGCGTGTCCCACGGATCATTTTGTGAAGGAATACTCCAGCGTTCACAAGAACGTATTCGTGTACAGATTCGAGAGGACCATGAAAACGAAAGGAATTCTTCCTGGTATGAACGATCCCGAGCTCCTCGGTGCGTTCCACGGTTCGCCATTCATCCACATGTTCGGTTCGTGTTTGGCGTTCTCCGGCGAGACGCCACTGGATGCCGACGACAAGCAATTCAGCATGGATTCAGTGAAAATGCTTGCCGACTTCGCGAAGTCCGATGCCGTCCCTCAGCTTCGCGGAGTGACTTGGCCGAATTATTCGAGTGGGGAAGGAATCCTTGTCATCAATGATAACACCACAGTTTCGAATAGTCTCGGATGTAGAGAAAGATGTCAGAAAGTTTTCCCTTTCCTAGATGCCGTCTGAGAGCCGCACCGAAGCACGAGTCGACCGAATGTAGCACGATGACTCGCGTCTTCAATCAAATCAGGATAGAGAGTTAAGAATCGTTCTTCAAATTTATTTGCTTCTTCACTCTGTTCTCACCACTTTCCATAAGATTCTAGACTCGGTTGTCCCTCGAACACGTTCAATCAATAGATGCTCTCATGCCACAACGCACGTAGCGCTTCCAAAACACTTAAAGGTCAAATCATATCTTCATCGTTCAATCTGCCACGCAGTCATCATGGCTCACGGATTTCCACATGGAAATCTTGAGCGCTCCTCACTATAAATGAATATACAATTACTTCAGCAATGAGCCCAGTAGGACCAATTCATCTCTTGTCTGATGGATGATTACAATGATCCACCGGCTCCTCGGAGAAGACTGTCAGGGTCAGAAATGTCCGCTGTATGGGCTGGGGCATACGAGAAAATCTTGTCAAGTGAAATAAATACAAACTAGAGCGATTGAGCTTTGCACATCGTTCATCATTAAAGGAAAACACGACAAAGATTCCCGGTGTAAGGGTCGGTCGACATGAGAGACTACTAAGGATCTAAGGGATCATGTTGGGGATAAAATATCCGTTTCATCGCCGAATGCGTTGTGACGTCGTCGAATTCTACGAACATGGATGGCACAAAAATTCGTATTCCTAATGATTATGAACCCTGATTTCTGCAAGGAGAGACTATGCGAGGACGTAGTAGAATCGGATAGTCCCGGGGCCATTGGCAATTTATCTGAGTTTATCGGCCGGGATGGTGTCGGATTTGAAAAGCTGCTGGGCTACTCTCTTGCAGATGGCTTTATCTCTCTTCAGCAGGTCGTTCAGCTTTCCGAGCAGGCGATCGAGGGCCTCCGCTTCGAGGAAAGCGCATATGACCTCGTCGGATTTCGCAACGGCGGTTTCTTCTCTCGGAGTCTTCACGAGCAGCGCATGCTCTCCGAAGTAAGTGCCCTTATCAAGAACTTGGGTTTTGTCCTTCCTCTTGAGCTCCACTTCGCCTTCCTCGACGAAATACATTCCGTCGGCGGGGCCGCCCTCTTTCATGATGGTTTCTCCCTTCTTGAAGACTCTGGGTTCGAAGGCGTCGCAAAGACGGACTTTCTCGTAGGGCTCGACCGTGCTCAACATGAAGACACTGTCGAGGTACTTCATGTAGCGTTGCCTTCTCAAATAGGCCATTTTAACAACCACTCGAGTGTAGAGTCTACGAGCGATCTGCCAGATGACACCGGCAGTGACGGCTTTCACGGTAAACTCTCGGGTCTCCATGTAGAGCAGGGCGAGTTCGCCGAAGCAGCCGTCGTCCTTGTAAGTCTTATCGGGGTCCCCGAAACAGATGGGGTCGTCATCCTCGGCCCTGACGTAAGTCTGGAACTCGCCCTTCTCGACCACGTAGAAATGATCGCCTAAATCTCCCTGTCTCATGATGATCTCTCCTGGTTTCACCTCTCTCCTGGTCATGTGTGAAAGGGCTGCCTTCAGACGCGGCTCATCGATTTCCTTCAGGAAGGCGGTTGTCCTAATTCTATTCATCAGCATATCCATTTGCTCTTGAGTCTTAGCCGGAGGCTTGGGGAGCTCTTCGCGATCCTCTGCCGGATCATAGATCTCGCCGTAGACGGTTTCACGACGCGGTCTTTGTCTCGGCAGGGCTCTTGCCATGTTAAAATCTCGACCTCGTTTTATGTGTCGACCGAATCCCTTCCAAAAGGCAGCGCAATCTGCAATGTTCGTTATCGTTTCTGCGATGATTTATATAAGGATGCTCGGAGGTGGAGGTATTTTCGAAATCTCAAGCACCCTGACCCTCTGAGCACTCCTGAATCCGGTCTCGATCCTCGACGGGAGACGTCACGAACGCTGAATACATGCGGATACTCACTCATGTTCCCCGTTTTGAGTTTCTATCGTTCCAACACTTCGATTAAAGAAATGACAATAACGAGGCTTCTCAACTTCGGGAATCGCCGTGCTTTCAAGGTCTCGAACTTTCACCGCGCGAGCACTTCGAGGAGGGCTTTGGGAGAAAAGTACGCGATCTCTTGTTGACCCTATCACCGTGTTTGCGTCGCGACGCAGACGTGCAACCAGAGCGACTGAAGACCTTTCAATCCGACGTGCACGCTCCACGCATAGCGTGCTCAACAACGCATGGGGAAACTACGCGCTTCCCTTGTCTTCAGTTGATCTTCTTGATTCCCCGTTGATCCGAGAACGACAACTGTCCCGGGTGGTCTCTGAGCTGAGACTCTCCTTCGTGATGGGAGACACGCGTTTCAGAGATCAAGGGGATCAGAATGAACATTCTAGCTCCCTGCGCGTTTCCGCTGGGGTTTCTGGCAGTTTTTCCAACCTTCATCAATGCGTCGTGTTCTCTCGCGGATGCCGATCCGGCGGCTCCGGGGAGGTTCCGATACTTCCCATTCATTTCCCGTGTTTATCAATGCGAAACTCGGGATGGAAAAGAGGTTGTCGAGCAAGAAGAACAGAGATCCGTCCGGGAAAGATATTATTGGAACATCGCTTATTTTAGCTCAGCTCAAAATCTCGTTGAGCTTTCATTTTATGGTCAGAGCTCTTTAAATTTCCCTGAAAACGAATATATCTCGATCTTGCAAACACCACGAGAATCTCCTGGACTCCTACTCAACTGGGCATTGATGGGTTGCCGATTGAGAGAGTAGGGATGCAGTCCAAATTCGAGAGATCGGGCAGCGTCGGGAAGATGAAACCCTAGATCGAACGACCGTCGAGAAAGATGGAGAATGTGTCAGCGGCGAAAGGGGCAGTGCGCAGATCCGCGGGACGTTTAGCGAGGGATTAATCCGATCCGACAGACATGAGACATGAGTATCCGTACAAAAAAGAGAACATCGAAAAATGATATCGCTTCCCACCCCTACAGGCAGTGAAGGCGCATGAAATGAGTTGGTTCGCCTCCAAGTACAGTTTATTCTGACCCGCAAAACAAACTCCACTCTGAGGATCATTCTTCAACTTCAAGGAAATAATTCACCAATCCAGAATCCATCAAGTCGCCAGGATCAAGCGGAGCCGTAGATGCAGTTCTGTAGGAACGAGCATTGTTGTTTGAATGGAGCGGCAATCGCGAGCAATCTCTCCTCAATTAGAAGGAAGTCAAACTCATTCGATACAAACTTTGAGGTGTTTGATGAAGGCCTTAATCTGCACTTTATCTTCCGGGGAGAAGGACTTGTTTTCCTGTCAAGGACGAAAATGAGTTACTTGAGATGACTCATCCCCATCATCTTTCCGTCGTATCACTATATTCCCAAGATCGACTTAAGCTCCTCGGCTTCACGGAGTCTTTGAGTCGATTCTGATTTCGACAGCCAACGAGCATTCTCACCATGGCGACGTATTCAGTTCTTTTGAGAACCAAGCTGAAGTGTTTCAAAACCGCTCCCTTCTCCTTCGGGTTGACTCGCTTCTCTTCGGCATCAGAAATATCTCCCATGATCAATCCGAGTTCGCGTTGGGCACCATCCGTGATTCTGCGGCTGAAGTCGAAGTGCACTTTCTCGAAGCAATCTCCTAGGGATCACAGAATGGATGAGAAGAAGTCGTTCGCCCGAATCCGTCACAGGGTCGTTCCGTCGTCGGCCACCAAGCGATGAGATATTCGGAAATATATAATTCATATTCCATTTCTTCGTTCATGCGGTCCATGCTTGAGCAACGACTAATCGGCATCAGTGATCTGACATCTGTCGATCGAATTTCACAAAGTTGCAAACGTCGTAGGACAGGGAAAGCGATTTAGAACGTACTTGACTGCTCGAGCGGATCATCGCGGAAGTCGTCGCTTTGGCCACCTGAAATGTTTGAAACGCTTCGTTGCTATGTAATGTTATGTAACACAAGCTGCAACCGAGCAAAAATACGCACACGCACACAAATACAAGTTCTTGGGGGAAGTGAAAATCCGTCGCCGTCACCCATGGAACTGGACGGCTTTCATGATTCGAGCAGTCCGAGTTCTTCTCTCCGTGATCGGCATCAGAGCTTGCGATTCCGGATTCCGGACTCTACGTCATGGATCTTGTTACAATGGCGCGAATGGGGTAATGGGGGCCACCCGGAAAAGGAGGTAAATGGGGGAATCGGATTTCCTGGCATGCATGCTCGCGGCGAAGAGCATCCGAGTGATCTGCACTCGCCCCCGAAAGGAATTTCCACTTTCACGTCTCAGATCGCTGACTGAAGGATTCATCCGAGGCGAGCATTCTCTTCAGCCGCGGATTCTCCCTTTTCCTCAAATGTGGAACAATTCAAATAATCCTCAGCGATTAGGGCACGAGCGTCTGACAGTCGAGACACACATGATTGCGATCCGCGCAATCCGATAATCAGACAAACAGCACGGAGCCGCCACGTACAACAAGCACGAGCACAGCAGGAGAATCTGGTTCACTTACGCGCGGCGGACACAACAAACAGGACACAGAGGAAGCTCGAAACGACTTTGAACGTCATCTTTTGAACAGGTTCCGTTGCTGCTATGTCTTCAAGCAGGCTCGGCTTTCTTATATTGGGGTAAACGAGCAATGCGGTCCCTGCGGAAAGGGCTCGTTTGTTCGCTCACTCGCAGACTGTCTTCTTCGATTCGATTTCTTGAGACCCGTGGCTCGGTTTTCGGAAGCGCGCAGCTGGTCGAAGGTGGTTTTGGTGAAGGCGGTGGCGGCGGCGGCGGTGGCCGTGGTGACGGCGACGGTGGTTCCGAAAACGGCGACATCGGCAACAACGGCTTCGGTCCGAGTCGTCGCGGTCATCGGCAGCTACATCATTATCACAAGCGACAACAACAAAAACACCAATGATATCAAAAACAACAATGACGGCACCGTAACATGAGAAAGTAGCGCAGTGATGTCAAGCTTACGTAGGGTGCTCTCATTCAGATTTGTTTTCGACTCCTGCGATTTGGAATCATACGGAAAATTCATTCTGGGCCCAGGTTCACGGGTTGCCATTCTCTCTGCTATTCGGAGCTTCAATGCAGACGGCGAACCGCTTCCTATCCCATGGCTACGGTCGAGGAGGAGTCGGACTATCGGAAAATAATTCAGACCCATCGCTGCTAAGGGGCAAAAGAGCCGACCGACGTATAAGTCGATGTTAGCAATAATACATACATCACGGTCGTGGTAATATCAGCTAGACATAGTCTAGTAGCGAACAACGTCATCCGGTAAATTTATTTTAACGACGCTATTCGGTCATCGTTGCGCAACGGAGCACTGTGCGTTGTCACCAGTCAGTGAAATCTGCCGCTTCGGTTTTGTCGTCGGCCAACAACCAAAACTTGCCGAAAATCAGCCACCCGGCTAGTCGGTCCACCAGCCAGACAAACAGCGAAGACTTCCTGAGACGAGAAGTGCAAGCGGAGACAAAGTTAAAAGGAAGATCGGCAACAAGAGCCATTACGCGCGGATCACGGAGCGAAAAAGAGAATCACCGTTGAGTGAGCTTGAAGGCAAGAAGAATTTCGGAAACAAGTGCCAAAGCCGCTCCGACGCGCGTACATCGTCCTGGACGGATGGATGTTGGCTATTCTCGGACCATAGGACCTGCCGGCATGCTTTCTGGATCATGTTCTTGGAGACGACCATGGTCGACATGACGGTAGAGGTGCTCACCGAAGGGTCGACGCTAGACGGTTTTTCAAAGCATGTTCTGACCATCTTTAGGGACTGCGCACGGATTCCTGCTGTCGAAGATGGGCGCGAGGAATCTGGCATTTTCCTGGAGAGGTGCAATCCGCGGAAAGTACCGACGGAAAGACCCGCCCCTATAGTGTCATATGCTTATCATCAGGTAAAGAACTTTGACATTCCCTAACGGTTCCGAGAGGAACGGAATCCCCTCCCGGAATGAGGCCGCTTGGGACAAAAGATCCCTCATGAACGGGACTTCAGCCCTCCCTGTTTCCGTAGGAACCGATCGGAAGCCGGATCTCCCGCTTGGGATAGAGTAACTGTAAGAGCTCGAAGAAGGCGGACCTGAAACTGTTGTCTGGACTGCTCTACGAACTCGATTATTACACGTTCTTTGCATCCAGCTATCCGTCGGCTCCCTCAATGTTCCCATCATTTGTTTCCCCGCTTAGCTCGCGGTGAGAGTAAAACTTTCGAATTCTGCGTTTATGAATCAAGATCCCTCAATGACCTCAGCAAATTGTGACTTGTGAAATGTACACTCTCCCACTGTGCACAACCGTCGAGTTAGGTTACCAGCCTCTGACATCGCATCCCAACACCTAGACTACCATCTTCCATCGCTGTGATGGTTGTGAATCTCTGAACTTCTTCGCTCCGGTCTCGGGAAAATGCGTGAGCCTGTAATTCAAGAATGAGCACCTCGGGTTCCATGGTGAAGATGCGCATCATGAGGTCATCGTTCGAAATATGGATGCAGATCAGAAACTAAACATTCTCGATTTTTTCGGAGCAGAGCACAGTGGAGACAGGCGTTGCAATTCGATTCTCCATCGCAAGGCTCCGATTTCTCGAACATTTTGCGCCAGTTTTCTTGCGGACTCTAGGAAAGAGTTCAAGAGTAGATCTCGAGGTGCTGGAAAGTCGTAGACTCACAGCTTTTGTCTGAAGCTATCCGAATCGGCGACGTCACAGCAAGGTTTGTCGAAAAACCCTGCTGTGAGCCTATCTGATGGCATTCGGAAACGAGAGGTGCCTGTGGAGTTCTCGGAATTTGAGGCTTTCCGGCGCTATCGCTCGTCGCGATGATAATTTGTGCGTCACTTGGCAGGAATCGCTATCTGTTCCGTTGTGTGACTTCGACCGAAACGCTACAAATCTTCAGGACCGGCGATTCATCTTCTGCTCTGTTTTCCGAGAGGTCCAAACACCGGCGCTCATCGAGAGGTTGCGCGCTGGAATTCGCGAGGGAATCAGCCCTCGGCCCTATGAGAGCAAAATGTCTTCCATGGAGCCCATGGGATCTAAGAATAATGAATTCTCGCGAACTTCAACGGAGACAAAATCAGATACTTTATTCCACATAAAGGTCGTCGATGAGAATTGTTTGGTCGTCAACCACGCAAATAGTGTGGTCTTCGAAAGGTTCACAGAGGCCTTGATATCCAGCTATCTGTATTGAGAAAAAATTATATTCAGTTCCCAATCTATGAGGCCTGATGGAGCCCTATTGGATCGAGAGGCTTCTCCCAAGCGACGATCCGATTGTTGAGGTGGGAATAGAAGAAGTAGAATATTTTGCTTTCGATCTCCGAACATACGCTTGTGCACGAGGAGTTGACTGGCAGCGAAACCGTTTTAGGGGGGAATCCATGACACAAGATGAAGCATTCCGCTTGAAAGGCAACCAGACGTTCCCCGCATTCCAACTTGGCGTAGACTTCTTCGAGGCGAAAAGGTACTGAGTAGATTGGCTCAACAATCGGCGCATGCATATCGTTCCGATCCGGAAAATTCACATTGCTGTTCGATCATACATTTTTTAGCTTGGAAGAGCTTTCTGGAAGATCATCTGCGCCATACTGACCGTTTTCGTCTGTTATCGGCGAAGGATCCAGGTGGTCTTCGAGGGTATACGCGAACGATATCAGACATTCGAGGAAGATGAAAGGCCCCAGGGTCGACTTCGATAATGCCGGATTTTCTGGAATATTACCGATCTCATCTCTGAACTTGGGCTCAGATGAGGCGGTCACATGCCCTGCTCTACTGGAGACATCCGATCGGCCGCGGATATTTTCGTCAATTTTACGGGAAGTACCAACTTTGGGCGTTGACACCGAGCAGAATACAAGTCATAATAGTAAGGCGAAGCCAACGATGACCGAGCTGATGGTTGTTTTTGAAGAACCTCATTCCAGACGCGAAAGGAACGATTCACGGACGGGTTCACTCGCTCAGTATTAATGAACTTGTACACTTAGACATCACGACACACAAACAGGAAGGCTTCCTCGTTGCTCGGTCAGACGCATCAATGGGAATCGATTCAGCAGTTGGCGCGAGGAGAGCGGTGTCACGCGCTTCTCGACTCGGTCGCGGCTCACCTGATACAGGAATTTCGTACGGCAGCAACGAGGTTCTCCCATCTCGCCCAGCTCCCCGCTTATCGCAGAGTGAAATCTTCTTATACTAACGATAATCTTTGGACCATATTTAATTTCTGTCGATTCTGGTCCCCCATGGCTGCCACCGCCCTCGAATCTTAGAGCTGATTCCACACAGCATCCCCTGGACGACGCAGGTTCCAGTGATAGCTGAGGTAACGATCTCCTCATGCGGATTCATCAAGATACCGTCTCATCTGTCTCATAGTCGGTCCACAGTCCGCTTATGCGGGCGGACTACAATTCTACATCCTATTCAGCTTATAGGATCATCTATACTCGGGATCAACTTTTCCAAAACTGAATCATAGATCTCTTCACGATTCCGCACAGCGCGATCCGCTCGCGCCTAGTGATCTCTCGCCGTGTCCTCGTGACCGCCTCTCACTCATAAATCGCTCTCAACGTCGAGCGGAGACACCCCTTTGAATGTAAGTAGCACCACATCACAGCCCTTTGACCCATCAATATCTCGAAGCGTCAGCGAACGGGCTCTAGTTATCCCTTCTTCAACGGAATTCTTCAGAGGCTCCTATGTCTGGGAGATTTTCTGCTCCTCGATGGGACAAATCAGGGGAAACGAGCTCGCTCTGACAAATGCCTTATACCAGTGTCCGCCAAACTGGGTTCCGCGGAACCCCAAAGTCTACCTACGGAACCCCGTCGGAACCCCTTGGAATTCCGACGGTAAGAAAAAGTTTGGGAACCACTGCCTCGTACACTTCAATGATAGGTCTTCTCTGGTGATAGTCACGCAATACGTATCGTCTCATGAAGGTCCGAGCACTCGGCATGCACATTCGGACGACTTGTATTCAGAGAGCTCATTCTCTAGCCACGTCATCCTGCATTCGTTGAACGGGCAGCTCATTCTGGAAATCTTCCGAGAGATTCGATAGACTTCGGAAAGGGGCTGGAGACCGGATGGAGAAAGCATATTCGATTGTCGACAAGGAGAACTTAGATCGCTCGGATGCACGAGCGATCCGGGAGGGTATTTCAATCAGAGGGGTACCTGTGCCTGAATATCGAGCAGAATGCCTCTATTTTCAGGAGGAGTCTGACCGGTGATCACTCATGACGAAGGAGCTCGATCTCAGGACTGATTCCCGATTCCTATCTTAATCCAAATTTGAGCGCAGTATTCATAGGGTTGAATAATTCGAGCGCCTTCGTGCATACAGAAAGCGATGACCCAACTGTCCGATGAGACAAGAGGGCGGGCATACACTCCGCTGCACATCTTCGCCATGCAAGAGTTACACTCATCAAAAGACCTGATAGCGTCACGGAAGCCCTCAAGTTACCGGACCGAATCAGAGACCGAACCTCTCACTTCCCGGTATCTCCCCGGTACTCACAGTATTTTACCGCAAAGCAACATTCGCTCAATGGGCTTGCGGATCTCTCCCGATTAGCAGCGAATATCCACGGGTTCCCTATCAGATTCTCTCAGTGAAGCCCAACGTCGCAATCGGATCACTTTGCAGCGAACAGCGGGCCGCCGCGCCGTGTGGACCCGAGATTGGTATTGCGAAAGCCTGCGCGGTCGGAGAAGTTCGAAACACATGGGGATCGCCTTTTCCGAGTGGGCAACCTTCTGCCGAAAACGCTGGATCGACGAGCGAGCCGAGTCGATATTCGATTCCTGCTTGCTTGCTCGCTTGCTGTCTTCCCCCCGCTCTGCTCGCTCGGATACATGCAGATAGATGATAAACGGCATCGCTCGAGTGATAGCCGCTGACGTCTATTGAGAGGCTCCCTGCTTCTGAATGTGCTGTTTGGGTGAGTATGCATGTACGCTCGCTCGCTTGCCTACTCACTCACTCACAGATTGCTTGCTTGCTTGCTAGCAAGTGTATATGACCGACCGACCAAGCGGACAAGCGACCGGCTGCCAAGCAGCTACAGAAAGAGGAAATGGAACCGAGACTGCTTGCTTGCCCGCCCGGAGCCGTAGAGTGAGCTATTGAGCGAGCCTGCTCCCAGCCAGTCAGTCAGTCAGTCAGACAGCCCACGAAGCGAGCCGCAACCAAACGAGATTCCCTGAGGAGGATGGGGCCTCTAGGAGGACTAAGGGAGGGGGTCTAGTGGAGAGGACGACAGAGCATCTCTCCACTCTGACGCCGTGCACCCGAAGTGGAATCTCCGAACGAAAACTCGCTGGATAGCGCCCCGCGGCTGCCACGGTGGCAGTTGACAACGCTCGGTTTCGCGCTTTGGTTTTTGTTGAGGTTCGCGTGAGCGGCACCGCACTTCAGTGCTCGGGTAGATTCTGATGGGAGTCGAACAGAACTCTCGAGTTCAGCAGCTTGCCTACGCAGCATAAAAGAAAATTGTGAATAATTGTTTCCGATCAGCTGTCATAACCAGCTCGATAGGTTTCGCACGGGAATGTGAATTCGTGCTCCAGTGAAAAGTAGAGAAACTCGTCAGGGTGAAATAACGTCGAGGCTGTCCGAAGCACGTTGTGCTTGTCATGCAGCGAATCATATTGTCGTCTCGGAGGGCATACTTCTGACCCGTGGAACCATGTGAAACTTCACGAGTCCGGTGCACGGGAAAAAAGTTCTCCCGCTTCCATCGAGGGCAAAACCAGGAGAGCGCTCAACATCCCCCGCCCAGCAGTTCGAAGCAACTTTTGGAGCGATCTCCGTGGTGAGTGATGTAATAATTTTTGATACTTTTCACTTTCATGCAGGTCAGTCGGTGACTTGTCAGTCAGCGAAGGGCGACGCTTACTCAGAAGCGACGGGATACCCTACCGATGAAACGAGAGCCTGTGAGCTGTGAGTGACTGAGAGATTGCGTCGGAGAGGAGACGAGAATCTTTTGACATGTTGTTCCACTGATAAGCTGATGCACACGCCAGAAGCGACGAAAACGACAGTCAGGGTTTGGGGGCTGGAGTGACACGGGGACGAATGACACAGTCTGAGCGACGAATGCACATGGCCGCGTTATCTGCCCAGTTGTGCTTCGCATTAAGCTGAGGCTCGTCTTTTCCTCATTTTCTCGTTGTTCTCGGGACTTTCGGCTGTATCGATTTTCGCTTCGACGTACGGCTCTCCGCTCCCGGTCGCTCCGAGTACCGCTCGTGGCGGTGGTGGTTTTGCGTGTCGCAAAGAGCGTTCCCGCCCCTATCTCTCGGGCTCAAGTCGTCATACTGTATATTGATATGTTGACGCGACTCGAGAGGAGAGCGACTTCGAAAAAAGGTCAAAGAAGTCCAAAACAATTGTCTCGACGAGCGGCCACGCTCGGAGCTCATCGGGGTTTATTCCGTCGGGAGCCATTCGATGTAGGTGTGAAAACAACGCAGACACCGGGCGCTATACATATTCATGAGGTCCGACATCGGGACACAGAGTTCACCATCATCAACGCAAGCGCCGCCGGCGCGATCTTCGATCCAGCTACGTCAGGGAGCAGTCCGAACCGAAAGAGTGTTGGATTTTCCGTGGCTCGCTTTGCTCGTTCGTTTCTTTTTAGTGTCCTCCGATCGTTGTTCTACCTCGGCCTCTCATAGTTCAGTTTCTGAGTCGCGTGATTCGATCCGCGGACGAGGGAATCTGATGACGTGCGAGAGGAATTCAAATCGGACTCGATAACTGTTGCATCCACCATGATCTCAATGCGACGGTCTCCGATATCGAGAACTCCGACTCCGAAGTCGAATTGGCAATGTGCTCTCAGCCAATGGAGAGTATCGTTGACGGCCAAGACTTCCGGCGAAATGAATTTGCGAAACTATTCTCCTCCCGTAGAGCGAACAAATCTGCTCACGGGACAGTCGGGCGGGTTCTCGTATATTTTCCAGCCTTCCATTATCCTGCGGAGCGAAGGGTCCCGCAGGAAAACTTTCGAATGAGACGGGCTGTCTACGAGTGTCGGGAAACCGGAGCCCTTTGGCCGCAGACTCGGGAACTTCTTACTTTCCGCTGACATCGTAAATTAACTCATTTTCAATACATTCCAGACATCCGAAGACAGCTGTCTGGGAAGAGAAGGACTTGAACGCAGTGGAGAACGACCGCGACAATCGTTCGACCGCGAACAAAATGGGCTCCATAGACTACGTGAAGCACGCTGCTTGCTACACAAAATGGCACACGAGCGATGCGGAGAACATCGATATGGAGCTGACATCGCCACCGAGCATGGCTCACGTCAGCCATCATCCCAGGATGTATCCTCGAGAGCACTGGCTCGCCGGCACCAAAGGCCGATTAATCAAGGTGGGTTCGGTCGGAGGCTTATTTCTCGGGAGGGTCAGACGGGTTCCTCCCACCAGGAGGCGACTTAATTGTTGGGCGATCCATAGACCGTACTCCTCCAAACTCCTCGCGAGCTTGAGCAAGTTCCCGACAGCCAGTTTCGCGATAGTGTGGCCCCGATCTTCAACGATGCGCTTCTGAAAGAAAAAAAGAAAATACCCAATTTTGATCAGTGCAGCACCGGTCGAGGCAGTCTGACACAGTCTGCATGCATCAGAAATTAACGAGAAGACGGCTTGGCGCCAGTCGCCACAGTCCGACGGGATACGGTGAAATAGCGGCTCGTCATCCAAACTTTCCATGGATGCCGCTAGCCAAGAATTGCCGTCTTACGTCGTAGAGGAAGCTTCACGCTCGAGAGCGAGCGGAGGATCGGCTGGCTTGCAGGCAGGCAGGTCGACGGCGCGGTGGTTTTTGCCAAGCCCGAGGTCCTTCTCTTCCTCTTCGTCGTCCTTCTCCGGAACGCAATAAATCTATTACGATTCGATGTCATTTCTATCCGTACGCCACCGACAGGATTCCGCAGCTCAACAAGCGAAGACGACCGGATGGATGGATAGCTGGTCGGATGAATAAAAAAGACGACGAGCGCGCGAGCCAACAAACGCGTATCGGAAACAAGTCCGTTAGCTTTTCAGAGCGACAAGGGATAAATTCGCGAGAGTCTCCCGCCGAAAACCACCTCTCACACAGCGTCGCTTCCTCTCGGGAGTACTCTCCGACGTTGTTGCTCCTTCTCGCAAGCGGAGCTCTGAGATCCGGATCCCTGAAAGTGTTCGATCCGCGATACCGCAGCTCCGGAAGACGACCCGAAAACTCGGGAAGTGGAAGTTGTCGTTCCTTTTATTTGGATTTCGAGATGATAAACAAACCCAAGTGGAATCGAATAGCCGGCTCAGTAGCCTGCTAGTCTTCGATGCTACCAGAGTTCATACACTTCAAGAGCGAGTTTCCCCGACTGCGCGTAGGAGCCCTTCCCTCGCTTTTAGCAGGAAAAAGGAATCCCGCGACGCCTTCGCGAGATCGCTACTCCTCGAAACGATCTCGAACCCGGCCGGCGCGCAGCTGCCATCGGACGACTGAAGGCTAAACGATCACGCGTCCAGCATTTAATTCGCCGCCGTGGGCGAAGACGATTCAATTTGAGGGAAAGCTCCTCTGGAGCGCAGCGAATAATCGCTCCTAAGGAACAGAGGGATCTGCCTCCTACATCAATCCTCCCAGGCTTGACCCTGAGTCCAAGCGAGCGACCGAGCGATAAACGCCATCGAGCGTTTCGGTTCAGTCGATCGGACGAGAGCGGAAGAGGGCCGCTACACGCGGCTAGCGAAACAGGACGCTGGCTTTTATTGAAAAACTCGGCTGAGCCGTCCGGAGGTTATACTCTCCGCAATGAAAGTAGAAAGAAGCACATTTCAATCTTCTCCGAGCGAGCTCGCCGCAGAGGATAAGACCGGCCTTCCAGAGATAGCTCAACGACGGCGGAAACTTGTTATCGCGCGATCGAATCAACGATTGAACAAGCGTCTCTGCTATCGGAGCTCATAAACAAATAAGGCGGAAAACTTCCCTAATTGAAACTAATCGAAAAGGACAGCATAGGATGACTCTGAGTAGGGGCTCTCTTCCCGTCCCGGCCGGCGTGGACAAACTGCATCGCGGGCTCGGTGCGCAGCCTTTTGTTGAGACCTCCCGAGGTCCCGAGATCGGTGGACGGCGACCGCCCGATCGACGTTGTTTCCCCACGCTCAGAGCCACCGCCTCCGTTAGCGGGCTTGACAAGCAAAGCGAATTGAACGAGTTATTGATCCCAATCAATTAAGCCCGCTAATAAATTCATCGTTTTGTGCACACGGCCCTAACGACTGAGGCATCTCGGCGGCGATATTATCGCAGACGAGCAGAATCCCAGTTGTATTCCCCGCTGGCTTGCTCAAGTGCTCACTCGCTCGTCCGTCCGCAGAGTCAACCGAGAGGCGCCGTCAATAATCACGTTTTAGCAACGCACAATGTAGCAGCCACGCTCCTCCCGGTAGATGGATTGATTCGGAGTGATGATTCGACAGCGGAAACGACCCGAAACGATGATCCTCTGCCCAGAAGCTGTGCCCGAGAGTAAGAGAAGAGTTCCTCTGGGGCTTCCTTGTTCCTCAGTCTCGGGCATTTCCGCTCCTGGTGGGATGACTGAAGCGAAGCCACTGTGAGCCACTTGCAGCGTTTCCTTGGCGGATGATTCCGTTTCCTCAAGTATTCCCCTCCCCATTCATTAATGTGTCAAGTGATCCGAAACGCAAACTGTTCTAATCTGCGGGACGTGTGGCAATCGAGCACAACACCCATAGGTCGGTCGCTTGCTTGCTTGCCATGCACTAGAGATGAGTGTTTGCCGAAGTCGTCAGGCGAAATTGTTGGAGTGTTGTTCCACTCGAATCTCTAACGCCTGGAGGGGAGGCGTTGAGTAGGTTTAGGGAGACAGCGGCCGGCGGACTCGTCTCCGGCCGGTAGGGGATTCGTAGACTTGGCTCGTCCTCGCAGATGGGAGCGACGAACAGGACCTTGAGAACGGCGTCGGCCGAAATGCTTCGACGCCTCAGTGATTTCCGAAACGTACGATGCAACTTTTTCACTGCGTCTATTACACGAGCATGACGACCGTTGCGACCAAATTGTGTGCACCGCAAATGTTCTCGCCTCCCTCCAACCATCGCCCCGGGGGACCGGTTTTTCCAACGGAACGCTCTTCATTCGACCTTAATGACCATATCAAAAATTGCGACTCTGAAAGGGTCCTCTAATGAGCCTGCTTGGTTAGTGCAGACAGTAAATCAGCTAGGCAGCCATTCAGCCGCGAACGTTCAGTCAGCGTAGAGAGTGTCAAAAAGCGTCTTCGCGCGGAGTCTCATCAGTCTGCGAAACGCTGTGAAATTGTAGCGTTCGTCGCCGTCTGCCATCATTCGACCGACTCGGACTTGTCCTCCGAGCACTTATTCAGTTTTTTCGAGGCCGAGTTCTTTTACCCTGATGAACTCCGATGCGACAGCCATACATTTCACGGGCTCGGTGCTCGTGATGGAGCTAGCGCGTTTTCAGCTGCTCACTCGGAATGTAGAGCTCGTTACCTGTCCCAGCGATATTGAGAAGCACCCAATGCGTGATCTCAGACGCGGGGCTACCAGAGAGCAACGGATGAGCCGCTGAGAATCTATGGAGGAAAACGATCACAATCCTTATTCGTATTTAATTTCGTGTGAAGATTTTGTGACCTCGCTTCTCTCCTCGAATTCTGAATTCTCGGAATCTGACGGTTGCCACGGCCATCGAGAGAGTCGATTCGAGATGCCTCCGAAAGATTCACGACACTCACTCAGAGAGCTAGATTCTGGTTCTCAACTCAGGTGACGACAGCGTGTCGCAGCATTCCGACGACTCGGGACTTAATTGTATCACAGAAAGCAGGAGATAGGTAGTGGCGATCAGGAGAGCTTGTCATGGTGCGAGCTGCATTTTCGCCCGAGGAGTGCAAGGCAACCGCCCGTCGATCTCGCCGCTCCTCGAAGGGAATCCGAAAGGACGACGGTACATGACTCATCGATCGAGCAGGCGATCGAGCGAGCAAGCGAAGACTCAGTCAGTGGCTCCGCAGCGATACATACGTTGTATGGAGCGTAGAGAAGCAGGGGGAATCGACTGCCCGGACGATGTTTTACCCAACCTATGCCGTGCATCGTACCGCGGCGATGCACCTCTTAGTCGCTCATCCAGCCCGCCAGTCAATCGATCAATCACCCAGCGCATCCATAGGTCAGTTCAAGACGGTTTTCCTTGCGGGTCAGCGGAACTGACCGTGGGTCGGGAATTTTATTATTCACGAGGCTCCCATTGAGATTCGGTAGGGAGTACGACTGGTTGTCACAATCCTTGAATCTGCCCGGTTGCACGTTCGCGGTGGAGCGCCCCCGCATTCCGCCGAGCTCCATGCACTGGCGTGCAGACGAAAAATCGAGACACCCGGATCAAATCTGCAATTGTCTCGTTCGTACAATCGAATGCGGCTGGACTTCACCGATCAGAATTTCCCAGTTTTTCGGCTCTCACCACCGTGACGACCCGTGTTCGGAGATAAGCGCGATTTTCCATATTTCCACGAGGAATTCCGGCCGAATCCGATTCGAGTCCCTACAACTCCCGGGGTCCGGAATACACGAGAGTTTTTACCCTGTGTTAATAGAGGCCGGAGGTGCTCCCGAATATCGAGTTTGTTCGAGTGAAGCGAGAGCAGTCTACGGGGACTCCAGTGGCGGGAGAGCAAAGAAGTGTTGCATTAATATTAATACCGAGAGGGGAGCGTGGAGATAAGGAAAACTCCGAGAAAGGTCAGATGGAGTCGGTCGAAGGGAATTCAGATCCATGAGAGAAGAAGCGAAACAGCCATAATAGCTTCTCTGGGCTCTCGCAAAATGAATCTTTCCTCCTTTCATCGCGAATCCTGCATTCGCAATGAACCTCCGGATCCTCCGGAATTCGCCCTCTCCGTGTGAGAGATCGTCGATGCGGATCGCGCTCCGAGACGTGAGGGAATTGTCGGGAGCGGAAAGAGTATTCTGATGCGGATAGAGTTCATAGTTTCTCTGTTTTGATTCGCCCTCACGCAATAGCGGGACGAACAACGACACGTTTCAGGGATTTCCAACGAACACTCCGGCCGAAGGAGCAAGGTATCAAGCTCTCAGAGCATCGAAGCGGTAGAGCCTATTTGTGATCCTACGGTGTTCCGTCTTCTGTCGGCTCGTAATTCGTAATATGTTCCGCGGTGGGGGGGGGGCGGGCGCCGCCGACGGCGGCAGCATCTTTCCCCCGCCCTACCTTTCTTCCTCGTTCGCCCGTCTTTAAACGGTCGCCGTCGCAACCGCTGCTAGCGACGCGCGGGCAAGTTTCGTGTGATCGCTGGTAGAGCGCCTGCGCGGGAGTCAAGATCTCAATCAAACGCTTGGGAACGATATTGCGCAGCTCCCAAGCTCCTGGTTCCCGGCGGGAGCGAGCGCTTCGAGGAGCTACTTATTTTCTCGTCGGACCTGCACGTGATGTACAGCATTAGTCTTATCCGTACCAGTCTTCGAAGCAGCCAGAAATCTGCAATTGAAGTAGTGAAACTGAGGGAGAGGGAACTCCGTTCCCGAACTCACCGCTTGCATTCCCCGATCGGTCAGAGAGTCGGTGACAAAAGTCTATGTTTGGCAACGGGCACCATGCTGGCTGGACCTTCCAAAAGAATCTGTTCTGAGGTCTCGGACAGCGCTTAAGCCCATCGGAGCATGCTCGAACAATGAGAGGTGTTCCCACCTGAGTGTCCACAGTCATCACAAAGCACTCAGATAATGAGCTTCGGCACTTTCTTCCCGAACGTGGCTCCCGCCAAAATGTGACCTCTGCCAAGATCACCGCTTCTCGTCGGTGAAACTGAAATACTGGCGAAACTCCCTGGGTTCGCTATTCCTGCATGATACTGATCATCTGTGTATGTTCGTTCATGTCGGGAGAGGGTTTAGCTTCCGGACAAAATCTGAGCGAAGAAGGATGAAGGCCTCGTCCGTCCCCGGTCCATCGGCAGCGTTGCTGGCTCGCCTTTTGGTGACAGGACCTCTAACAGCCCCCGAGCATGGACAGAGCCGAGGCAAGCCGAGCGAGCGGACGGGCGGGCGGGCGGTCGAGCGCTCCGGCTGGCGGGACTACAGGGCACGGCAAGGCACCGATAGATGCACGAAGCAAAATGCCTAATGACTAGCAAGGCAGGCCCGGCCAACGTCCTCTGTATCCGATGACCCGGACGTCTCTGGCAGACAAATCCGGCTGAGGGAACCCACTTCGGAATCAAATCAGCGCCAGCCGCCGACCGATGGCTTTCAAGCCTCAAATAGGGCTTACGCGACGTGATGGGTTTACTGAGGACGACGATATCCGCGGACCCGGCGAGTCACCAACTTTTCGCAGCGACGACGCTGGCGGCATTGTGCGTTAACTGACTTGGATCTTCACCGCCGCTATTCTATCCGTTCGTTGAGCTCGTCGCGGTGAGGAGTTGAGCCCACCACAGATATCGCGATGCGCCCGATAGAAAAATATTCCTGCGGGGCAAAATAGCGACTGACTGAGCGAGCTCAAAAAAGTCAGCCATATCTTTTTTTAGCTCTGCCCCTCACCTACTGCGACCCCATGAGTAACATCAGCTGGCTGACAGCGCCGGGCGTTTTTAGGATCTTCCATGCTGGACGACGACGTAGCGAAGGATGAGCAAAGTGACGAGAACGAGTGGTTTAAGGGGGAATCCGCGCAAAGTAAAAGGTGCAACGAGGGTGACAGTGCGTATGGGGACGGTTTCGCACATTCCTCGTCCTGCCTAGTTGGAGCGTCGCCGCCGCCGCCACCAGGGCCGTCGTGACAGAAGAGAAAGGAGAATGCCGTCCCGCTGGCCCACCGGTCGCTCCGCTCGGCTGGCTGCGTTCTCCTTTCGTTCAGGAAGAGAAAGTGTGACAGTTATGATCGCTGAGAGAGGAACTAACGCGTTAAGCTGTTTTTTTTTTACTCGAAAAGCCGGTCTTTTCGACTAAGCGGAGGAACAAGCGGCGGCTTCCCTTCACGCTGGGGAAGATGTCGCGTTCCTCTTTTTAAGCCTCTCTTCTTCCCCTAAGCCTCACTGAACCCAGCGGTCGCTCGCAAAGGCGGTCGGCTGGCGCGCCGCTCCCACAAGAATGAAGCCATCAAAACAAAACCCTCTTTTCCTCGGCCGGTGTCGTTGATTCCTAACCAGAGCTTTCCAGTGAACTCACGAGCCCTTGAAGATCCTCGGAACGATCCTCGAGAACCATGCCCACTGAGACGGCGATGCTATGGCTCCCTAGATTCGGGGGAACATGAGGAAAAATGGTGAGACCTCTCCTCGCGAGGGATTGGGCTAGATTACGGCTTCGGTCGCTCCTGAGACGCGAATTCTTTCTCGCTTGAACTCTGCCGACCACCCCACCTCACCTCGCATCACAGTAAATTGAGCGTGTCGTCAGCGCGTGCCACCGTAACGTTCCCGCGCTCTCTTACCCCAAAGTTTCAAAATACACATCAATCCCGTCACGAAACCACATCGACGACACGGTCGGCGTAGCGAAGCCTCGGTGTGGATAGAAAGAGGATGCAAGTGGGATAGAGGAGACAGGAGAAGCGAACTTGCGAGCGGTGGAGTCGGCGCGCACTATAGACACTCATAGAGGAGACCCCTCGGGAACAACTCTCGCAGACGTCGGAAGGCAAGGGATGAATTTGTCTTCATTTTTGAGTCGCGGTCGGAGCAAAGCGAAACCGCTATTTTCTCTGGGAACATCACTTTCCTCGATAGCAGCTCCCGGAATCAGGAACAGACAGGATAGAGGAACGAGTATGATGCGATACATCCCGGCACCGATTCTCTCGTTTTCGCGAGTCGTGGGCTGAGCGAAGTAGGAACAGATTGTCTCTGAAATGTAGCTCGTGATCGGCTTCCGTTCGATCGCGGCAATGGTGGGGTGGGAGGAGACACCGCCGTCTTCACAACCCACAATCAGGATCACCTATCCCCTGTGAGCAGAGTCGAGGGAAACGAAATGGTGTCCTTTCCGATACCGTGAGCACCGAGAGGTCTGTTCTCGCATGGTGCTGTCGACTGTGGGGAGGCAAGACAGTCTCAAAATCATGGGCACGTGACGGAACACCGTGATCTCGGTTTTTTTTCGGTCGGACGAGGTCTCAATCTAATTCAAGCCCAGTTCGACCAGAAGTGAGAATGTTCTATATTTTATGGTAGTTCATTTCTTCCGGGGGAAATCCGGGAAATGACGATGTCGTGGTGGGATCTCAGACGACTGACTGAGTGCTCCTCGAGCGAGGCTCCCTGCTTCTCCACGGAGCTGTTGTGGACTTTGTGTTTGAGTTTCGATTCCATTCTATTTGCTCACTGAGCTCGCTTCGGCGACAACGGAGCGCACCCTCCAACAGGGCGCGAGGATTTCGTCCCGCCGGCAACCACACGAGCGTCAACTGAGCGGAAAGTTTTTTCCCTCATTTTTTTTATCTGTTGTCCGATGAACAAGTATTCTGAAGTTTGCATGAGTGCCGCGGAAGTCTGTCCGCTCTCTCTCTCCGACTAAGCGACGTTCCTTGTGCCCTTGCGACATCACCAGCTAAACTGACGGGGAGCTCATTCTCGGGCTATACTAAGTCGCATTCACGAGTAGTATCATCCGTATATCCTCCCCGACCCCGAAGTCCATTCGTTCGAACGGAATATACGTGATTCGGCGAGACCCGCTCAGCCGCGTGAAATTCGTGTACGCCCGATGACCTCTCCTGGGGTATGAATCCGTGAGATTACCTCCCGTCCGACGTCATGAACAAGCCGAGGAATAATCTCGGGGTCGTTACCGACAAAAATCTCAGAATTGCCCCGGGGCATCTAGAATCTTGAACTCGCTCCGTCCCAAAAATAATCTCTGCAACGGTCCACAAATCTCTTCATCAGATATTCAAAACCAAAATCTCTTCACCCGTCACTCAACCTCCCGTATCGTGTGAGCATAACCGCCTTGAACTCGAGTGAGACATCGCTTTGCCTACGATTCCACGCAAGTAGGTATAAGCCCGCTTCGCGGCGGACTCCAAACCCCATCAGCATTCCCTTCTGCCGTCCCTGACAACGTCCAGTTGACTTACAAGGAGCTATCCATACGCCTCGGCGACAAGTTCCGCGGGCGATGAGATATCTGTCGACGAGCGATTCGTCGGTGCTAGCTGATCCCTAGACGGAAAGACCGGCCTGACGACCGTATGGTCGCCTTGCCACTTGTGTTGAAATGTCCGTGTCAGGAACAACAATGACCAGTCGTTATGTTTCGGACGGCAGAATGTAGAAATGATGGAGTGCATTAAGAGGTGCGCTGTTCGTTTACTCATCCGCCGCCACTGCTGCTGCTGCTGCTGCCGGCGCAAACGCCGCCACCGGCCGCCGCGCCGCTTTACTGACGACAGTATTCTCAGGGGTGCCGTAGATCGTAAAGAGCAAAAGCTAGTCCAGTGTGTTCCGAGGGTGTTTTCTGTCCGTCCCGGGTGTTTTGTTCGCTGGCGAGCTTCAAGCCACGCTGGTTTTCCCCGTGCGTCGGTGGTTTCCCTTCATCCTGAGTCGCGGGTCCGAGCCGCTGCCCGACGCCCGAGGAGTTCGATCCGTTGAGCTGCGGCGGCGCTTGCTGAATCGGCCAGTTTCCGACCAGGTTTTCTCGAACTGTCGTCGACGTCGTGTACTATGTTTTGCCTCGCGGATGAGAAATCGCTCCGAGCCGGCCCTCGCTATGGTATCCAGCCAGTCGGCTCTAGCTTCGGAGGTAGGTATCGGGAGAGGGGCAGCGCGGGCTCAGATCCGTTACGTACCTGCCGGAACACCGCCCGTCGTGCCAAGGCTCGCTTCTCCGGTCCGTTCGCCTGACGTTCGCAGCTACAGATCCTTGTTGCTGCCGTTGACGCTGTCGTTGCTGATACTGCGACGACGACTGTTGTGTGTTTAGTTTTCTGCAACAACTGCTGCGGAGAGCAACGTGCATCGAAGTTTATGGCACTGCCGAACTCCACTCAAGTATCCCGAAAGCCAGGATTGTCTCCCCCGCCGAAGCGCTCTGCGGACCTGCTTACTTGTCCAGAGGCACTGCGAAGACGACTCGACGTGGAAGAGTCCTACGTGAAATAAGAAGCGTACGCAGCTCAGAACTCGAGAATATAAAAAGCGGAATCGCTTCGAGGGAATTCCCCCTCCCGGGAAACGGAAGAGTGAAAGCTCTCTGTGGATCCGTGCATGACGTATATCTGTATGTATGTATGTATGTATGTATGTATGTATGTATGCTAACGGAAGCATCCGGGTGTGCTCGCTCTCCAATGGGATCCCGGCCGGATTTGTCCACTAAGGTCATGGGAGCTGATCCACTCGCCGGTGCCGAGCTCTTCCGAACAGAGATAGGCTCTCGAAATTCCACTGACAGTCGATAGCGAGCAGAGGGAGGGAAAACGTCAAGATATCCCCACAGAGGAGGATATACTGCCGGGAACCCAGTTCAGCGCTCAACAGAGTTGTAACTTGAGGGGGATTTCACCCGGCCTGCTTGTCAGAGTTCTCGCTTTATACGAGTCGAAGGAGCGATCCTCTCGGACCGGGCCTTTGTATTCCAGCATTCCAGCCGCATTCTCGATAGAGGAATCATGATTACTACGCAGCAGGCCGAATCTCCGCCAATTTTATTTCGACTCGCTGCTCGATAGGAGCCGCGTGTGGATGTCTTGGGAGAGGAAAATACGAGAGAAACTCTCCAGCCCGGCTCTATAATCGTACAATAAATGTGGAGATCTGCGAGCTCAGTCAGAGTTTCACGAGATGTTGAAAAATATTAAATGTGAGTCTAAGCGGCTCGAAGAAACAGAATAATGGGGTTGTTGCGCACAGCATCGCTACGGCCTCCGGTCGTAAGGCTCGTTTGGCCGGCCGGCCGCCCGCCGCTCCAAGCGCATGCGAGGATTCACTCCTGACCGCACTGTGAGTACGGGAGCATGAACGACTTCGATAACCTCGGCTTCATGTGTTCCCCTCTGACCTGTGAGGGACAGAGAAAGGGGAAAAGATATGTTTGTAGTGAATTTGACGGAGTACTCTCCGAATTCGAGGTCATCCGCTATTATTTTTCCTTGTGTGCTTAGCCTCCATACCAGAACGAAATTATCTTCCGTTGCCAGAGAAGCCCGTCCATAAAATGGCGCAGTCTGCCGAGAGAGGAGACTGCTCGTGGATGGCCGTGAGCCGACCAGAGCTGAGCCCCGGCTCAGAGGACGTACTTTCAATGTGGATAATGATGCAAGACAAAAGTTATCCGAAGCGTTCGTGCGTGCTCACGTCATTGCCGTCTCGCAATGACGAAGCCTTCGTCCGAGTTGGTCGCAGTCGCCGTCAATGAAGGACTGTCCACAAAAACCCCAAAATATGTATGAGGTTAGCTGGCCTGATTTTGCTCATGGCTCGATTTTATTCTTTTATTCGGCGGCCTCAACTCGAGCCCAGATCTAATGATCGTACGGCCGACCAGGCATCCAACCGCTCGCCGTCCACGCGCGGGACGAGCTATTCCCCCGTTGTTCCTCCGCTATACATTCACCTCGATCGGGCCTCTCGACGCGAGTGCGTACATTTTATGATCTGCTGCTCTACCGCAGCGCTGAACTATGGCCGATCAGATTGCTCTGCGGTGGTGGTGGCGGCTCCGATACGGACTAGGCTACGGAAAAGCGCTGCCCGTGTGACAGAGGCGCAAGGAAAAGAGTCGCTTAGACATTTTCGAACGCCCACACAAGCGCAAACACACACAAACGAACGAAAGGCGTAGAGCTGGAGTAGACGTGCTCCCTCCCGTGTTGCCAGGATCGACTCCCAGGGCGAATTTAGCAACTACTTGTCGAGTTATTTAATGTTGGGCCGTTACCCGTGTAAGCCGCCGTAAAGCCGTTCCGTGTCGCGAGAGCGCTGCCTCCTGTCGTCCCTGGGCGGTTTGTGCGATGTGTGTGTGTGTAGTCGTCGCCCCCGTAGCCGCTACCGCCGGCTCCCGTGCAACGCTCGCTTACCAATTAGCATTTTTGGAAAATGGATTGGCGGCACCGCCGACTAGTTGGATGCTCACACCTCGTCCCTGGCAACACTCTTCACTTTAGCCGAGTCGATGCAGTGTTTTTTCTCCCCGAAGGGAGCCTTTCGACATCGACGAGACCTAACGAGACCGCGAGAGAGTGAAACAAAGATTCACTTATAGCGCATTTCGAGTCTGGCGCGTAGTCATTCGAAAACACTCTCATGAAAGCAGGATTTCCGTTCTTTCCGCCACGTTTCCGAGCGGTCCGTCCTTGCCCCTAATACTAGCTCGACTCGTGGCTCGTGGGAGATGAGCAGAAATCCAATCGGACTTTATTCCCCCTTAGTAGTAGTCATCATAAAAAAAATCAGCCACCATATTCGCAGACGTCTTAGCTCGCGTTTTAAGGGATCACGGATTCGAGAATGCTGAGAGCAGAGAGAAAGGTCAAGTGAGCCTCTCGCGTGAGTCGCGACCCATGCGAGCAGCACGTCGCCCTCATTAGGAAGCGACGGACGATGCATCGTCAGCATCATGAGGGATGCGGACCTTCAATCATATCAGTCGAATCAATTAATCCGTCATCCACATTTCTTCCGGCGTCATCTTAATCAGGGATGGCTTGCTCGAGGAGCGATACTCCATCGATTCGGTATCAGCGTGCGCAGTTCAGCGGGACGTCCGCTGTTCCAGCCAGCCCTTCGAGCAGCGAAGGCAAGCAACTCCGGCGAAGAGTGTATTCTCCTTGTCTTGTCTTCCTCAAGAGGCTCCCCGCGATGAAGGGAAAGAAAATGTCCGGATGAATAGAAAAACTTAATTAAACTCGGATGAATCGGAGCTTAGACCTCCTGTCGGGTCGAGGAGCTGCTGCTGCCTTTGGAAGAGGAAAGAAACAAAATAAGACGCTTGGAAAAAAATACTCAGGACTCACGCGAGTGATTTCATTACAGGTGCTGTCATTGGCCTGCGTCTTCTGTATCGGCCTTGTGCTCGGCTCGTCGGCTCGACGACCAATCCAGAGGAACGTAACACTCCATCAGAGCCACTGTGACCTGCTGCCTCGCGAGCCCTATCAGATGAGTGATAAAATTTTGAAGAAACTCATCGATTCAGTGAGCCGAGAGAACATCGAAAGCTGGTTGTGGTGAGTGTATTGAGCGCCCGTTGTCTCTCAGCAGAGGACGTGATTAGAATTATACGAGGGCTCGGTAGCTCCAGCATCAAGAGGGTGAGCGGTCAGCGGCCAGATCTTCATTCTTGGGGTCTCTTGCGGCTTTCCCACGGGTCTCTCGGTCGGTGAAATCAATAATTCCAATAACTCATCCAAGACAAAACACATTGGCTGTGTTAGTTTGGTGGTCGACCGCCCGCCCGACCGCGCTCACTCGAATGCTTGCTCACTCGGTGGGCGGCTCCGCAAATAGCAGAAAATAATTCCGTTGTGTGCCTGCGGGTCGACTCCAAAACCCTTTAAGTATCTCCTGATCAGCGGACGGAGGATTGGGGTATTGGAAAAGTCATACCAGGCAGGGAGAAGGAAATGACTTGCTCGACCTGCCTGTTTCTTGTTGTCTCCTTCTTGGGTCGGCCGGCCGACGGACGAGGGCACGGCCAGAGGGGGGAAGGACGGGTGGAGGAGGGGGAGGCGGACAGACCGACGGGCCGGCGAACAGACTCTCTGCCTGACGGACGAATGGCGGAATCACAGGCAGACTTGACGGTTGATTGCTCGACTGAATAAAAAAAATCGGTGAAGGGAAAGCGACAAGGGACAGGGCAACAAGGGACGTCATGCTGACGCATGTGCTTCTTGATGATTCGCAGATAGCAATCACCTCTGCCGTATTCTCTCTCGGAGGAGTCGCCTTCTGATTCCCAAACGCGACTTCTCTAATCACTTATCGGTCGGTGCTGTGACGTTCGAGTCCGTCCTCACTTGTGGTCCCTGAGGATTCTTCGCCGCCGTCGTCGTCGTCGCCAAATCATCCAAGATCGTGATACTTAAATTTCGATACAATTTTTTCAGGCAGACAACTCGTGATTTCCACGTAGGCGGATCGGATAAAGGCGCAAAACTCGCTCAGAAAATAAAAGCCACTTGGACGAGTCACGAGATGAAAAATGTGCGGGTCGAAATCTTTAGACCTCTACTGTCGTATCCCGATATGGAGAGAGCCAACGATGTGAGATTGACGAAAGGATCACGCGTTATCTACCAACTGAAGGCCTCGCACCTCGAGAGCCAGCTCGGTAAGTCCATCTCGGCGGCAGAGGGAATCACGTCAGTCGAAAACGGTCAGAAAAGTCCTCGGAGCTATAGTCTGCCTTGGTTCACCGGCCTACGGGCGGGCAGGCGCGCGTGCGTGCCTGTCGTCCGCGATGCGATCGACGAGTACGGGTAGGAAAAACCTCGTGAAAAAAAATCCCTAAACCCCGAAAAGCCTCGCTCTGTGGGGTCTCCCCGCCTCTCGAGTAGCAGAGACTCGGAAGTAGAATTGAAGCAGTTTTTCGACAAAAACGCTCCACTTCCTCCTCGCTCGTTGTTGGGAAAACCTCTTCCTCCCGTGAACAACGAGAAGCTGAAGAAGCTAGAAGCGTGCCGTTTCAGAGCGAATGATGGCGGCAAAAAATTAAAGCTCCACAGTCTCCCGCTAGCCTGAAGCCGCACATTGCCGCAAACTGGATTTACTCTCGCTCAACGAGTTTCCGGCGGCATGAGCCATATTTGGAATTCAAATAGTTCGAGCGCAGGGACGCTTCACTGGCAGCATTATTCTCCTTCCATCATTCGCCCTCTCTCTTCCTTCCTCAGAGACGCATCCGTACATGGCCTATTCATCACCGGGAAAAGTTCGAGGCAAGCCAGTGTATGTAAATTTCGGACAGTCCGAAGACTTCGATGTACTGAAAAGCCGAGGAGTCACGCTCAACGGAACCATTGCTATCATGCGCTACGGCAAAGGGCAGACATTAGCGAAAATTAAGCGAGCGGAAGAAAACGGCATCCAGGGTTAGTATTGCCGGTCGTTCGGGCTCGTTCCAGTCGTAAAAGTCCTCGGGGCCGGGGTTATGACCCTTGCACCGTACAACACCTGTACTCGCTCTACTAGATAGCCCGAGCTCCGCTGTCAGGAGCGAATACTTGCTCAACGCTGCATTCGATGCCGATGCGACGAGGCGAGGCCAACTATCTAATACATCAAACTGCAGGTGTTTTGATCTACGCGGATCCGTTCGACACGGAATCCCTCGACACCGAGGTCCCGAGCGGTCCAGCTGTTCCAAGCGACGCCGTCGAACGCGGCAACATCAAGTCCTTCCCAGGAGACCCGGTGACACCTTTTCTTCCGGCGACCGACGACATCTACAGAATGCCAAGGAGTGATGTCCAGCTGCCTGGAATTCCAGTGCAGCCCATAAGCGCCGAGGATGCGCAACACCTGCTACAGAGAGTCATAAATAATATCCAGCTTTATTTTTTTTCCACATTTTCCTCTGAATGCTCATAGGCTCGACAGTAGCCCTCAGAGGCCGCTGTGCTCTTGACGTCTGTGCTCGCAGAGAGGTATGATAGGGGGAGAGGGGAGGGGGCTGAGCGACGGGGGCGAGGGATTGGGGTCGTTGGAGAAGGCAAAATGGGAGGGACCTGAGTGCGTCAAACAAAATGCCAGTCGTCTCTTTCAGCGAAACAACTCTCACCACAAAGTGGTAGCTACGCCGAAATGGGCTGCGGTGGCCTTTTGAAAGCTACGCGTCGTTGATTTTCTGTTGAGCGAGTTTGGCTGAGAGCACGGATCTCTTCTTCGGTGCGGTGGTCTGGAGCGTCGGACGTCTATCGTCGTTTTTCCGGCGTTTCCAGTAGAAGATCCGGATTTTATCCCGGCCGCTTCGCTACCCGGAAAGGTCCCGGAGAGGGGAGGAACTCCTTGCCTCAGGAAGATCGATCCAATCAGCTCTGTCATCAACCTCTTTCTTTCAGGGGTATCGGCGGACCTTCGGCCCCCATCAGATGGCAAGGCCGCCTCAACCTCTCCTACAACATCGGCCCCGGGTACAAGGACGCAGCCGAAATGCAAGTATTATGAGAAAATCGTCTGCGCCTTATGAAACACGTTTCTCGCTACGTTGATCTGGCTGCGATGTTCCGTTACGATTTGCTCGGGGAAAAGTCAGAACGAGCTACAAGGCCTTCGTGTTTTGATTCCATCAGTCGCGAGCCAAGCGAAACTTACTCTGAATGGCCTTTCGAATGCTATATTTGCTTCCTCGTCGGCGGGGAGGGAGCAACCTCGATTGTAGCGGGAGCTCGCGTGGATTTGACTACGTCCTATGCCCTCCATTCGGTCGTCTCGATTTCCAGCGTCTCGAGAAAAACGTCTCGAGCATCACGTTCGATCGTTCTATATTTTTCTTTGGATGAGTCGTCAGTCTTCGAAGTTCAAGGCGACCCGGATCGAGTTCCCCGCTGATTTCCTACCTGGAATATTTCCCAAGGAGTTTTTTTCCCCTGCCAGCAGTCATCGATTCTCCGCTTGAACGGAGTCGAATAACGATCAGTCGGTCCCTCCAGACTCACCGCGCAGTGAATTCTACGGCCTCGCTTCCGCGACTCTCCCACTTTTTTTTGTCTCCTCCGAGCTCTGAGTGCGGATCCCGAACGAGATGTCGTTCCGATACTCTCCCGCTGCGTAATTTGTCTATTCGTTGATGAGTGCGCAAAAAACCAACAGCCGTTCCGCTATCGGCCGCAAGCAAGATTCCGTTTGCAAGCGCTTATCGCGGCTCACTCGGCTGTCAGTGGGGAAGCATCGCGCAAACAATGTTCGCCGACCCTCTGTTCATGTGTTTTTACGTGCGTCTGTGGCTCTCCGCGCCACGATACGGGGTCGGTCGCAATTGTCGTCGTTGCCGCCGTCCACTGAAGAAAACGGGCGACACAGTCCTGAAAGGCATTTTGGCACCACAATAACAGCGACCGTATAGAGGTCCGTTCGTCCGTGTTATGGTCGGCAGGTGTTAGGCATCTAGCCCAGGAGGAGGAGGAGGAGGAGGAGAATGCCGCAGCGACGAGACGACGGCGACGAAATTGCTCAGCTGAGGTGGGTAACAGCTGCTCGCTTGAAAACGAAGACTTTCTTCGCGATAAACGAGGAGGACCTTGCCAACGTTGGCAAACACAGCCAGCTAGCTCCGGATAGCTTGCTGCCGCCGGGAGATTCACTCTAGCCATTCGGCTATTTGCAGTGCGATGCGTTCAAATCAAGCACGACGGTAATAGCCCCGATCCGAAAGCTGAATCGAGATTTGCTGGTGCTGTTGCACTTCATTATACCAGACGATCCGAGCCGCGCGTTGCTCGCTCGATCTTCTAGCCATTTGCTCCTGCTTTCGTTATTCCCGCATCGCCGCCGGCGTCGCTGCGACTGTTTCCGCGTACGTATCTTACGTTGATTAGAGGAACAAGGGATTCCGAGGAGCTGCTGCAATCGTCTCATATCCGTCGTCGACCGCCTCTTTACTCGGATGTCGTCGAGTACACGTTGAGCCGTTGAACCGGCCAAGTCGGCAGCACGGAGTTCCTCCAGAAGCACTTCGGCGAGCTCAGTCACAGAACTGTAGCCTAATTGTCCCTGGACCAAGCCGTAACCGGTGAGTGACTCGTGCCGTTATTTGATTCTTTGGCGTCGCCCAATGGATTCGCAAGATTTTCAAATTATTGTCGACATCGGGCTCGGTGTCCCGACGTCTATGGCTAAATAATTAGTCCCGCATGAGGGCCGGCTCTTGCAGCGCTGGGATACGGACAATGAGAGAAGCCGCGGAGGGGATTCTCGACGGGATCCAATGCGACGGCGAAGCTTTTATGTCCTCTGAATGGAACACGTCTGTCCGTTTTACTCGCGGCCATCGCCAACAAGCCCCTCGTTTCCTCCGTGGATGAATAATTCTGAGCATTCAGAGCATTGTCGATACCCCGCGCTGGCGTTGCTCGACCTCCGCCGAACGGTCAATATTTCGCCCCCCCGGATCGCTGACAGCAATTCAGGAATACAAATCTCGATACACGAATCCCACGCATGGCTGCCGTATCTTTTGGGCTGTTCTTCCATATGAGGCTTCGACTTGCTTTTGAGGCGGCTCACTCCATCAGGCGCAGCAATGGTAGCTCAGGCAAAAAAGCTCCGTGACTCGAGAATAGAGGTGCATCGGGCCCTAAGAAGGAACGAGTTCAGAGATATTCGAGTCCAACTTCCTCCAAGAACACGGTCTGACTCGGGCGAAGCAGGAGCATCTTGATGCGGGAAATCCCTCGGGCTAGGAGCTGAACATGCTCTCTTTCCGGCGCTTCCGGGAGAGTCAACGTCGAGAGTAGCTCGGAACGCGGTCGCCTCGTCTGTAGTATCCATCGAGCCCTCGGGTGTCTTGGGACGTGGCTAGGTGCTTGATAAAGGGGAGGCAGCGAGGTTCCGACCGATAAATGTTGATACCCTGATTCCGTCGCTCCACCAAAGGGGGGAGGGAGGCATGCTCGGCCGCTTCGAGCTCTGGAGAGGAGCTTCGAGATGAGCAAATCTTTGATCTCTGCATTGATGTCGAGTTCGGCTGCGTCATAAGTCGTAATAGAATTCAAATCCGTCCTCGACAAGCTCTCTTCTCCGTTAGGCAGCGATGTTTGTGGTGGCATTTCACGCTCGAATCAGCCAGGAGCTCCGTGGCTTTCGGCTCGCGGGTTGGGTACCGGATGCCCGTCTCCCGCATGCCCGTTCCCCATATGCCCGTTTTCCATGTGCCCGTTCCCCGTATGCCCGTCCAATTACTAGACGTCATCGAAAGTGTCACACTGCATCCACTATTATGGAACCACTACGACCGATAAATGTTGAATCCCTCGGCTAGACGAATCCCTGCGGCTTATCTCGTTCGTCTCGTACTCGGTGACAAACTTCTTGTACTTCTGGTTCAGCTTCTCGTAGGTCTTGTTCCTCCGTGAAAGATCCTGCCCCATTCGAAGCGCGGCGTGCTTGGTCGGCGCCGAGGTGGCGGAGCGAGGCTGAGGTGATAACACGACACATCATAGTATAATCGTTCCGCCGAGCAGACAGCGCTAAGACAGGGATGAAAATATCTCGCCCGCAAGGTCTTTTCTTGAGGCCCGCGAGGTTTCTTCTTGGGACCCTTGAGCATCTTCCCACAAACTCGGTGCCGGAGTGCCGCTCTTCACGCCCCCGAAATACAGTTCAAAAAGGGTCTGAGGCAATTTGGAGAATTTCTGTCCCGGGAACCGCTAAACATGTATTTTTCTTGCTCCTCCTGATTCTTCTCCTCGGAGAGCATATTTCGCTGATACGAGCGACCATTCCCGCGGAACTCACGCACTACAATTGTGTTCCACCCAACACTCAAGCCTGAAACCCCTGCACCAAAAGAGGTGACGACAGAATGGAATCGTAGGGCGCAGATTACGATCTGAAGCCTGAGATTGCTTTACCGGGGAATCACATAGTATCGTAGGGTGGTACACGTAGTGAGCGGGGCCCCGAGTACGCAACGTGCGTGCGGAAAGCGAATAGCTCCAGTACGACAGCGGGCGGCAGCAAGCTCGCCGCTCAGGTTTTCCTGTGTCTCCATCGAGATGTTTCGGAAGCGTCCGGCTGCCTTGACCACCTCTCCCTACTCCTGTTCCTCTGCAAGCTCGCTCTCAGCCCCCTCGAAATCCCCAAGCTGAAAGTATTATACTCCCACCGCGAAAACTCGGTTACTGCTCCGCGCACAGGGAATTCAAAAAGCAAAAACGGGGAACAAGGAATTTCAAGGAACATGTTCTCCGGACAATCGTGGTCTGTCTAGAATCCAAACAAAATCACGCACATCTCTATCGGGCCGATGAATCCTTATACATATATTTTAATGTCCCTGAGCTTCATTCACTCTCCATAATCTAGGACCAATTGAGATATTCACAGAGGCTTTATTGAGTGATGTGTAATTGGAAGGTCTCTCTTCCTCACTCGGGGAACCGCTGCAGATCCCGGTCGACTCCTCCGATCGTTCCTGAGGGACCAAACGAAACATTGAGCCTCAGTCAATGGATGTAGTAAACCAGGATTCGGTGCTGTCTCTCGTGAGTTGTTTAATTGGTTTTCGAAGACTCACGTCATACAAGAAGACACGCTTGACGAGCCAGGAACGGCTATGACGCATTCGACGCAATGCCTTCGGACGAATCGGAACGTCACTACCGTGAATGCAGAAAATACCAGCCCATCGATCGCTCTCGTTGCATACTCAAGCAGCTTCCCGAACTCACTCCTCGGTCCTACAGGAATGATCCATGGCGCCAGGCGAAGATGTCAGAGGTGCATCTCTACCCTTCCGTCAGCCCGAGCTGAATCGAATCACAGATTCTTTATAATAGTTTATAACCTTTAAATCTCCGAAGTGAAGAGCTGACTATGACTTAAATCTTCATGATGGAGAACTGACAGGGTGTTGGATCTTCAAGATGAAGAACTCACAGGGATGCGCTCGCGGGGCACGGATAACAATCGAATTGACTCACTCTCCAGGGACCTCGGAAGGATCGGGGAGTCGGGTCCGATCCTCTAGCTTCGTTCGACTGGCGTTTTTCGATGACGGCCTCCGTCTCGGAAAGTCAATTGTTTGGTATGGGAGTGAGTTTACGGAGATCTTTGCTCGATGGATTTTGAATGTTCTTCTGGGAACAGTTGTTGTTGTTGTTGTTGGCTGCGCCGAGCGCTCTTTTGTGGGCAGCAGCTTGAACTGCCTGAATGTCCATCTGCGTAACCGAATTCCGCGATGCTCCGCTAATCCGCTCCCGACTGTTTTGGGATGCGTTCGTAGGCGGTCTTCTCTCGGCAGTGAGGCTGGCTACTCTACTCATCATGTAGGTCAGTAGCTGGCGTTCCTTTTGGGAATCGAATAGTTCAGTATCTCGCGATCAAATCGTCCGAAGCCCTCCGAGTTGGGAGCTTCACACCTACCCTGGCCTTGGCTCCTTTGACAGCTTCGGGAACGTCGGGGATCAGCAAGGTCAACAAATATTTCACGACGAACACCAGATGCTGGAATTGAGGAAACAAAAACGATGTGTGATTGTGACGACGGAGGCGGATCGAACCGACTACGCGCAACGTTATCGTCCACTGTACTCACTTCGAAAGCAACGATGAACATGAATTTTGATATCCTCGATCGGAGGTACAAGGAACCGAACTTCGACGTGAAGGCGATCAAGAAAGCGTTCGTCACGACTCCGAAGTAATTAATGAAATTGAATAAATGCAGCCACATGCCTAGAACCATCATACGGATTAGTCCTTCGTTCAAGGGAGTTCCGGATCGAAGGTGTGAGGCCCACTTCATGTTGAGCTCGATGCTTGGTATGAATTTTTAAAAAGTCAGGATCGTCGGAGTAACTCTACCGATGTCATCATCTCTGAATGGGATCGGTCGGCGATTGATCCATAAGAGTCGATTCGAGTCTATTCTCAGATCGAAAACGTTGTACCCAAGAGAGAGTAACGGTGCTAGCGGGAAGGAGCAAGCGAAAAGCTGAAATATCGAAGAGCTTCAACATCGCGTTCACGATCGGATCGTGATTCGATGTGTCGACGCCGATGAGATCATGGTATACGGCGAGGAAGAATAGGAATAGAATTAGCCGGGAGAGACTTCGTCACTCAATGCCTCGACAGGCTCCGATAAATTTGAAGACTTCGATTATACTTACAACTAGGTAACCATACTGGATGATTTTCTCAGCAAATTCGTCTCGCCTGAATTCGGCATCTTCCTGCTTGTAGAGTTCCTTAACCAGATAATGTTGGTCTATTTCGCTATTCTCCACATCCATCACTTTTTTCATGAGTCCGTGTCCTCGGAAGATTTGTTTTAAAAAACTGAAATTCAACGATGAGCCGGAACTAGTATGAACTTTCGTAGATGAGCGTCTCACAGCTCTTTCCTTCCGACGACGGAATGAGCGCAGGAGGAATGCCGTCCAACACTAGAAGAGGGCCAATCGGACTGCGAGCGGGACTGGATCTTCCTCTCTTAGGTTCCCGTCGAGTCCATGAAGCGCGCCTCGATTCCCAGCTCTCCTACGGAAAAGCTCTCGCCTCTAGTATTTCATCCACTCACGGCCAGACCATATCGTAGAAAAACTTTGGCATTGGTTTCGCGATCATGAGCACTAAGAGTTGTAGCGAAAGCAGTGACATACAGGTGTCTTTGTCTGTTCCGCAAGAATCTTTGAAAGCATCCCCCAGACCGAATAAGGAACCATTCTGTAACGAATGAAAGCTGCGGTCACCGATCGCTCCATTCGCGGTAAGCAGTCGTCAGGTGGGCGTCTCATCGATCGGTAAAATACCCCTTTGATTTCTTGTTGTTCGTCGCGGAAAAATGCCGTATAGAACAGGGACGCGTAAGCATTCGTGAATTGGAAGGCGAATAGCTTTATGATCAATGCGTCGTTGTATTGACTCTGAGTTCGATGGTTCTCTGGAATTGATTTCAGATTTAAAAATAAACTCAATTGATCAATTCGGTCTCGGGGATTCATTCTTATCAGACGGAGGATTCTCCGATCGGAAATTGTTCGGAGGCCTCAGCTCCAACCGTGAAGCCTACTCACCCCAATCGGTGAGCCTTTCGGCCACGTAAGCGTAGATTTTACCGAGGACGACTATGGAAACTGTGTTCAGGCTTGGTCCGATGACGGACGAGTGAAGCGCCTCGCAATTGGCGTTGAAGGCTAGGGGATTTTCAGTTTTATTCGCTCCGCCACAGTATACGTTCGCCATGTAGACTTGATAGAGCGTGACGGCCAGTACGGATGCGATGACCACGCACGTCTGGAGGAAAATTGAGCCTCAATCACCGATGCCCTCCGGATATATGTATATGAGCTGATTAGTTCCATAACAATAACTGCTGCAGACTCCGCGACTTTTATCGAGTGTGTGATGGCAATCATGTATCCTGCTTGTGCCCGTCCATCATATCATGTCCGTCCTTGTATTTCGGATTAGAAACAAGTGAGGGCGCATCCCTTGTGAGTATCATACTACCGGATCCCTTCTGTGACCACCCGAAGTGACTCACCATGAGAGTGAAAAAAGCGAATGAGACCACATATTTGAAGGCTCGCTGTCGCAGCGGATAATGCCAATGGACCTCTCCAGTCAAGGGATCAGTTTCGGACATCGTCCCATAGAATTGAGGTCTGTCAGGTTCCTCGAAGGAGAAGTGATCCACATTCCAACGGAGCGCAAGAAGCGCCTGGCGTCTTTTCCAAATCTCCAGGAAGATTGTACCTTGATTCATTCGAAGCATTAGAATTTCGCACCTCAAGCCGTTAACCCGAGAACGGATACACTTCGACGATCTGAACTGACTATCTGGTGTGAGGAATGAGGCGGGAGCTCGGATCTTACTCCATAAACAAATGCTGAACGCCCAGAAAGGTGTGAGCTCAGTGTCGCCAGCGACCTTGATTGTGTCGACAAAATATACGAATGCCGAAGAGCTGCAATTAGACATAGGAGGGCGCTTGATTCGGGTCCGACCCGCATTGTCATGATCACTACCTGTGTATTGACAAACCTCATCGTGGCGTTGTATGCACGCGCCTGCCTCGTATCATTCGTTCGATTCGGATCGAAATTGTTGTCATCCTGGACCCTGCAGAATTATCAGAAAACACTCGGAGAGCTGGGAGAGGTTCAGATTTCAGAGGCGATTCGCCCCTGAGTGGATATCGGCAGCAATCCGCTCATCAGAGCATTCGTCCGAGCGATTCCGACCCTAAGCGCCCGGGTCTGTAATGGAGACTAGAGGCGGAGCGCATCGATCCGAGGTATTGCCTCACGACAGAAAATGTCACGGCTGCCCTCTGCCTTGAAAACAGCGCGGCCCTAGATTCTCTCGAAGTGTTCGATTGTGCGTGGGGTCGGAAAACCGCTACTCCGATTTCGTTCCATGCACATTTGTACCGCGCGAAGGCGGCAGCCCCAAATACTCACTTTTGCACGACTCCGTAGAAGAAAACGCATAGACCTATCACAGCGGGAATAACCAACGAAGCTATCAGGGTTCCAACAAATGCAAAATAGAAAGAAATTTTCTCTCCTAGATAGTCCCTGGAAAGTTCGAATCGATTCTGAAGACTCAGGACCTGACTTTCAACCGGCACTCGCCCACTCGATGGCTCCATGAATGAATATCATGAATCCGGACGGCATTCCCCCCATCGTGGGGAGAAGGTTACCTTATAGCATCCAATGGTTGGCCTCTCAGAAGTTGTCTCCATTCTCTATCGAGAATTACCCGCGTGTCAGGAGCGACTTTCGTGCTCTGTGAGAGCGACGATGCTGATATCCTGCAAGATGGCGATCGAGCGAATCGAGTCGATTCTGACCCCGGCGACAGTGCGATGGCCCTGCCTCATATAACGAGCCCACCTCATTAATTGTGAGACCTCATAAAATACATCCAACCGCCGGCACGCTCACTCTCTGTCATGTTCCTTGTTTTTGAAGGAGGCTGAAAGTCGGAAGGGCACAACCGGGGAGGGTTCGAAAACCGACGTGTCATGCAGGATAAACGCGTCCACGTACACTCTCCTCATGAGCAGATACGGCAAGCCTAGAGGGGGGGGAAGGATCCGGACTTATTCTCACCGCGGAGTCATCGGGACTTGAGCTCAGTTCTCCTGAAACTAACCTTTCTTCGTGTGGAATGCCTTCGATTGAGTCGCTTCTTCCAAGAGTGATATATCGATGCTGCTCAGGACATAATATGTCTGTAGTGAGAGAAGTATTCTTATTTGAAGACGAGCCGGTAGATCCCTCAAGTTCGAGAACCCCTTTCATACCGCAGCCTGATGTATTGGCTTCGATCGATCCTCCATAATCGCGTTTATGACCGATATAAGCGTCCCAGCCAGCTTCTGCCTCGTCATAATATGTAATACGAAGCCTTGATGAGCGAGGGCATTTGGATGCCGAATCATTCTCAAATCACCTGCTCCGGAGGGAACAACGACGGAAGCGAATTCACGGAGTTCGCGCCGTGCCGTGTGCTCGAACCGAACAATGCGATGTCTCCGGAGCAATAAACTGACGGCGACAGAGAAAGACTAAGGGCAGTGGGCAATTATGGAGACTACGAATCGATCGCTCGACAATTCCCAATCCCCAAGGTTGCACGCATTATCCTTGACCAGGCGTGTCAATGGCACGGACAATTCGGAGGAATTACCGAGCCAATGAGCTCAAATACTCTCGCATCGCACACAAGAAACCCGAGCAATGCACTTCCGTATCTCATATTCTAGATAGATAATCCTAGATTATGCACTGATCACGAGAGCCAACACCATCACCAGTAGCGTAGTAAGGCGGGGGGCGGACCGCCCCGGGCGGCACTTCCTACGGAGCTTTTAGGGGCGGCGTTTCGGGGTTTTGCATCCAAAAAAACGGAGTGTTTTAGAGAGAAAAATATCCGGCGGGGAGCGGCATTTTCGTCGAGCACGGTGAAAAACGGAAAATTTCGAATCACCGCCCCGGGCGGCACTCCGGCTCGCTACGCCACTGACCATCACCTAGGTTTGATCCCCCGGGGGAATCTGCAAGCTTGCGGCACTGCTTGCATTCTAGAATCAGCTTGCAATAACTCACCAGTAATCCTCGCATCGCGCTGTTGAAATACGAATCTTTGTCTCGGAGGCCGACGAACCAGTCCTTGCATTTCGTTTGAAACGGAGCGCTTATGTTCCGTGCTTCAGGTCACGGAGGGTGGAAGAATGATATGATTTCTCCTATGTACCTTCATGCCCTTGACGGACTACAATGAAATGAATATGTTTGATTTCGACATACTTTTCTGTCCTAAATCCAACAGCTTCGCCATCTTATCCTGGAACCACTGCTGTGGATCGATGCCCTGATCGGAGTCTTCGGCCTCGGGTTCTTCATCTAGAGACAGCTGCGATCGAATAAATCCTCAAAATCAGCTCGGCCGACGATGGCATACCGCCGTGAAGCCCCTGATTGATCTGAGCCAACCTCGATCGCGGAAAAGACGCGGGAACAAAGGATCACGGCATACACTTTGGTTGTATTTCCCATATCCATCCGATTTCTGAGGAGTTTCAGCGAGTGATGCCAGGCTACACGGAACCATACGGGACGTGGCAGGGGAGATCTAGTTCGGCAAAATCATGGAAAACTCCGTATAAGCGATTCTGGGCTCACTTGCGGCTGCCTCCTTCGACATCTGGGAGCGACATTCCAATAATAAGCGAAAATAAGCGATCATCCACTGAACACGTCGTGGCCAGGCTGACGTCGTCCGCCACATCGCGAGCTCGGAGGGCCTCGGCTTAGAGCCTGTGTAAGCAATCTCAACTCCGGTCGCACTTAAAACAGCTGGGTCGAGCGGAGCTTGGCGCCTTCATCAGAGCGCGTCGCTTTCTCACAGCCAGACTCGCGGAACGCATTCAAGTCGATTCTTTTTCTGCGAACTCGACCCGATGAATCGGTTTCCCACGTCGAAGAGATGTATTCGCCGCAATCTCCTGAGAGCGTTCCACAGCTTCGTTCGTTTTCGCACGCGATTTCCTTTTAAGTCCGGAGTCTTCGCGGGGATTCCTCCCCCGATGAGGACGCCGGTATCTTGCTTCCGGTGACCCGCATAGCTCGTGGATCGAAACGATTAAAATCTTCATTGAAGCCGAGGGGGAAAAGTAGATCTCTGGACGCAGTGCCTAGGGAGCGGAATGCTCCCGTAAGAGCCCATTGATGCAAGAGACGAGTGCCATGCCAACTCAGAATCGATCGATACGAACAGCCAGGACTCACGTAGCTACTACAACAGGTAAACAGCGATGCACCTACACTGCTCATCGTCGACGGGCGCGCTATTCTGCGAAAAACTCCAGATCTGGACGCTCTGTTTGACAGGGATCGAGGGTATAGCTCCACATCATGGGGAGAATCACCGATCCTCCAACTTTTGGTTTTTGCGTTTCTCGGTGTTCACACGATCGAGGCTGATCCATCCCGAGCTGGTAGTATTGATCTCTCAGTACCTCACAGCGAGCAATCTACTTACCCCGTCTAGCGGGAGGTCTAGTCGGATATTTTCAGCTTCTTGGCTCAGCCGTTCGAAAGGAGTGTGCACCTTGATGAAAACGTGATTCCCCACTACTTCTTCTTCCAACGAGAGTCCTTCTTGCCGCATCGCCGATTCGAAGAGATGTCGATACCTAGAAAACAACGTTTACGATACTATCAGGATCCCCGAGAGAATCCAAATATTCTGCCGGGGACATCAGACAAGAACAAACCTTCGCTGCCGCGTTAAGGGTGCTTCGAAAACAGATCTTCGGTGTGATCCCATCGAAACTTCATAATCCTCAGTCGAGTCCGCAGGTTCCGTGGAAACATTTCCACCGTTGACGAACTGAAAATCCTAGAAACTTGCCGTTCTGCTCTATTCTGTCCACATGGGTCTATGTGTGTGTATCTCTCGCAATATCTTGTTCCATGGAAGAAGCTGGCTCGCTTCTGTGTTTCGATCTACATATTGATTGGCGTCCCCCGTATCGACCGACACGATACTGGGCCCGGACGGAAGCCAGCTTGGCTCTAAGCCGGGTACTCCGTCCCAGATCCGGAGTCAAGAGATGATTTTCGGATCGTGATCCATATACTTGGCTGCCGAAGATGAGCGGATTCGGTGAAGTCATGCCCGAGCCCTGTGACTTGTCGACAGCAGGAATTCTGCGTCAGGAAGCTGATCTTCGCAGGAAGAGCTTCAACACGTGCCCGACCATGATAGGTAGTATCATGGACCTTTCATTCCTATCCATACCGTAGCTGAGAGAATCCCGCGACGGACGGCTGATAATTATCATTCATACATATGTAGTATTCCAAGCGCTCACGTGGCGGAGCAGGAAAGTCATGGATTGAAATAGAGGGAATTCACTGCGCAGTGAATTGCCGAGTGCTCTCGGGAGATACGTCAGCCGACGAGTAGAGGCAACGTCACGACCGTGCGATTCCTCTGCTGGATGATCCACATCAAGCAAGTGACTCGTCAATGCATGGGATCAGAGGCGTAGCGATAATTTTCTCGGTGCAGTTTATGCGAATCTCAATATAATCATGTCGGCGGGAGAAACCTCATCCTAGCTGCGAGGCGCGCGGAAGACGCTTAGGAAGAGTTCATGTAAGCTTGTGCATCGGACCTACCCGGTGAGCTCAGGCGAGCGCTAGCCGAGACGATCACGAATCGGAGGCGCTTTTAAGCTCGTCATGAGGTTTCAGAGATAGTTCCGACCCAGTTCAATACTTGCGGCGACTACGAGCAGTTCTAGACGGAATAGGCATACGAGCTAGTCGGCTCTCTCGTACCTCTTGGAAATTCTTTGCCTCAAGGGATAAGCGTCGGATGTCGGATTAAAGGCTACGAGCATTGGATAAAAAGTTACGATAGGCGGGTTTGTACGGGCTTGAGCCTCCGTCGTCGGTGGCTCACCTGGAGGTAGGCGGGGAGTATCATACAAGGGGGATCTCGGGAGGTGGTGATCTTCATGCGCCACGAGTGCGCATCGCCTCGACAGGCTGCTCTGAACTTCGATATACCTAGCGGAAGCGAAATGTGCGAAGCTACAACGCTCGAATCCAACACGAGAGCCGGTTAAAGTCATACTTTCCGAATCGACCAACCTCCTATGGGGAAGCCAACTTCTTCGGCTCAGGGAATGGAGGTGCGCCCGACCGAGGTTCCGCTCCATCGAACTCGGAAGAGATCTTACCTCAATCTCGAAGTCTTTCTCGTAGACGAGCACGTAGTCCATGTCTTTGAAGGGCACAAGAACCTCATCTGATCGTAGGGTGCGACTCTTTGAGAGTCGACGTGTTCGGAGCGCCCTAGACTCCCATGTCGAAAAGGCTTTCGAGTATGCATGGGAAAAATTGGTTCCATTCGAGAGCTTCTCCATCATAGAGTGAAACTCAGGATTCTTCCTCCACGGCATCGCAGAGCCAACGTTGGCAAGCCTCCCCGGTCGGGTTCATGGAGAATTTCACGAACTCCTATTCCTGACAACCGGCGGACTTCGAGTCCTTCACAGGCATGGAGGAGGAATTCAGTGCGGGAGGCTCGCGTGAGCGAGACCCGCGGTCCGAAGCGACTGATCGGAGCTTCGCACTGCACGATGATTCTCGTGAAGCTCTTTCGCTTCCATCTCGAGAGACGTGGCCTTTGACGAAGCGCTGCACCTCACAGTCGATAAGTAGAAGTCGCGCACACTCACTCGTCTATCCCGAGCAAGTAAAAGTGCGGAGCTGGACAGACCGCCTCCGCTTGTGGGATGGAAGACAAGGTTTCGCTCTCTGAATCCATCGGGAACAATCGATGAGCCTGGCTCATATATCATACCGATGTGGATGAAACGTCTCTTAAAGCGATGCGTATCGCTTCGCTCATGGTCTCCTTCTACTGACTGAGAGTCTCCCGGGAGTTAACGCAACCCGGTGCGATACTGCAACCATCGAGACCGGAAACTTCTGGCGCGATTTCGTCGAGTCTTCGTGTCGCTTCCGACCGAATAGATAAGACCTCTCGGCTCAGAGGATGCGAGCGCCGTACCAATTCAGCAATCTTCCTCGGCGCTGAGTACGTGACTTGAGAGGAATACCTTATTCACTTACCTTGAAACCTTACATGAGTTCATCCACGAGAGACGATTTCGAGTCTCTCGAGCCGAAGCGAGTACGGGCGGTCGGCCGTAGGCGGCCCCTCCCTGGAACCATCCATGGTCAAACGAGGAAAAAAATGTAGGGAAAGGCATCTTCGTCCACCGCGCTAGGCAAACGGCAAACTTCCGAATCATCGCCCTGGGTGGCATGCCGGTAGGCTGCGGCACTGTTCCCTGCGACTGGCCAAGTTGAGCCGCTACAGTCCGGTGACTCAAATTGTGAAGTCGTTACCACGATGCCGAGAGGAGTCCGCTTGGTCGATGTGTATACGAGAGGAAGCCATTTTCACTTCGCTTGGAAGGCGCGCCTCCGTGCTCGAAGAAAACGGATCCGGCGAATTTTCGTTTGGACCTGTTGGGGTGCTCGGAGAAATCGCGGAAGACACGTCGTGAGCTTGTAGCAAGCAGGAACGGAATGGACTCCCGACCGAGATGTCTGGCTTCATATTAGGCTAAGAGTGAGGAAGGATAACGCCGTTCGGAAGCGAGGAGAGAGGAGAGACGAGAACTCAACAATTTCAATACAAAATTAGAAGAAGAAGGAAAAAGACAAAAGCTTCAACTCGTCCTGAGGCGCGGTCTCGGGATCGACTTCTGAGTTCCGTTTCCGATTAGGAACAATGATGGACCCAATGAGGAGGCAGGTATTAGTCATTTGCGTAAATCTCATAGCTCTCGCGCTCATCGACCGAGCTTCACCCCGCCGCGACACATCTCTGCCCCACAGTCCGCAACTCCTGGGAAGAGTTTTTGTCGTTCAACACATGGTCCTTCGATGGAGAATCTTCGGAGCGAAAGTTCTCGTCAGGGGGACCTCCACAAGACCATGCGTGTTTCAATCAGATTAAACGGTTGTTCAAAGATCAGCTCGCCTATTCGAATCCTCACATTGAGAAAACCTCACGCCATTCGATTAGGTCGATCGTTGTCGATACAGGATACAGCGACCTGATGACCGATCGGGATTACCTCATCATGCGAGACGATTCACGTGATAAGCAATACGGTGACCAAGCGTGTTTCCAGATTTTTCTAAGGCCATTTTTCCTTCCTAGGGACCTTCTGAAGCTCTTCCAGTAGCAACAAGCTGACGGAAGACGAAGATTCATGCGATGACAGAGTGATCTTTGTCTTACTATACTGCACGGATTCTCTTAAGGCCTTGATATGCACAGTACCATTTTCTTCACAATCATACGAGTGGAAGAGTCACGGATGGATCAATCCGTGCATGACTTCCAAATCTAAGTCTATCCTACTCGGATCCGAGGCGATGACGACAAGTACTCCTTCCGGAGTGGGAAGGCCTTTCTCTTTTATTCAGAGAAGGCTAAAAAGTCGAGCCTGCGCAGCAGACTCGATCTACAACAGGCCCCCATGCGCATGAGGAAGACTTTCTCAGTGTATACCTAATTTTCCCCCGCAAATCTTGATGCCTCGCTTGGTTGACTCTTCGTGAGGATATCGGCCGTCATCTCGTTTGCTGAAAGCTGACAGATACTTGATACGGACAGACATCAATCACATCCGTTTTTTTCGAGATGAATCCTTCCGGGGGATTTCTCTGACTAGTGCACGGGACCAACCATCCCACGACGATCTGGTGGCGACCCTAGTAGTTCCTTCGAAGCAGGAGGCCAAATAGGTCAAGCCGACTTCTTTTCCACAGGGAAAGCGCCACGTCGGAAGGCCACATAATAAACAGATGCAAGGATTGGCGGACGTGAGTAATTGCATGAAGCATGTTCGAATTGTGGAAACATCCTGCACTGAAATCGTAGAGGAACTGCTCCCGAGTAATGGCAAAGGATTCATGGCTCAGCTTCATCATAGATTCAAATGGGTTGCACATGACGCTCAAGATATGACTGCCCAGACTCGTTGATGGATGAAGGCTTTAGTTTAAGGAATGCGTGTATGCGGGCATGCGCAGAAGACATCGAATTTCCTCCCTTTTTGTGACGCTCAGGATATAGATCAGAAGTCAAGGAGGCAACGACTGGAGATGAGGCCGCAAGGAGAAATCTCCTCCGTCAGTGTCGGCGGGTGTACATGGAGGAGTGCTCGGTGAAGACGCTCAGTCTAGTAGACGAAGGAGAATTTCCCATGATTCGACCATCATGATGAATGATGAGCTTTCGAAGAGGAGCGAAATTCTTCCTAATCCTCGAAGTAATCTTCTCTTCCTCTGCAGGGGCTGCCCCGTGTGAGGCAAAATCCGGGCAAATGGTGAGACACTCCGGATGAATGGCCGCCTGCATACTCATCTGCCGGACTCTGGGGGCCGCGGTTCCGCGGTGCTCTCGGCGAGAGCGAATTGGCCGGAGAATCTCACGGAGAGTTCGCAGATTGTATATTCAAATTTTCTCCGCGAGAGTCCTTCGCTGAGGTCGATCTTCCAGCTCCAGCCGCTCATTGATTACATCCGTAATCAAAGGCTTTCTCTTTATCGTGCGCCAGTTCACACGAACAACGCTGTGGAGAGCAGCGACGCGTTGCTGAAAAGAGAAGCGAGAGCGAACCCCCCCATTTGGGACCTGATGTGAGCGTATCATTTGCGTCAAGTCCATGCCATCTTCCTGTAGATACTCTCCATCTTTTGTTAAACGTGATATAAAAATCAAGAGAAAACGGAGCAAAAGTCGCCTACGGGACCAGCGTCGCTCATTGGCCTCGGTGAACGCTTTCACATTCTCATGGAATTGGTGATTGGTCAGTCTGGTCGAATCACGAAGTGAGAAGACTTGACTGTGATTCCACGAGAAGGTGGAAGCGTTCACTGAGGAAGATCAGTTAGCGACTGTGATCCTATGGGCGAGCAGGCGGTCATTAAAGAAAGAAAACGGTGGACGGCCGTCGCGGTTAGAATCACTGGTCGGATGACGCGTGGCGAGAGTTTGTACCTAAGTCGCTTCCCGTGGAGAATTTTTACCTTATCTGTTGCATTGTTGAAAGAGAAATGTGAGGCTTAGCGTAGAGTGCCTATGTTTATTGTTCATATCGGCAGTTGTGCCGGCTTAAAAGTTGTGAGGTCCGCACCTGATCATCACATTACATATCTATATGTTTGGTAGATATCACGGTTTCTGGATTAGAAAAGTGAACAGGTATCAAAAACGAGATCGGTAGCATCCATGTGGTGGTCGGCCAGATCGGTAGTTGTGCGAGCGAACACGGCATGGTTTCAGGGGTACTATTTCCTTGCCAAGTACGACTTCGCCGTCTCTCAGGTGGTATCGGTGTAAGGGGTTTCTGTGTCGTCTTCGGGTTCGATGGCTCTCGCGGTGGTTAGCCGGTCGCTTCCCGGTGCCGTGGTCGAATCGGGGTTTCAGTTCCGGGGATTTCCTGAGGCAAATCGGGACATTTTATGAGTTGTATCGGGAAGGGTTCTGGGGGGGGAGTCCTCGGCGAACGCTTCCACCCTTTCGAATCACAGTCGAGGCTTCCCTATTTCGTGAGTCGACTAGACTGACCAATTCCACTTCGAAGGCTCCTTCTAAATCATTGCATGCGACAGACGGGCACCTTATAATAAACGAGCACTTCCCGGGGGAAAAATGAAAGGGCATGCCCATCTGTTAGAAGAAATACGGTATGATTGCATACCTTTCCATTAATCGGACCCCGACGTCGAGGCCGATTCCACGATCGGCTCGACGATGAGGAACGCCATGACCCGAAAGTCATGGCGTTCCTCACCGTTAGCGTCCCAAGCGGCCTGGATACTCATCATCTTAGCCTCTGGAGAAGAAACGATCGAGCTTACTGTCTCACCATGAGGATTTCCGGATAGTTCCTGGTTGTGCTGTTCAACGTTTCTGTTCTCGCAAGCGATTTCCGCCAAAAGCTTCTCAAGCAATCCCACACACAATATTGAAAAAGGCGATCGAGAAGAGGAAAGACATACTCCACAATGCGTCGGACTTCGCTTACCGATTCTTTTTGAAACCCCTCGCATGACCTCGGGCACTTCATGTGGGGACGAAAAAACGTGCGACACGTGGGTCTTCGACAAAACGGCGCGGCCAAAACGGACTCGATGCCCGGAATCCTGCACCGTTTTGGGCCGCACCGTTATGCCCGCGCCGTTATGGGCTGCGCCGTTCTGGTCGCGCCGTGTTGGCCATGCCGTTCTGGTCGCGCCGTTTTGTCGCACTCCGCCTCTCAAGACTGCAGGGGCAGGTCGATACCTCCGAATGAATGCATCTGAGGAGTTCGAAGGAAAACTAGGGAGGGGATCCGGGGAGCCGATTCTTTCTCTGTAGTCTCGGGTATCTCGAATATTCAATACCAATGCGTACCGTATATAAGGTCGACCCGTGCCTGAAGATTTTCGAAGTCTCCGTCCGAGACGACGGGGAAAAAGTTTACTTCCCCAAAAGGAATCGATAAGTCGTTCGCCTCATAAGAGGCCTGGGTGATGATTCTGACTGTCACCAGAGGTACGCTTTGCGGCGTGTTTATGCGACACTCTCGCTACCCCCGCCGAAGTTCTTGAATGGCATCTATATATACGAAAGCATCAGGTAACAATTGACTATAACGAAAAACTTGGACTAGCATCTTCTTGGAAAGCCAACGCTGGTTGCGCTTGGGAAGTAATTGTTTTCACTTGGATATTTTGCTCCACGGTGCACATTCGTATCATGCGCAATCAAGGATGGGGGGAGATTATGAAATCATGAATGATGACCAGAAAATAGTTTCCGTCGTCCGATATATGTGTCACGAGCCGGCGGTTCGGTGCAGTCTAAATATTATATAGGTATGGAAAACCAGGGATAGGCGAAAGATACTCGGAGGAGCTTCCGCGGGCTTCCAGGGAAAGAAGAGAGCGGCGAGGGAAACCGTATCAACACGGCAGACGCGCTCTCCAGCAGACAATCAGTGTGACAGTGACAGCTTGAGAATCGATTCACGGTCGATTCCGTCAAACTCTGTTTTTCTATTAATAAAAGTTATCCCCTAGTGTTCACCCCAGTGAAACGTAATAGAGGTCGTTTTCCATCTGAAAGTGGCGGGGCGGTAACATTTGGTGTCAGAAGTGTTTTTCGATCGAACGAATCTACGCGAGGCCATCGAGACTCGCATCTTTACACCCGCTCTCAAATTTCCGGCCTGAAGGGGTTTCCGACGATTTTCGCTCAACAAGTTCCAAGGCTTGGAACTCGAGGATCAAATCTAGGAATCAGATTCGATATTCGCATCAGAGATTAGATCGATACGGTCAGGCGCAAGTTTTCGGCTTGTCAGGTCCTATCGGTTACGAGTTCAGATCTCCTCGGAACCAGAGTGTTTCCATCTGAGTGAATCAACTCACACACTACTATCCGACTCCGGGTTGAATTCCCTCAACTTAGCAGCTTGAAGGATACACAACATGGCGGATAGCGATGAAACGACGGTACCCGCAGCAAGCGGCAGTAGCAAACGTTCCGATGACGGTCAGAAGCCTAAATCACAGGGCAAGACCGAACCGGGCGGCTCACTCGAAGCGACTTAGGAGTTCCACAGGAAGTGCGAGGCTCGCAGCGCGGTACAGAGGTCGAATACTAAGGCGCTGATCGCCCTGGGATGCACGTACGTAGAGTTATAGACCACGACGGCACCACGCATTTTGAAATGTATTCCTCAGGAGCTTGAGGCTCAATTCATCACGGAAATGGGGTTCCGGATATTTGGAGCCTGAATTGCCGGAGAAAGAAGGATCTCATGCAGCGGGACTTCTCTTCGATCCAGGCTTTTTCTTAGCGGGAAGAAATGTTCCGCTGTAGCGCATGAGCTCTTTATTGGAGGCTCCGAGTCTGAATGAAGATTCAAGACTTCGGCGATGTCAGCTCATTCCGCTCGCTTCCTCCTCATCCCCCATGGTGTTACAGCTCTCGGAAAAATTTCCCGCGATTTAGTCCCGCTCGTGTCCGATATCCAGCAGAGAACTCGCGAGGTTCGTTTTGGGCGACAGAATTCACACGAGCAGGCGGGGCTTCTCGATTGACGATGCCTCGGGTTTACTTTCAAGACAAATTGATATTTACAACGCTGCAGTTCGCGCTCAGATCGAGACGACCTCCACTCCTGCGGCCGAAGTCAGCTGTGCGGAGGAAACAATCCCGAGAATCCAAATGGAATTCTTATTTCCGTTTCCACAGACAGCCGGCAACCGAGTGGAAAAATATTCCCGCCACTGACACCGCTCCAGGCCATTCCAGTTTTTCAGGACTTTGTTTCGTTATAAATGATTTCCGGAAAGAGAGCAGGAAAGGAGCAGAAGGGGTAAAAATGACCTACGCCCAAAGGCTGTCAACGACTTTCGACTGCTAGTGAAAACATCGAGTATTCAACTCTTCCAGTGTGCTTTCAGACTAGCGTGCCTTATGGATTCCTATCGCTGAGCGAAATCACACGTCCAGGAGTTCCTCTTTGGAGCGAACGACCACCCGAAAGGCTTCTCGGACATCGAGCCTTTCATCGGGGCTCGGCACCGGAGACGTTCCGACGTCGCCGTCGACGTCGCTCATCGAGTCCGGCGTATTGTGGACGTAGTGCCCAGTCGCCGAAGAAACTGGCGCCCATGAGATTCCGAGCGACGGCTCGCTGCGTAGGGCTCCTGGATCCGGCGAGGGAACGCTCCCTGGTCCCTGGCTTTCGTTGCGAGGTCTCCGAGTTCGAGACCAGGCCAATACGCTCTTGCGAGAATCAATCAAGCGCGATGCGCGAGAAAGAGTTCCACGTTTTCGCGGAACCTTCATCCGGAGCCTTGCGATTCACGCAACATAGAGCACACTCGGATGCTCATTATTTCGAGAGAGACTCCTGGGCCAGAAGGTCTAGGAGCCGATTTGTCCGGGGGAACAATCAAGAAACTCTTTGAATCGATCTTTCTGCAAGTGCATCCGGAACATGAATTCGATTGAGGACCGCGCGACACTCCCGTGTCTCGAGTTCGGCACTAATCACCCTTGCACTCAACTCAACTCGCTGGAAACCAGCGAAAATAACACGATTGACTTACTTTGTCACAGAATGCTTTGAAGCTCTAATGGGTGTTCCTTGGGCCCCTGCTCATCTTGCGATTCCTTCTCCGTATCGCAAGTCTAACACTCGTTGCTGATTTCGGTAACTCGATGACTTCGTTTCCCCCTGTTAGTAAGGATATATACTGGGCAAAGGGAATGAGCATCGTCATCAATGATTTTTAGCAGGGAAATCCAGACTTACAGCTACACGGACTCACGGAGCGAACAACCGACATTCACGCGGTACCTGAGAGCTGAGAGCGAGTGTCGAACCGCGCCGACAACGGCGAGGAGCGTCTGCGCGTCGATTGTTTGTGTTACAGAAATCATCATCATCAAGACTATCCCCTCCCTTAGAATAACATTCCCAATAGAAACTCTTACAGTGATCGCACTGTAGAACTTACAGTCCCCGGGATTGTACGTCTTACGATTGAGTGATTGTAAGAGTATCCCCAAAAAGGGGAAATCTCCCCGAGTACCATCACGAGCGAGTTGCGGTCAAGGATTTGAGTTACTCCGACAGTCCGTGAATATTTACACGCGAATCCAGAGGGATTCGGGAAATTTCAATTTTTTGTCGAAATTTTTCAGAGCTGTCTCGATGCACAAGTATCCCGATCCCTTCGTTGAACTGTTTCTCTCTCAACTACAGGACACGGACTTCAGAAAAAGTTCGCACTTCATAGCGATAGCGGACGAGATTCTCCCGACTGGGCAGAGCGGTCACCCAATCAACGATCTTCTGAATCAATACCGGAGAGCTTCGGTGTGGTCGATTGAGATGTTTACCCCTCATATCCTCGACCAATCCCCGCCGTCCTCCGGCGCTCAAAACTTTGGCTCGAAGTTTCGACCGTTTCATATCAAGCACGGCGAGGAAGGCTCGTTGGCGAATCTCGTACCTCAATCCATCGGCTTCAACCTCGTACTGAAAGACGCTGCGTTGACTTCTGTCACCCTTACCACTTCTTCTTTTGGCTTCTTTGGGTTTAACTGCTCCCCGCAGAAAGACGGTTTGTTCCCCGGTTGAAAGCGAATGGTAGTACGTGTGGATCATTTCACGCGCCTTCCTTGGTAGACGAGCTCCGCAATGGCACCGGCAGTCGCCGAAGTCTCTGAGCCCGTTCTCACCTTCACGTACTTTTCTTTCGAGCTCGGCCATTGAGGAGGACTTTCTGCCACGAGAGGCCATTTCATGATGAAGGAGACAAACTTCTTTTTCGATCCGGAAGAAGAGAAAGCACCCGACAACGGGAAAAAATAGCGAGAAAAACAAAGAAGACAACGAAAACAACATAGAGAACAGGATCATAGGGGATAGGAGCATAGATGAGAGAAATATGGAGAATGCTTACCTAGTTGAATAACTCAGCCGCACGGAAGAAGGCTTACTTAGCTCTGCATTGGAAAATGTGTCCGATGCTCGAGGTGTGGAACGCAGCACCTCACGACGAGAAACGCGACACCTCCCTTATAATGTCGGAGGCACATTTTGATTTCCGCCAACATTCGTCGGTTTGTCTCCTAACATCCAGGAGAACAACACATTCCGGACATAATGAAACGCTGAGACTCCGCCGTATGTTCTATAGAAGTACGTCGGCTCAAGAGACTGCTCAAGTCCCGATCGCCCTAAGGAGACTGAGACACTGCATAATGATATCTTTCGGGGGAGATACCGTGACGGAGGGCCTGCCCGCTCGCGGAATGCACTTGGGCAGTTGTTCCGATTTTCCCCCGATACTCGCAGGAATGGGCTCTCAGAGTGGAGACCTTTCTGCGTGTTTTTTCCGAAAATCTTCATGGCAGGTGACTCAGCTTCGAAGCCCGAGTCTCCCGGAGCAATTATCTCAATTTTTCAAAAATTTTACTTGGGCCGATTTTTCAAGTGGGGCTTCAAGTTAGAACACCAGTGAGAGCTTCCATGGGGGATTCAGACAAGTCGATCAGGTGGGCGGAGAGACATTTTATTTATCTCCTTTTGAACTTTTTCTGACTTTTGAAACCTTTACCACCACCATTCCTTTTCGCCTGGCCTTGTTTCACTTGCTCTCTGAAAGGGATTCGTCGCATCTCTTGAGCCTTCTCGGTGGCAGTTAGCGATCTTGTGACATCTCTCTTCTTCGCTACAGATTTTTCCCTCGGCTTCGAAGCTTCCTCGCCATCGGAATCTCCCATGGCGCGGATCCGAGCTGGTTTCCGCGAGCGTTTAGCGCAACGTGCCTGCAAATCGACGTGAACTTGTTAAGACACGCTACAGTGAAACCTCAATAAAAAGACGGTCCCATCGGGGAAAGGTTATCCCGAAACTCGACTGCTATCTCGATTGGCGAGGAATATTGCTGTTGCCTGTCGGGGATCTTCCTCTCGGTCAGGAGAATCAAGATTGAGCTCCTCCCATGTCTCCGAACAGAAACGTCAGCTTTGACTCTCAAGAAGTCGAATGCTCCGAATGGAGAGGGAAGGAACATACCATATTCCCCCGATAGTATTTGGAGGGTACTCTTCGAAAGTCCTTTCCCTCCTGAAACGATTCTCTGAGCAAATTCAATGATTTTGTCACATGCTAGTCGATGGTCGATAGCTAGTGGGCCGGACTACCTGAGAGTCAAACAGGCCCTCTCTGGTCAGCGCGCGTTTCTCTGAGGGGTGAAGAAGGCTGGTGGGCGCCTGGTAATTGGGAAGATCACGTCATGTTCGGTCAAGCTGCCTGAAAGCCTCCCTAACCGGATAGTCCGATGGACTGCGGCCCAGAGGGAGAGGCGCGACTACGGCCTCCGGAATACTTCGACAGCAGAATCATCGCGTCCGTTTCCCGGCCGGAGTCCGACACTCATAGTCGTCATGACTCATCAGGTACTTGGGAAAGCTGATCAGGAAAACTCGAGAGCATAACTCTTCCGGGGATCCCAGGGATCTGCAGCTTGCCCGGAGAAGGCTGAGACTATCGCATGACCGACTACGGCGCGGCGGAGTACCTTCGAGACTCACCTGATAAGCGGCAGCTTTCTGGAGTTCCCACTGGACCCGGTCTTCGGCCGTGGATCTGGCTTTCGGGATCTTGACTCTGTTCTTGCCATCGAGTTTCGTGTGCTCATCGAGCTTCAGCTTCTTCTTCTCCTCTTTACGCTCGTTAGGTGTTTGGAACCAACTCCGTTTGACAGGATCGTTATTCGTAGCGCGAAGCTTTGACCTTTCTCTGTCATGGAGTTTGTCTTTGATTTTATCCACTTCCTCTTCCTCAGTCTGTATGAGTTTCATGTTTCTTTCGATTTTCTCCTCTTCAAAAACTGCCCGCATCGACTCCTCGACGGATTCGATGCGTTCTACGAACTTCTTTATCACCTATGAAGAGAAAGAGAGTTTGATAAGGGACCCACAGACTTCGCTTGAGCCTCAAGTCGCATCTAGGCTATCCAGCGTTCTGCTCAGGAGAATTATTCGGAAGCTATTCTACCTGGGGATCCACGATTCTCTGCTTCACCGGCGTCTTCGCTTTGCGTATAATTTCCTTGAGCACTTTGCGTTCCTGATCGCCGACCAGCGAGACCGATCTGCCGACCTTCCCGGCTCGAGCTGTCCTGCCTACTCGGTGGACATACTGTTGGAGAGTCGGAGGCAAGGTGTAATTGATGACCGTCCGAACGTCCTTGATGTCGAGTCCTCGGGCTGTCAAATCCGTAGTCACCAGCACGTCGACTTCCTCCAAAGTGAAGCGCTTTAGTGCTTCGATTCGCTGCGTCTGATTCAGACCGCTGTGCAATTCCTCGACCTGCACGCCGAGAAGCTCTAAGAGAATTCGGATCCGATGCGCGAGTTTCTTCGTTTGCACGAACACAATACTATGATTACCGAAGTAGCGAGTCACTAACGCGCACAGAATCGGTTCTCGATCGCCTTCACGTTGTGATCGAATTCGCACGAATTCCTGACGAAGATTCAGAGCAACATCGGTATTATTGTTGAGAAACAGTCGAACGGGGTCTTTGAGGGAAAGCTTAGCCAAGTCCTGAACTCGGTCGCTCATCGTAGCTGAGAACAGCATCGTCTGTCTCGTTGGCGCACATTGCTTGATGATTTCTTTCAATTGCTCCGCGAATTGATCCTCGAGGAGTTTGTCGGCTTCGTCCAGGATCATGACTTCGATATTATGCAAGTTGAAAGTCGGAGTGTTCTGAAGGTGATCTATCAACCTCCCAGGCGTGGCGATTATTATGTCGGGGTTCTGTCGGAGATGGCTCTCCTGAACTTTCAGGTCCAGACCTCCTGTCGCCAGGGCAACATTTATGCTTGTGAACTGAGCCAGCTGGATCGATACTTGATACACTTGCACCGATAACTCTCGAGTAGGAACAACGACGATCACTCTCGTGACTATTTCACCTCGTGATCTGTACAGCAACCGCTCCAGGACTGGCAGCATGAAAGCGGCAGTCTTCCCTGTACCAGTAGCGGCGCAAGCGTAGATGTCTCGGCCACCCAGAGCGACCGGTATCGCACTCCTTTGTATTGGAGTTGGATTGACGAACTTCATAGCGGTCAGAGCCTTCAGCAGAGGTCGAGACAGGTCCATGTTCTGGAACGACACGTCGGAGCTTCCGTGAAAGTCGCTACTCTGATCAGGCACGTCATCGTCGAGGACCGTTTCGTCGGCACGCTTCCGCTTCTGCATCTTCAGCCGTTCCTTCAAAGTATCTCGTATTTCACTCATCTCCACATCGAGCAGAGCGAGCTCTTCCCCAGTCGGAGTCAATCCGTCGGTATCCATCTGCTCGGCTCTCTTGACGATCTGAAAGAGTAATGCTTCTTATCGCACTTACTTGGTTGCGAACCGCGAAAGCTAGAATAGCTTCCTCTCTTGACAGCCGGAGAGGCTCTTGTAAGCGGTCGATGGATGAATTAAGAATAATATTGTTGCAGCCCGGGTCCCAATCCCACGTCTGAGAGAGTATCTCATCGAACATATGACATCGAGAAAGGGTTCGACGTATTTACTCACCACGCTCTTGATCGCATCACTTAGTGTTGCTCTCTTCTTCTTCTTCTTCACCATCTGTGTGAGATTTCTCCAAGTGTCAAAGTTGTACTCGGCGGCATTGTCGGCGAAAGTGAAGGATTCATTGAACTTCTCATCGTCTGATTCGCTCTCTTCGCCTGGAGCTCTGTCGTGTTCGATTCTTGTGACAATCTTCGACTTCCTGGCCGCTTGGCGCTTCCCGGATTTCATGTTGATCGAGACCTCCGGCCCGATAGGGTAGCAATGACAGAGGCCAACCTTTCCGAGATAATACACAAAGTCCGCCAACAACCGACACAAACTTCGCGAACTGAAGCGCGATCTTTCCCCCAAGAGCCTAGAACACACGTGTTGCTTCTGCCGCCGCCATTGTTGTTGTTATTAAGGTCGCCCTCTCCCACGATGCCGACACCAGAAAATTATCGTCGTCGACACACCAACACGCGACGAGAATTCCTCCACATCTGAGGAATGCTTCTTGCTTATTCGCGCTGATGAAACCTCATTCCTCGATTGTAAACGAGAGCAGTCCTGTATTTTCGGGAGCATTCCTGCGCCTCGAGGTGGCAGGAGCTGACGTCTGCGAGAAATGTCGTACGATCGCGCCTCGAATTCTCTGGTCTAGCCGTCTCTACGATATGTGCTCAACGAGAACTTGAACTATTCCATCTGAAGATCCCTATTCGGATGCATGAACTCTCGCTGCATCTGACTGAGTTTTCTGCGAAACGAGTTCGGCGCTGCTCTCCTCGAGCTTCTTCCCAGTCCGATACGATTCTCCCTCGGAATATACCAGATCCGCAAGTTCCTCCGTGCTGGGTGTTGTTCGGCTATAAACCTAAGTTAGGCTGCCGTGTAAGCCTCAACTTCGCGTCTTATGACAGGATTAACCCCCGCTATAGACGAGCCTACAGGAGTCTATCTTTGCCTAATCATTAGTACAGTCTCGGTCGTATCATTCTCAATTAAATCAAACCCGTAATTTCTCCACGGGATCATAGGCCCTCTCGATGTGAGTCGCTTCGAATTCGATCGGATCGACCCGAGGTCATGAAGACTCGATCATATCAACCCGGAGACGAGATAAAAGGAGAGAACTTCTCCGCGGAGTCCCTAATCAGGAACCAGGAGTCTGTCAAGACCTTAAAGTATATGTATATCATAGTAGTATCTAGGGGGTTCCAAAGTAGACAACATTGTTTTATAGAATCTCAAACGACGATTCATCACCTATAATTTTCAAAGGAAGAGAACCGTGTACGCTTATCGCTCAATATCCGGACTCCACTTGTAGCTTGTTTATTGGAGCAGCGTGTTTCCCTCCAGATCTTAAGAGGCTGTCATGAAAGCACGCCTGTCTTGATGAACGCCTCTCTGAAGAATGTCTTGATACGCAGCTCTGATGCTTGCGAGAAACAGTAACAATTCTATCCAGGTATGGAAGGAACAAAGTGAATATTCTCCAATATGCGGGTGCCCTTAACAATACGGATGACTTTCGGTTCACCGAATCGGATAATTCGGCTCGTTTAGAATCTATTCCGTCTTTAATGCTGGAGAAGAGCTCGATTGATTACAGATATTATCAGTGCATTGAATGAGAGGCACGGCGAGTGACGGGATGGACTTGACTAGATAAGGTAGGCTCCCGTTTGGATCGGGGTTCTACCGAGCCACCTGGCGCCCCTGGCTACCGCGCGGTGCTGCGGAATATGGCGGCTTCCGATAGAGTGGAAGCGACACCAAGCGCCCTCCGGCAGCGACTGGATGTAGAGTGGCGGGAAGGGTCCAACACGGATGTGCAATCGTGTCTCGTTAACTAGCTGAGTGAGTGGTGTCCGAAAAACGTTCATACAATTCATAGGAGACCATATCTTGATTCCGGAAGTTCCGCAGACTCCAATACACAGAGCTCAGACAAACATTTACAAGGAGGAGCTTGCGGAGTCGCTGAATCCCTGCGGCCATCCCCGAAAAGAAGTATGTATCCAACGAACGATTCGATCCGAGGAGGCCGGGTGACAGGATGAGAGTAATTCATTTTTTGCATAGTCTACAGAACGAACAACAGACATGTCGATTGATCTCTCGCTCGCCTCGATAGGGAACAATAGTCGAAGCTCTGAATTGCTAAATCCGCGGACCTTTCGGAGCAGCCGGCCTGGGTCGCGAAGAAGATACCTTTTTCAACATCTATCTCACACATAACGTGGTTGTCTCAGATCCGTGTCAGGTCCGACTGCCGATCCGAACTCCCGTAGAGAACCTGACTGTTCCAATGGCCCGAGCGGCCTGGGGGGAGATGATCCTGTGTCTTGTTTTTCGCTATCTCTCAACCGCGCTACTGCCTCGGTGCAATCTTCTCCCGCGCTATACCAGCGCTTGCGGAGCGAGGGGCTTTCACGAAGTGCCGCATGTGATCTCAATCTGTAAATGAGCAGGATCGGCATCAGTATACCGAGTCGTCAGCTATGATTATGATAGGACTCAGAGAGCGGCGGACGTACCCGCTGGGTGAATCAAGGTGCTCGCTATCGAGAGCTGGTGCCTGCATCCCTGTAATACGGAAGGATTGTTGCAATCAATTAAGATTGTCGCTGGTGTCTGCGTCCTCGAAATCACAAGCGAATATAGGTTCACCCCTAACCTTCTGCGGAGAATGTAGAGTTCTCGTGGTTTCGTTCCGTCGCCATTTCGACGGCCGAGTGAGACTCACACAACAAGCATAACGACGAAACACTACCACCAACACCACCGCCGTCTTCCGCCTGGGCCAATGGAGCTTTGGGCACCGCCGCTTCGCCCGATGTATTCGTGTCGAGACTGACAGCGGGACTCTCGAAGAACTGTCTTCTGAGTTCTGCCATGGATGCTGCTTTTCCGGTCGTTTCCTTGATGTTCAGTGAACTACGGCCCACCTGGGACATCTTCTCCTGTCTACTGATGACAGGTTGGTCATCTCTCTCGTTGGAAACTTCAGGCGGGAGCGACAATGTCGCATGAAGACTGAGCGAAAGAGACAGGGGTTAAATTTCAACCCTAAGAGTCGGCTCGCTTACCGTATATACTTTCATCATATTTCCATGGGGCAGGGAATACATTGTTCTTCGAAGTATAATGCAATCATTCAACAATTTATCATTCGTCTTCGAAGCTCCATCGTTCGTCTAGAGCTCCTTGAAGGCTACCTGTTTCTAGAACGGTTGTTCTCAATCTATTTTCGTCCTCGCATTCATTGGAGCTGGCGGAATAATCCGTACACCTCCGACTTCCGGCAAAATACGGGACGTGCAGAAGCGTACTGATCCACGGCAAACAACACATCAATCCATTCAGAAACTTCGCTAAGAACGAGGGAATGGCTCCGCTATGGCGTTGCTCATGGAAGATCTTCGAGCCAAAGGCGATGACTGAGGTCAAATTGGATCTCGGGATCCAATTCACAACGAGGCGGCGCCGACGTTGGGATCGATTCCGCGCGTTCCACTCGGAACCTTTCCGTTGCCGAGATCATGCTCGTGAATTCGGAAACCGGAGCGACCGCAACGTCAGAGAGTTCCCGTGCACCCCGAAGTGTGCGCTTGGCCTCCGATTGGCATCACTGTTCTACAAAATCATCCGCGGAAGGTCTTCGGGCTCTTAAGCGACAGAAGAAGGACATGCGACGACCGCCTCTTGGCCCCCTCGCGAAAACTTGAACAGCTTCAGGAGACAGACGGAGAGCAATGACGGTTCTCTCTAAGGAGCCGCATCCTCCGGCCCAAGCCCTGCTCATCAATAGCCGAGTTGCGAATATCAAAATGGAGCCGGAAACTATCTCAGGGCGAGGGCTACGACGAGTATCCTTTGAGAATTATGGAAGGCCATGTGAAAACCTATGTCCCGTAAAAGGCCTGTTTCCATGATTCATACCCCTCGCCTACGTATATCACATGAGCGAATTTGTAGAAAAACCGCAAAGATGCGGAATAATCACCTCTTCTCGATGAGCTTCTGTGGTAGTGTGCATTTGATTTCGTTGCTCAATGGCTTCGCGCTTTGAGAGGCGTCGGCGGATGATTTCGGGAAATTATCCGCGCCGTACGAAGCGCTGTTGAGAGCATGAGAGGAAGAGCTCATACCGGATGTGATGTTCGTCGCGCTGGTAGCACTCAGAAGACCTCCGCTCTCCTTGGAGTTTTCTTTATTCGATGCATGTAATCTGCGAAGCGTGATTCAACTCATTCGGAGATCGACTTTTCCGTTTCACGCAGCACCTATGAGTCCCTCAATTCCCTAAATTCCCTCGCGGGGGTCCTGACTTTTCGACTCACTTAGAATCGTCCTTGCTGAAAGGTTTGCTATTGGATCTCTTAGATCCTGATCGGTCGGACCGGCGTCGGAAGGACCCTGATTTCGATCGGGGAACGTTGGCCGAATCCACACTCAACTTATGGAAGCTCAGTAGATCCGACACGCTCTTATCCCGCATGTCGGTGTCGAAGATTTCATCAACGTACGTGATGAGAAGCTCGATGACTCTGGGAATTCACGAAAAGGCTCAGCATGGGAACGTCTCGGATCGGAGATGGATCGACAGAGCTATATGAAATCCTTCTCTTCGTATGATGGGAGCGTTCTCGGAGTCGCACTCGGCAGGAGACAAATAGGCCAGCAGTCGAAGCGTTCGAAGTCGATTCCATCCATTTTGCTCGTGATGGGAAATTCCCAGAATCTTCGACGTATTCTGACCTCCTGGGTAAATCGCGCACCATTCCCCGTTTGAGCCGTCTCCACGTGGACATATATGTCAGAGATCGCCCATCGACCAGTATCCGCCCGTCCGAGGAGTCTCTTGACGGAGTACAAGAGCAGAGGCCCTGGAAGGCCCACATCGAGGCGAAAGCCCAGCTTGCCCCCTGCCGCAGATACGCAACCGGTTTGCATCTCCCCCACCCCTCCTCTCTCCCCCTATGGATTTACCTTGTTTGGTGAACCGTGTCGACTAAATTACTCAGAGAAGCAGACCCCTCCCTCATTCGAAGGAGAGTCGGGCCGAAGACAATGCCCAAATTGCTTGCCGGCATATTGTTCGTTTCAGAGTTCGAAGCAACCCTCCGTAGATGCTTCAATAGGGACGCCAGCGTTGAATAATGGATGCGTGGCAGATTTTTAGCAGTCTTTCTCAAGATGCCAACCGCCGCCGTACTGTCGTCCCTGTTCGAGGGGAATTCCTTCGCGATCGCGATGAATTCCGGATACAGGTTGTAGGTGAGCAACGGTTCTGGCAGCTGTCTGAGATAGAGCTTGAGCACGTTGGCGATCACGTTCGGATGGTAGTCACTGAGATCTACGAGTTCCGCACCATTTTCGAAACATTGGCATAACTTCTCAACCTTAGATTTCGCTGCCGATACCCGATAGATCCCTTGGATGTTGCAGCCCCGCTTGTCGTTTTCCTTGACGCATTTCCTGACGATGAATGGAACATCGTCTGTGTTGTCTTCAGATGAGTTGAATGAGAATTGAGCATGATCCACGAGCTCGACTCCAAAAGTGGTCATTCGGCGTGGTAGTCTTTTATGGCCACATTGGATGGCCAGAGTTTCGAGGCATTTTTTGTGAGAGGATAAACCACACTCACTGCACTCGATGCCTTGGAAATAGACATACGAATCACATTCGCGGCAGCGTGATGGGGTCTTCAGCTTCCGGAAGGAATGAGTCTCCGCCGCGCGAGAGAGGCACATCTTACGATTCACGCCAATTCCAGTTTCAACCGTCTCGACTTCAAGCTCATCGCCCGACGACGCGTGGACTAAACCAATGGTACTATGTTGCGCGGGACTCGCTGTGGGACTCGCGTCTCGACTTCTATTCGAAGACACAGAATCTGAATCCGAAGTCATTGATTGATAGGCATTTGAAGCGCGAGTTTGTACGGTTGCCTGGGACGGTCGTGAGTCGGAATGGCTCGAGGGCCATAAAGCCCTCTTGATCTTCTCGTCCGTGGAGAGTCGTCGTTCTTGGAGTCCGGCGCGTGCGAGATTTTCATCGCTACCCATTTCCGCTTCTGAACGGTATTGCTCGAATGTGTACATCGCTTTCTCTGGCTTGTTGGTCGGCATCGGAATCCGCTTCACGAACTCGGTGTATTGCGATCCCGGCTCGTAGAGGCGCGAACTTTCACATAGGGTCTGGAATTGCACCGGTGCCGGTGCTGTGACCGAGTGCTGTAGTTGGAAGTAGGCGACCGTCACGGCCTTCATTGTCTGATCGCATTGAGCGATCAACTCGCGTACTTGTTTCAGTACTTCGGCTTTCGTCTTGTCGAGACCCGATACAGCGTCATTTGCTTCGACGACACTCGCTTTATAAGCTGCTTCAGCTTCACGAGATTTCACCAACATTTCTTCTTCCACTTTTTCCGTTTTTCCGGCTTCTGCTCTGCTTCGTCCGCCGCTCTCTCTCGTGCTTTCTCGTACTCATGCTGTTTCTGTACGTACAGAAGACGACATTTCCTAACGTTCGTATCAGCTTCTTGCTGCAATGAGAGAAGAGACACTCAAAGTCAAATTGAAACGGAAGATACATGACGACTCTCGTGGGCCGTCGATCGCGTTGAACACATGCGACATGATTTTCGGACGGCCACCAGTGTGTACCATTTTTTTGAGCTCCCGTTGCCAAGTTTCCTTGATTTGTTTACGCATTTTCTCGTGCTCCGCGCGACCCGCCGCAAGTGGTTCGACGAATTTGTGGTCGTGCAGCAGGGTACAGTTGGACAGACAGTTGTTTGCATTATCCAGGTCTTGGTCGATTGCCGTACAATATATCGATTGAAATGGCAAGAAGCTCTCCTCTTTAAGCAGGGGTCGCATCGTTTGCGCGAGCTTCAAGAGATTGCGGGCGTGTTCCGCTTCTGCAATGTATCGATTAAGAGAATTCGGAATGACTCTATCTCTCAGGTAGACATCGAGAACTTCAACGAACGCTCAGGAGAGGAGGATACAAGTATGCTCAGATCGCACTTACCCAGTTGAGCTCTTTTCTCAACGTAGGTCATGACGTCCTTCGCGTATTTGGACCAAACTTTCGCTCTCCGCAGAGCGCATTCGACTCCTTCGTTCAAGCGCATCAATCGAGCGTCAACGTCCTGTGCACTCAAAGTGACCGATTCTGCAGGGAGATTCCAAAATCACGTTAACAGAATATTCAGCTGTCCCCTCCAGGACCTTACGCGACACCTCGTGCGGCGACCGTTCACGAACAATCTGTCGTAAGCGCTCATTCTTTGCCAATCTTCAGCAGCAGGAGACATCATCGGAACACTCACCGTATCCTCTGTGATGATCGCTATCAGGAGACGCCAAGTTTTCACAGCTCTGTGGAAAGCTTCCCATTGAGTATTCTCTACTACGATCTAAATTCGGGGTCCACTCCTCGAAGCCGAGCGATTTTCGCTG